>NW_012117955.1:205083-226669 GCF_000951035.1 Colobus angolensis palliatus | reverse complement strand
AAAAAAAAAAAAAAAAAACTCCTGGGCTCAAGCAATCCTCCTGCCTCAGCCTCCCAGAGTACTGAGATTACAGACATGAGCCACCATGCCAAGCTTGAACAAAAATTTCAATGTGAATTTTCATAGCAACATTTTTCATGATAGCCAAAAGGTGGAAAAACCCAAATGCTCATGAACTGATGGATAGATATAAGTAAAACATGGTGTGTTCATACAATGGAATATTACTCAACAGTAAAAAGGAATGAAGTGCTGATACATGTCACAACATGGACGAAGCTAAAAAATGTGCTAAGAGAATTAAGTTGGTCACAAAAAGCCACATATAATATGATTCCATTTATATGAGATTCCCAGAATAGGTAAATCCATAGCGACAGAAAGCAGATTAGTGGTTGCCAGGGTCTGGGGGAGGGGAGACTAGGGAGTGACTCTCTAGTGTGTATGAAGCTGCTTTATGGGGTAATGAAAATGCTGTGGAACTAGGTAGTGGCAGTGGTTGCTCACTATTGTGACTACACCAAAAACCACTTCATGGTATGCCATTAAAATGGTTAAAGTGGTGCATTTTATGGTAGATGTATATAAACACACACACACACACACACACACACAGAGAAATAGTCATAACAGGTTTTTTTGGGCAGTTGTCACCTGATAGATGATATCAGAAGAAATTAACATCACAGTATGATGGAAACTGGGACAGTTTCCTATTCTGGTTGATTGATTTCTGAGCACAGTTTTGATTACAAAATATTTCAAACATACTGAAACCTACAGAAAATAAGACACCCACACATCTGTCACATAGATGTAGCAGAGGTTAACATTTTGTCAGATTTGTTTTTGGTTAAAAAAATTCAACATTACCAATACAAGTTTAACCTGACACAGATACACACACATTTAACAGATGCTAACAGCATTATTTATTTATCATAGTAAACTAAACAGTTTAAGCTAAGCAACCACTGGTAGGAGACGGGAATCTGTGATCCAAGTTGTTAAAGAGGTTTCCTTAAGTGGGGGTGACAAGAAGCTGTGATGGTAAAATCACCGAGGGACTTTTATCTCTGGTTTGTTTGTTTGTTTGTTTGTTTGTTCAGAGTCTCACTCTGTCACCCAGGCTGGAGTGCAGTGGTGTGATCTCGGCTCACTGCAACCTCTGCCTCTTGGTTTCAAGCGATTCTCCTGCCTCAGCCTCCTGAGTAGCTGGGATTACAGGTGCCCACCACCACTCCTGGCTAATTTTTTGTATTTTTAGTAGAGATGGGGTTTCACCATGTTGTCCAGGCTGATCTCGAACTCCTGACCTTTGGTAATCTGCCTGCCTTGGCCTCCCAAAGTGCTGGGATTATAGGCGTGAGCCGCCACGCGTGGCCTGTCACTGTTTTGCTTTAACAATTTCAATGATCATCCTTGACTATAAACTCCCACTTGCGTTGGTTTTCTAGGGCTGCAGCAACAAAGTACCATAAACTGGGTGACTTAAAACAATAGAAATTTCTTCTCCCACCGTTTGGAAGCCAGAAGTCTGAAATCAAGGCATCGGCAGGGTTGGTTCTTCTGGAGGCTCCAAGGGAGAGGCTGCTCCATGCCTCCCTTCCAGCTTCTTGGGCTGCTAGCAACCCTTGGTGTGCCCAGGCTTGCTCCCTGGTCTTTGATTTCTGCTTCCATCCTTGCCTGGCCTTCTTTCTGCATGTCTTCATAGGGTGTTCTCATCTCTGTGCGTCTCTGTCCAAGTTCCCCTCATCTTACAAGGACACTAGCCATTGGATTAGAGCCCACCCTAATTCAGCAAGACCTCATCTTAACTAGATTACATCTCAAAGACCTGATTTCCAAGTAAGATCTGATTCATAGGTATAGGGATCAGGACTGCAACATCATGTATCTTTTTGGGAGGACACAATTCAACCCACAGCAATCAGGTACAAACAGGAACAATAAAGATACTTCCGCGGATTAAATGGTTAAAAAGTCATTACAAAATAGAGAGAAAAGAGAACGCAAGCAAAGCCAATTCAAAGGAAGAAAGAAAAACGGAGAGGAGATGCAATGGGGAGATGTCGGTCACAGGGTGCAAACTGAGTCAAAAGGAAGCAGCTCTGGATCTCAGGTGCAGCAAGGGCAGTGAGGGGTGTGTTCCTTAATTGGATTCTGGTAATCATGATACAATGTATATTGATCATCACGTTGTACACCTTGAATATATGCAATCTTCATTTGACAATTAAATATTTTAAAATTAAAAAAATTTAAAAAACAAGGCACATTCTGGACACTAAAATCCTGCTCCAGTAGGTACCATTCTTCCTGAATCCAGCTCCTTGATTATCCAGGAATGCCATGATCACAGGGTAGATTTTCCTGCAAATTTTTTTTTTCTGTTAAACTGATATGTGCCGTTTAAAGTTTCTCAAACTAGTCCTTCCTTGCTGGAAAGTCTCTTGTACTTAAAACACTGGGAGGAGAGGAGCTATGGGAAATGAGAAAGGGGAGGGGACAATATATTAAAGGCGAGACAGTTCTCTCTACATTGGGTGGACTATCAAGTGACGCCATCCTCTAGGCAGGTGGGAAGGACCGGAGTAGATCCTAGAAGAGGCCACAGGACACACACTGGGAGCTGCCCGCGGAGAACTGAGGACTGAAGCAGCCATAAACGCTGAGTTCTGCAAGGGAGCGACCACAGAGTGAAAAGGGCAGAGGGTGGACCACGAAATCCTCGGGAGAACCTCGGAAAGGGGAACAGGGAAGAACTGACGTGAAGATGCCATAAAGGGGTGGGGATCAGAACTGGGCAGGTCTCCAAAGTGAGTGAAGACAGGAGTGTCAGGGGAAGGGAGGTCCACACCACATCCTACACACACGATGTCAACAAAGTCAGAGGGGAGGTGAGGAGGCAAAGACCCTAAAATGCCACTGGGTTCATCTGGGAAGTTGGTGTTGATTAGAAGAGAGTACTTTGGTGGACTGAAGGAATTAGTGTTGAAAAGTAGAAAGAACTCCTATAATTTGATAAAGACTCTCTGCTTGACCAAACTTTAGTGAGGCTCCTGAACCTTGTCCCGGGCTCATCTGTGCGCTTCCTTGTAAATCTAGTTTTAGCAAAGAACCCGGTCAAGTCAGTTTACCAGTGCTGCCGGCCTCTATGCTCTGATCACCTGGATGTCTGCTCAGATTCCTGATCTCTGCACCATCTCCCAGGTAATGTTGGGTCACCTTGGCCTGTCTTTAGCAAGAGTTCCGTTAGGTGCGGTTAACCAGAATTCTCATTACCTGTAATGTTTCCTTTTAGTAATTTTCCACCCACTGACTGCCACCCTGCTCCTTGGTTATAAACTCTCACTTGCCCAGGCAGTATTCAGAGTTGAGCCCAATCTCTCTCTCTCACCCACTTCAAGACCCCATCGAGTGGTCCCTATGCCCATCCAGGTGGTCCTGAATAAAGTCTTCCTTACTGTGCGTTAACAAGTGTCATTGAATTATTTTTCCTTAACAAAGTCAATATGAAAAAGACGACTCAATAGAAAGATGGGCAAAGTATATAAAACAACGCCTACAATAGACTTCTTTACAGAATTTACAGTGAATAAACAGGAGCTATAGGAATCCACATGGATAAATCTGAAAAAGACAAGATAGGACAAAATGCAGAAAGAAATGCACAATCTGGTACTTCAAATATTTTAATTTTCATTTTGTACTTAACAGGTGAAATTTCACATATTATTTGTATATACATACACATGTAGTAAAAGAATAAATACATTTAAAAAATGGTTACACATACAGAAAAAGACAAGGGAATGAGATTCAGGAGAGGTTCACAGGGGATTTTAATTGTATCTACCATGTTTCAAAAACATTTGACATTTTATTAGGGATATTAGACATCATAAAATAAGCCAGCCTCCTATTGTTAGTATCTAATGAAAATCTCTTTCTTGGTCAGGCACGGTGGCTCATGCCTATAATCCCAGCACTTTAGGAGGCCGAGGCGGGCCGATCACTTGAGGCCAGGAGTTTGAGACCAGCCTGGCCAACATGATGAAACCCCGTCTCTACTAAAAATGCAAAAATTAGCCAGGCAGCCAGGCATGGTGGTGCATGCCTGTAAATCCCAGCTACTTGGAAGGTTGAGGGACAAGAATCGCTTGAACCTGGGTGGCGGAGGTTGCAGTGAGCTGATTGCACCCCTGCACTTCAGCCTGGACAGCAGAGCGAGACTCTGTCTCAAACAACAAACAAACAAACAAACAAACAAACAAAAAAACTCTGTGCTGTGCCCCTTGAGCATTGTGTTGCTGCATTGCACCTCACCGACTCCACTATGTTGAAGAAATTCGACAAGAAGGACAAGGAGTCAGGTGGAGGCTCCAACCCATTCCAGCATCTTGAGAAGAGTACCGTACTCCAGGAGGCCAGTGTATTTAATGAAACTCCCATCAACCCTTGGAAATGTGTCCACATCCTCACCAAGATTCTTTATCCTATAAACCAGGGGGAGCACCTGGGGACCACGGAAGCGACCGAGGCCTTCCTTGCCATGACCAAGCTCTTTCAGTCCAATGATCCCACACTCCATCGGATGTGCTACTTGACCATCAAGGAGATGCCTTGCATCGCAGAGGATGTCATCATTGTCACCAGCAGCCTAACAAAATACATGACTGGGAAAGAGGAGAACGACCGGGGCCCGGCCGTGCGAGCCCTCTGCCAGATCACTGATAGCACCATGCTGCAGGCTATTGAGTGCAACATGAAACAAGCCATTGTGGACAAGGTGCCCAGTGTCTCCAACTCTGCCCTCATGTCTTCCTTGCACCTGCTGAAGTGCAGCTTTGACGTGGTCAAGCACTGGGTGAATGAGGCTCAGGAGGCGGCATCCAGTGATAAGATCATGGTCCAGTACCATGCACTAGGGCTACTGTACCATGTGCATAAGAATGACCACCTGGCCATCAATAAGATGATCAGCAAGGTCACCTGGCATGGCCTTAAGTCTCCCTTTGTCTACTGCATGATGATCTGGGTGGCCAACAAGCAGCTAGAAGAGGAGGATGGCAGCCATGACAGCCCACTGTTTGACTTCATCGACAGCTGCTTGAGAAACAAGCACAAGATGGTGGTGTACAAAGCCGCCTTGGTCATTGTCAATCTGCCAGGCTGCAGTGCCAAAGAGCTGCCCCTTGCTGTGTCAGTGCTCCAGTTTTTCTGCAGCTCACCCAAGGCTGCTCTCCACTATGCTGCTGTTCCCACCCTCAGTAAGGTTGCCATGAAGCAATTGTCAGCTGTGACATCTTGTAATCTGGATTTGGAGAACCTGGTCACAGACTCAAACCGCAGCAGTGCCATGCTGGCCATGACCACCCTCCTTAAGAGGGGCAGTGAAAGCAGCATTGACCACCTCATGAAGCAGTTCTCCTCCTTCATGTCAGAGATCTTAGATGAATTCAAGGTGGTGGTTGTCCAGGCTATCAGTGACCTGTGTCAGAAGCATCCTCGCAAACATGCCATCCTCATGAACTTCCTGTTCACCATGCTGTGGGAAGAGGGTGGTTTTGAGTACGAGTGCACCACCGTGGACTGCATCATCAGCATCACTGAGGAGAACTCAGAGAGCAAGGAGACGGGGCTGTCACATTTGTGCGAGTTCATCGAGGACTGCGAGTTCACAGTGCTGGCCACCCGTATTCTACATCTCCTGGGCCAGGAGGGGTCCAAGACCACCAATTCCTCAAAGTACATCCACTTCATCTATAACCGAGTGGTCTTGGAGCATGAGGAGGTCCGGGCAGGTGTTGTGAGTGCTCTGGCCAAGATTGGAGCCCAGAATGAAGAGATGTTACCCAGGATCTTGGTGTTGCTGAAGAGCTGTGTGATGGATGATGGCAATGAAGTAAGGGACCGAGCCACCTTCTACCTAAATGTCCTGGAGCAGAAGCAGAAGGCCCTCAATGCAGGCTATATCCTAAATGGTCTAACTGTGTCCATCCTGGTCTGGAGAGGGCTCTGCAGCAGTACACTCTAGAACCATCAGAAAAACCTTTTGACCTCAAGTCATGACCTCTGCCTCATGGCACCCACGGCAGAGCAGAGAACAGAAAGTACTCCCATCACAGCTGCCAAACAGCCTGAGAAAGTGGCAGCTACCGGGCAGGAGATCTTTCAGGAGCAGTTGGCGGTGATGCCAGAGTTCCGGGGACTTGGGCCCTTCTTCAAGTCCTCGCCTGAGCCCATGGCCCTCACCGAGTCAGAGACGGGGGTATGTCATCCGCTGCACCAAACACACCTTCACCAACCACATGGTGTTTCAGTTTGACTGCACACAGTCAATGAGCAGACCTTGGAGAACGTCACAGTGCAGATGGAGCCCACTGAGGCCTATGAGGTGCTCTGTTACGTGCCTGCCCGGAGCCTGCCCTACAACCAGCCTGGGACCTGCTACACACTGGTGGCACTACCCAGAGAAGATGCTACAACCTGCACATTCAGCTGCATGATGAAGCTCACTGTCAAGGACTGTGATCCCACCGCTGGGGAGACGGATGACGAAGGCTATGAGGATGAGTATGTGCTGGAAGATCTGGAAGTTACTGTAGCTGATCACATTCAAAAGTCAAGAAACTGAACTTCGAAGCAGCCTGGGATGGGGTAGGGGATGAATTTAAGAAGGAGGAAACGTTCAGCTTGTCTGCCATCAAGACACTTGAAGAGGCTGTGGGTAATATTGTGAAGTTCTTGGGGATGAACCCTTATGAGAGGTCAAAGTGCCGGATAACAAGAACATCCCCATGTTGCTCCTGGCTGGTGTGTTCTGGGGTGGTCATGACATCCCAGTGCACTCTCGGCTGCTGCTTTTGGACACAGTGACAATGCAGTTGACACCCAGAAGTTTGGAGGAGCTGCCAGTAGACATAATCTTGGCATCTGTGGGCTAAGGGGCCAGCCTGCATAGGACCTTATACCCTTCCCCAACACTGTCTGAAAGTTGTGCCTTCCTCATGAAACCGACAGAAACCCCTTCCCAAGTTTCTGTATTCAAAAATAGTTAGGAATCATTGCAGATATATATATATTTTATTCTGCCCCCTACCTGGGACTACTTGGGGGTGAATTTTTTTTATTTTTAAATAGGGGATGATTTTAGCTTGTCCTACATCTTGCTATCCTCCCTTCCAGGAAAGGGACATCGTAAATGAATAAAACATTCTCAACTCCTCTTGAATTTATCCCCCAAGAAGCCACCTTATCCCTGTAATAAATCAGCATGTATTTATTGAAAAAAAAAAAAAATCCTGGCCGGGTGCAGTGGCTCACGCCTGTAATCCCAGCACTTTGGGAGGCTGAGGCGGGCGGATCACAAGGTCAGGAGATCGAGACCATCCTGGCTAACACGGTGAAACCCCATCTCTACTAAAAATACAAAAAATTAGCTGGGTGTGGTGGCGGGCGCCTCTGGTCCCAGCTACTCGGGAGGCTGAGGCAGGAGAATGGTGTGAACTCAGCGGGGGGTGCGGTTCTTACAAGTTTAAATATCTGAAACATGAAAAGCTGCAAATATCTACAGTGAGCCGAGATCACGCCACTGCACTCCAGCCTGGGCGACAGAGCATGACTCCGTCTCAAGAAAAAAGAAAAAGAAAAAAATTTCCCGTTCTTACAGGCATAAAACTGTTAAAGCAGGGCTGGTGAGAGGCTACCTCCCAGCCCTGCCAGGAAATCCAAATACTTGCAATCCCATTTCTTGGTGTTTCTTAGAGTCAGTCCAAGGTCATCACATGTGGTCACCACCCTGCCCCCTGCCATATACATTGAAATTAACAAAAAAGTTTTCATTTTGTTAATAAAGCCATGATTTTCAGTTTAAAAGTGAAAATTAGGCCAGGCGCAGTGACTCGCACCTGTAATCATAGCACTTTGGGAAACCAAGGCAGGAGAATCGCTTGAGCCCAGGAGTTCGAGACCAGCTTGGGCAACATGGCAAGACCCGGTATCTACAAAAAATACCAAAATTAGCCAGGCATGGTCGTGTGTGTTTGTAGTCTCGGCTGCTTGGGAGGCTGAGGTGGGAGGATCACTTGAGCCTGGGGAGTTTGAGGCTGCAGTGAGCTGTGATTGTGCCACTGAACTCCAGCCTGGGCAAAAGAGCGAGATTCTGTCTCAAAAAAAAAAAAGTGAAAATTGCATTTTTTTCTGTTCTTGGGCACCTTCAGCTGTAACAGAAGAGAGAAGAGCTGACTTCTGGAATTAACTGAATGTGACAGGTCCAGGTTTAGATGTGTCTGGGCAGGTGTGGGGCTGTGCAGAGGCACACTATGTTTAAATTTGTCTTGTTACATCTGGCTGACAGCCTGGCCAAAGCTACAACATTCCTGCTCACACAGGCCAAATGTGACTGCATTGCGGTCTCATTGCAATTTCCGCAGCCCTGAGAGCAGGCTGGAATCGCCACCAGGGATGTGAGAGAAACTAGAAGGTGCTTTGTTCCTGGGGCTGGACTTTTCTACTGGAGTTAATATTCACAAACTCTGGAAATGAGACTGAATGAAATTTCCACATCCAAATCAAGTTAATTGTACTCCCTATTCTTTTACAATTTATCAGCAGCAAGCATTAGAGTTGTCAAATCTTTACCCACTTGATGGAAAAGACCAACAAAGCAGCTCTTTTTGAACATTGCTGATTTTTATTTGCTTTTACTTTTTCTGGTCATAACAAGACATTTTCTCAGAACACCTTATACTTGATCAAAAGATTTGTACTGACTTACAGATGTGCTTTTCTCTTAGATGAAATGAGATTGGAAAAACAGTGTACTACTCCATTTTATTTCAATTCTCCAGCATGAAGCCATTGAAAAATATGAAAACTGTATTTTTTTTTTTTTTGAGATGGAGTCTTGCTCTGTTGCCCAGGCTGGAGTGCAGTGGTGCTATCTCGGCTCACTGCAAGCTCTGCCTCCCAGGTTCACGCCATCCTCCTGCCTCAGCCTCCTGAGTAGCTGGGACTACAAGTGCCCGCCACCACGCCTGGCTAGTTTTTTGTATTTTTAGTAGAGACAGGGTTTCACCATGTTAGCCAGGATGGTCTCGATCTCTTGACCTCATGATCCGCCTGCCTTGGCCTCCGAAAGTACTCGGATTTGAGGCGTGAGCCACCGCACCTGGCCGAAAATTGCATTTTGAACACTCCCTTAATTTTCTTACAAGATTAACTACATGAAACACGAAAAGCTGCAAATATCTACATTCATTGTACATCATAAATATTTTATTACTCTTTAAGCTGCCATTTCTATGATGTTCATAAGAGGAATTCTCAGAGGATAGAAAATTATTAGAAAATTTAAGCCAAGTTCAACATGAAAATGATTTGGCTTATTTTCCTTTAAACCTTGTGGCACCCAGGATACAGCTTCATGCTCGCCTTGTTATTGTTCCTCACAAACCCACTGGTCACTCTGCTTCCCGCTCATTTTCTAGAGACTTTTGTTCACAAACCCCAAGCCTTAGCTTCATGCTCCATGAAGTCAATGTCCATAGGATGATCAGTTCCACTTGCCCTGCTGTTCTTTGAACCTGTCATCTCCACCACCCCTCCACCCCCCACACACACACTGGCATCCCCATGCCTCACCAGCACCAGGACCTTTACCTCTAGAACATTCACCCCAGACATCTCTCACCACCACCAGTATGTCAACGAGAACTCAGAATACTCAAATCCTTTTACCCCTGGGAGAGCTCTGTCCTGAGTGCATATGTTCCTGTTGCCAGAAAAGAGGGTCCCAATCCAGACCCCAAGAGTAGGTTCTTGGATTTCACATAGAAAAGAATTCAGAGGGAGTCACAGAGCACGGTGAAAGCAGCAAGTTTATTGGAAACTACTCTGTTACAGTGTAGGGCATCCTCAGAAAGCAGAAGGAGGAATGCATCGTCCTTTGTTAGGGCTTCTACTTGTAAGAAACTTCAAGGAGGCCAGGCGCAGTGGCTCATGCCTGTAATCCCAGCACTTTGGGAGACCAACACGGGTGGATCACCTGAGGTCAGGAGTTCAAGACCAGGCTGGGCAACATGGTGAAATTCCGTCTCTACTAAAAATACAACAATTTAGCCAGGCATGGTGGCGTGCGCCTGTAGTCCCAGTTACTCCGGAGGCTGAGGCAGTTGAATCACTTGAACCTGGGAGGCGGAGGTTGCAGTGAGCCAAGATCACGCGCCATTGCACTCCAGCCTGGGCGACTGAGCCAGACTCTGTCTCAAAAAAAAAAAAAAAAAAAGAAAAAGAAACTACAAGGAGCTATGACTAAACTTGGAACGTGCCTACGTACTCACTAAAGGTAGGGACTATAGGCATTATCGATTTTACATGACTATTATAATCCTTCAACCTAAGCCTGTTCATTGGCATTATTTCCAAGTAAAGAGTGCTGCATTCCAGCCTGGCGCGGTGACTCACGCCTGTAACCCCAGCACTTTGGGAGGCCAAGTTGGGCAGGTCACGAGGTCAGGAAATCAAAACACGGTGAAACCCTGTCTCTACTAAAAATACAAAAAATTTGCCGGGCGTGGTGGTGCGCACCTGTGGTGTAGTCCCAGCTGCTGCGGAGGCTGAGGCAGGAGGATCACTTGAATCTGGGAGACGGAGGTTGCAGTGAGCTGAGATCGCGCCACTGCACTCCAGCCTGGGTGACAGAGCGAGACTCTGTCTCAAAAAACAAACAAAAAAAGAGTGCTGCATTCTGAGGACATCTGGCAAGCTTGTCCAACCCATTTGATTTTGTTGTTGTGTTGTTCTGTTTTGTTTAGTTTTAGGCTTTTAACACCCTGAAGCCATCGTTTTTAGTTTCTGTCTCTGGTGATAAGTGGAAAATAAGAATGAGGAAGGGGCTTTACTGGCTCAATCAGAAACAGAAACTAAGAACCCATGACTGGGCCGGGAGTAGTGGCTCATGCCTATAATCCCAGCGCTTTGGGAGGCCAAGGCAGGCAGATCATGAGGTCAGGAGATCGAGACCAGCCTGGCCAATGTGGTGAAACCCATCTCTACTAAAAATACAAAAATCAGTCGTGTGTGGTGGCATGCGCCTATAGTCTCAGCTACTCGGGAGGCAGAGGCAGAATAATTGCTTAAACCCAGGAAGTGGAGGTTGCAGTGAGCCGAGATCACACCATTGCACTCCAGCCTGGGTAACAGAGCAAGACCCTGTGTTGCCCAGGCTGGAGTGCAGTGGTGTGATCATGGCTCACTGCAGCCTCAAACTCCTGGCTCAAAGGATTCTCCTGCCTCAGCCTTTCAAGTAGCTAGGACTACAAGTGTAGGCCTGCATACCCAGCTAATTTTTTTCTTTCCTTTTTTTTTTTTTGTAGAGATGGGGTCTTGTTATGTTACCCAGGCTGGTCATGAACTCCTGGCCTTGAGGGATCCTTCCATCTTGCCCTCCCAAAGTGCTGGGATTACAGATGTGAGCCACCATGCCTGCCCTAATCACATTCTTTAAACTGTGTATACTTTTACTGATTTTTTAAAATCTGTTTATTTTACCAGTTACTGACAGAGGTATGTTATCATATTATGGTTCAGGATTTACTTTTCCTTTCAATTCTGACAGTTTCTGCTTTACATATTTTGAGAGTAAGTTATTAGGTACTTTTTAAATGTATAGTTGTTATGATTATCTAGTGGATTAATGCTTGTATCATTATATTATTCTTCATTTCTAGTAATGCTTCTTGCCTTAAAATGTCTTTTGCATGATATTAATATAGCAACATTAACTTTCTTTTGATTAGGGTTTGTGTGGTATATCTTTTCTCCATACTTTCACTTTCTACTTTTTGTGCCCTGAAATTTAAAGTGCATCTTTTGTAAACAAAGTAAGTTTTTAAAAATTCAGTCTGAAAATTTGATCTTCACTTAAAATATTTATCCATTTATGTTTAATGTAATTACAAATGTGTTTGGGTTTAAGTCTATCTTCTTGCTATTTGTTTTCTATTTGGCCCACCTTATCTATGTTTCTTTCTCTGTCCTTATTTTCCACCTTTTGGAAATTCTCCAAATGTTTGTCATTAAAGGACTGCTTGGATACACTGTACAACCAAACAATATAGTAATATGCAATTGTAAAAAGGAATGAGAAATATCTCTGTGATCCTTAGGATTTATTTTTATGTGGGAAAAACATGAATAGTATGCTGCAGTTTAAGAGAGAACGGAAGGGATAGAAATATATATGTACACATTTGTTTATGCTAAATAATGGAAGAATAAACCATAAAATTTAAAAGTGGTTAGCTATAGTGGAGGGAGTGAACCAGGTAGAGGGCATAGGAATAGAAGTTGGGTTTCTCTGAAGTACTTTGTTTTGTGGATTCTACTTTGATAGCATAAAAAACTTTACCTAATTATAAAACCAAAATACATTAAAGAAAAAGCAATCCATAAACCTTGAAGGTACAATGAAACAAAGGAACCTGTGTATATTAGTTTCTTGTGGCCACTGTACAAATTACCACAAACTTGGTGTCTTGGAACAGTTTCTCACAGTTTGGGAGGGAAGAAATCTGCAATCAGTTTCACTGGGCCAAAATCAAAATGTTGTCAGGGCCATGCTCCCTCCAAAGGCTCTAGGGTAAAATCTGTTCCTTGCCTCTTCTGGTTTCTGCTTGCTGGCATTTCTTGGTTACTGACTGCATCACTCCAATATGTGCCTCTGAGGTCATATTATCATCTTCTCCCCTGTTAAATTTTCTTCTGCCTGTCTCTTACAAGGCATTTGTAATTTCATACAGAGCTCCCCAGGAAAAACAAGATAACCTCCCCATCTCAAGATCCCTAATTATTCACACCTAAAATCCATTCTGACATTATAAAGTAACATTCACAAGTTCTAAAGATTAGGACCTGGATATCTTTGGGGGCCATCATATGGTCTACTACATGGTGGAGTTGGTGTTATTAAGGAAGGAGACCACTACTACTGCTGCTGCCCTCCTCCCCCCATCTTGCCTAGTTCGCAAGACAGGAGAGAAAAAGCAAAAAGTTAGAAAGAAACAAAAGTAAGATAAATAGCCAGACAACCCTGGCACCACCACCCGGCCCTAGGAGTTAAAAAAAGGTAATAATAATAACATCAACTCCTGACCTAAACTACTTGTGTTATCTGTAAATTCCAGACACTGTATGAAAAAAAAGCACTGTAAAACTTTTTGTTCTGTTAGCTGATGCATGTAGCCCCCAGTCACGATTCCCACGCTTGCTCGATTTATCACGACCCTTTCAGGTGGACCCCTTAAAGTTGTAAACCTTTAAAAAGGCCAAGAATTTATTTTTCGGAGAGCTCAGCTCTTAAGATGCAAATCTGCTGACACTCCCGACTGAATAAAAAACCTCTTCCTTCTTTAATCTGGTGTTTGAGGAGTTTTGTCTGTGGCTCGTCCTGCTACATTATAACACCCAGAGAAAAACTATTCCAAGTTACTTTAAGATTCATTGACTTGACTGTATATCTCTAGTACAGTATACTCTAAGGACAGAAATAATTTTTTAAAAATCTTAAAACTTTTCAATAATAATGGTGGTGGTACTATTATAATTGTTCTGAGATTTTAAAAAACGTGTGTATTGTTTGATAAAGTAAATGAGTAATTATATTGGCATAACTGATAATTTGGGTTTCTAACATTGGAGAATAGAGACACAGATGTAAGTCTGATGAGGTTAAGTAAAAATCCTGTTGTTTGAATTTGAATTGGGAGTATCGGTTTGAACTGTAGCTCTATTTGGGAGAGGTCTAGACACATGACTTTTCAATAGTGATGAGTACCACTTGCACCTAGATTGTGGTTTGCAAATACCAGCTCCCACCAAAAGGAACCAGGGTCTCCAGAATAAATGATTAAATCTAGGTATGGGGCAAGAAGTGTGCCAGTTGAACCCGGTATACCTTATCATTTCAGAAAACAAAGAAGTCTCCATCTTTAGAAATTGGTACCGAAATGTTTACGATTCTGAGATGTGCTTCAAAATAACGGGGGTGGTGAGCGCAGCGTTGGAAGCTTGGCGGGGTGCAGGTTGGAAATGAGATCGGTAATTCCTCAGGCCGTCTACAGGTACATGACGGTTCATTAGAGACCAATGAGAGCGAAAGGCTGCTGCCATCTCCCTGGAGGGACATGACGGTAGCGCTGTAACTGGGGACAAGGCATTTACTTCAAGAAACCCCGTCGACAAGTTCCTCGGGCCCCTGAAGCAGGGCTCCTCAGGCAGCTCGGCCAGTGTGTGGGTGCGCACCCACTCATTCCGCTGCCGATCTCCCCCTTGGGGTGGTAATATCTCACAAACTGCGTGTCTCTCCCACTTAAATTAGGAGTCAGCCTTAAATAAACCCGGCCGCCCTCACCACAACACCGCCACCGAGACCGGTAGGGCCTGCCTCAACATCCGCCACGCCTCTTAGTACCCCGACAGGGTGCTTGCGCGCTCTCGGGGACAGCGGTCTCCAGCCAAGCGCTGCGGAGCAAGGCCACGGCGCCTGCGTCGCTGAGGCTGTGGACCCCATTTCCCACGAACACTGCGTTCCTGGCCCCGCCCAGTGTCCCAGAGTCCCTTTCGAGCCGGAAGCTAGGCTCCTCCCTACGTCTCTTTGTGGGCAGCGGAAGCTGTCTTTTCTGAAACCTGAGGGAATGGTAGTTCAGGGAGAGGCAGCTCTTGCACCTAGTGCCGTTAGGAACGAGTTTTAGGTTCGAATCCCATCTTATGGAAGGTGGTATTGGTCCCTTGGGTGTCCTACCCGACTCAGCCAAACTGCGGGCCATTTTGCGGGGTGGGCAAGGGGAGTTACCCCGCCAGTGGGTAGACTCGCGGCCCCTCGGAGGCGGGAGGAAGTCGAGCATGGACAGGAGCTGGGGTGCAGGGAGGAGTCTCAGTTAAGAATGAAAAGGGTGGCCAATGGTGGGCCAGGCGCAGTGGCTCACGCCTGTAATCGCAGCACTTTGGGAGGCCGAGGCGGGCGGATCACGAGGTTAGGAGATAGGAGACCAGCCTGGCCAACATGGTTGAAACCTCGTGTCTACTAAAAATACAAAAATTAGCTGGGGGTGGTGGCGCGCGCCTGCAGTCCCGGCTTCTCGGGAGGCTGTGGCCAGAGAATCTCTTGAACCCAGGAGGCGGAAGTTGCAGTGATCCGAGATCGCGCCACTGCACTCCAGCATGGCGACAGAGCGAGACTCCGTCTCAAAAAAAAAGAAAAAAAAAAAAGTGGCCAATATGGTGAAACCCCGTCTCTACTAAAAATTAAAAAATTAGCTGGGCGTGGTGGCGCGCGCCTGTAATCCCAGCTACTCGGGAGGCTGAGGCAGAAGAATCGCTTGAACCCGGGAGGCAAATGTTGCAGTGAGCCGAGATTGCGCTACTGCGCTCCAGCCTGGGCGACAGAGCGAGATTCCATCTCAAAAAAAAAAAAAAAAAAAAAGAATGAAAAGGGGACTCTCTTCCGAGAAGCTGCCCTCTCTGCAAACTTAAGGGACTGAAGTTAGGGAGAGGAAAGGGATACACATCTGTTAGTGCGAGTTGCATGTCTTGTTAGTGCGAACTTGAACCCAAGTTTCCTTTCGGAAGACTTTGGTGAAAGAGTACAGGAACACCAGCCACTCCAGAAAGAGAAGACCGCTCCTCTTGAACCCGCCCATTTAACTCCTCCCACAGGCTCTGCGTTCCGCATGCCTACAGCCTGATTTTAGACAGTTAAAGGCGCACAATCAAGGAATGTCGACAGAGGGCGTCCTTGCTCTAAGTAGCATTGTCCATCTACTTCCTGAGCGGAGATGAATTATTCTCTGAACCTGGACTTCTGGCGTTGTTCCTCTATATTCCATTTCCCTGCTTCAAAGCTCTCCTAACTGACTTTATTTTCGGACACTTCCCCACTTTACCCCCCAGGAGTGTTGCTTCTTTTGTTTCTTTGCTTTACTGTTGTTTCTTTGCCTGGATGGTTGTTTGGCTTAGTAAATAGACCTAGACCCCACCCCATGGTGTAGAAGCAGTTGGTGGACTTCTACAAAGGGCCAGATAGTACACGTTTTAGGCTTTGCAATCTCCTTATGGTTGTAAGTTCGGCTGTTGTAGCACAAAAGCAGCCTTGGACAGTAAACAAATAGGTGTGGCTGTGTTCCAACAAAACTTCATTGAAATTTGAATTTCACTGTAATTTTCACGTCAGATTTTTTTTTTTTTTTTTTTGAGACGGAGTCTCACTCTGTCGCCTAGGCTGGAGTGCAGTGGCTGGATCTCAGCTCACTGCAACCTCCGCCTCCCGGGTTCACGCCATTCTCCTGCCTCAGCCTCCTGAGTAGCTGGGACCACAGGCACCGGCCACCTCGCCCGGCTAATTTTTTTTTTTTGTATTTTTGGTAGAGACGGGGTTTCACCGTGTTAGCCAGGATGGTCTCGATCTCCTGACCTCGTGATCCGCCCGTCTCGGCCTCCCAAAGTGCTGGGATTACAGGCTTGACCCACCGCGCCCGGCCACGTCAGATTTTTTTTTAACCATTTAAAAATGTAAAACATAATGTATGTGTCTGTGTGTTTTAGCTTGGGCAGCCAGCTCGCAGTAGTTTTTCAATTCTTGGTAGAGAAACAGAGCAGTCTCCACCTAGGTCTGGGAATTCTGGGAGAGAGGTCCTTGCCAAAATAACAGTTCATGGCCTGCTTTTCTAGATCTGGGAGTGAGTAGGACTACTACTAGACTCTCATTTGACCTCTCCTTTGGGAATTGCAGGGTATATAATGCCCACTGATTGGTGGGAATTTTGTCAAGGTGGGTTTGATAATCTGTGGCTTCTTTCCCTTCCTAGCTCTTTAGAGTCTTTCTTTCTTTTTCATCATTCTCTCACTCTCTCTTTTTAGAGATGTGGTCTTGCTCTGTTGCCCAGGCTGAGCGCAGTGACTATTCACAGGCCGGATCTAGTGCACTGCAGTCTTGAACTCCTGGCTTATAGTCCTGCTGGTTTCTGAGAAGCAGGGGAAGAAATGGCCACCATGCTCTGCAGCTAGGTTTCAGGTAGGTTTGGGCCATCTCTCTTTGCTGGTTTCTAGGCTTATCTCAACTCAGCATGCACCTCTCCCTAGAAAGGTGCATCCTGAGTTGAGATAAGTATTCATCCTGGTTGCAAGATGAATACTTTTCATTCTTCTACTACATAATCATTTTAAAGTTAAGTTTCATCTATGAGGGGTATTCTGGGTCCTAGAAGAGAAGTGGTACCTGGGTCAGTCCGTTTCCAGTCTGGAGTCTAACATGTACAGATTAAATGAATGTGAAAATATAAAAATGCTTTGTAATTACAAAGCAGTCTACAAATACAAATGTTGCAGTAAAGAAAAAAGTATGGTTGACATCTTTCTTTATCCTGGAAAGTACAAATCTATCTTTTTTGAATATTTAGCACTTCTCTGAACTACTGTATCTTGCCAGCACTTTGCACAGTGCATATTAGAATGATTCCTTCAGTTAATATTTATTGAGTGCCTGCTTGCCTACTGTGCATCTCTTAGTGCCTTTCTGGTTCTTTTTTTTTTGAGACAGAGTCTCGCTCTGTCACCCCAGGCTGGAGTGCGGTGGCGTGATCTCGGCTCACTGCAACCTCTGCCTCCCGGGTTCAAGTGATTCTCCTGCCTCAGCCTCCTGAGTAGCTGGGACTACAGGCGCGTTGCACTGTGCCCAGCAAATTTTTGTATTTTTAGTAGAGACGGGTTTCGCCATGTTGGCCAGGCTGGTCTCGAACTCCTGACCTCAGGTGATCCACCCGCCTCAGCCTTCCACAGTGCTAGGATTACAGGCATGAGCCACCAAACCCGCCCCCTTTCTGGTTCTCAAGTGTATCTTCTCCATTACTGCTGTCTTTTGGTCTGAGAAAGGGCAGGACCAGAAATTGGCCTTCTCAGCATCCTTGATCACCTCCATTTTAGTGGTACTAGAGTCCCCTTAGCAGGTGGGACTTCCTAGGACCCTAGTGTAAGGTATTATAGAGTTGGCTCTTGGCCCTTGGTATGCAAATGTTCTGCATTTCTTTTTTCTTTCTTTTCTTTTTTTTGAGACGGAGTCTTGCTCTGTCGCCAGGCTGAGTGCAGGGGCATGATCTTGGCTCACTGCAACCTCCGCCTCCCGGGTTCAAGCGATTCCCCTGCTTCAGCCTCCCGAGTAGCTAGGACTACAGGTGCATGCCAGCATGCCCGGCTAATTTTTTGTATTTTAGTAGAGACGGGGTTTCACCATGTTAGTCAGGATGGTCTCAATCTCCTGACCTCGTGATCTGCCCACCTCTGCCTCCCAAAGTGCTGGGATTACAGACGTGAGCCACTGTGCCTGGCTATGTTCTGTGTTTCCTCCAACCACAGATTGGAAATATTGAGCAGAAAACCCTCAAAATGATGCAATAAAAATTTAAAACTACTGTGTAACAACTATTTACATGGTATTTACATTGTATTAGGTATTATAAGTAATCTAGAGATGATTTAAAGTATTTGGGAGAATGTACATCAGTTATATGCAAATACTATGCCATTTTTTATATCAGGTACTTGAGCATCCAGGGATTTTGGTATCTATGGGTGTCCTGGAACCAATCCTGGAACCAATACTGAGGAATGACTCTACTTTAATGTAAAATATAGTGCTCAGCATGAATATTTCAGGTATAGTTTAAAATCAGTTTACAGTGGAGATCATTCCTTTTCAACTTCTGGATGCAGATCTTATTTTGGTATGGCCTAAAATTGTTCTTCAGGAAAAAGCCTCTACTCTTGTAGGCATGAAACCGCCAACTTTATTGTAAGACCAATAGGACTAAAATGATTATTGGTGAATAAGAGAGTGGCTCCTAGCTCCCCTGTCAAAGTTATAATGAATTTAGAGAGAAGAGGTTTGGGGATGGAAACAATTTAGTTTTAGGTTAAACCACATAAAGTACTTGTGAGATAGTTCTGGGTGATCACTGACTATATGGCTTTGAAACTTGGGATAGATCTGAGTGTAAAATTGGTAGGGGGAGGTGCATACTGAATTGAGATGTTCTTATTTAAACATTTGAATTTAAGAAACTGTACGGGAGGGGGACCTCCTCTTTTGGCTTTGGAGCCCCCCCCCACCCCGTCTCTGTACAGGGGAGCTGCTTATTTCTTCCTTCTCCCTTCTTTCTTGCCCCTCTTGCCTATTAAGCTCTCCGTCCCTTAAAACCACTCCACGTGTGTCCGTGTCGTTTCATCTAAACCGGCATGAGGACCAAGAACCCTGGTGTTCCTCCACTCATCAGAGCCGTATCATTTTGGTGCATTGGCTGGGAAAGGAAATTCAACCATGAGACTGGTGAGTATGGAGCAGATTTCAACTTTAAATCTGTCCTTTAATCTCAAGGCTCTCTTCCAGCTACCCTGTCGCCAAACTTTCTTTCTCTTTCTATCTGTGGTCTCTCTCTCTCTCTGTGTGTCTAATGTGCAGGATTCTGTTAGAAAAGATTGTGAATCACGGCAGGCAGTGACTCAATAAATGTCTCTCTCTCTACGTTTTATCTGGCAAGCACATGGTATTTCTTTTTTTTTTTTTTTTTTTTTTTTTTTTTTGAGACGGAGTCTCGCTCTGTCGCCCGGGCTGGAGTGCAGTGGCCAGATCTCAGCTCACTGCAAGCTCTGCCTCCTGGGTTTACGCCATTCTCCTGCCTCAGAGCACATGGTATTTCTAAGCCACCTAGTAGAAATCAGGCTCTAGACCTCCTCTAAGAACCATAAGTTTCTGCTTTTTAACAGGAGTAGGATGCCTTCCGTAGCCAAATTTTAGTCTCAATATTGTCCCACTGGCAGAAAAACGGCCATTCAGTTCCTATGTTCCTTTAAGCCATCATTCTGGCTCCTACTAAGATAGTACTTAATTAGTAAGGGGATTTTAAGTCCAGAAGTTAACCAGAACCATTCTTCTATGGGTAAATGCTTTAGCATGGGCTATAATAGCAGGATATAGAGTTCAATCTAGCACGCCCCCTCCCTTAAAGGGGCTCTTCCCAATTACATGGTTTTTCTTGAAATCCATTTTTTGGGAGGCCACACAAGTCTAGGAGGTCAAAGGGAAATAAAAGGCAGAAAACTGATTGCTTGGGAACAACGTGACTAAGGCCCCAAACTCAGATCCTCTGATGCTATGGCTTGGAGGGTTACACCTGCAGTCATGGGTGGCACATTTAAATGGGTGCTGGGAATCCAGGAACGAAGTAGAGAAAATAGTTGGGGGACGCCTCCTACTGCTTTCTTCTCCATTCTGGATCTCATACCAAAAGGAAGGAGACTAAAAGGATGCTTTTATTCTCACTTCTCCTTCTAGATGGGTAACAGATCGTCTTCAACATGCACTGCCCTTGAGTGTATTTTGAAGCACTGGGACTCTTTCGACCTTGAAACTTTGAAGAAAAAGTGGCTTATTTTCTTTTGCAGTCATATTGGGCAGGTCCAGGGAAAACAGTTCCCCCAAATTAAAAAAGTAACTTTCAGGGAAGTCATCTGAGGGTCCCCCTTATTTGGGGCCCCTTCAAGTTCCCTTCTCATTGCAGGACCTTTGGCAAGTAAAGGGAGACTTAGGCCAATTTTCTGATGACCTTAATAAGTATATAGAACCTTTCCAAAATTTAACTCAGGTATTTAACATCTCGTGAAGGGATGTTGCTGCTAAGGCAAACCCTCACTGTAGCTAAAACAGGCAGCTCTGCAAGCAGAAGAAAATTTTGGAGATAAGCAATATGTCTCCTATAGTAGAACAAAAGGGAAAAGAAAAAATTGAGAAGGCAAAGGGGAAACACCATTCCCAATAGGAAAAGAGGCAATACCTCCTGACAACCCTAACTGGAACTCCTTTCTGTGGTGTTTTTCCTTCTTCCGCAGTTTAAAATGGCTTCTATTTCTTTTATAATGTTCTTCCAACATGGAAAAGGTTAATTTTCCAAATCTTAAAATGCTTGGCGTAGAGTTGAGCTAGGGGGAAGGAAACCCAGAAGCCTGATATGCTGGCAAAAGGGTAAAATCTTCTTACCAGTTGGGCTTTTGACTTCTCTCTTCCTGTGGAAACTGGAAAAGGGATAATAAAGGGATAATAAAAGGGATAATAAAGATGATTGTTTATGTTGTCTTTAAATATATAATCAATGAAAAAGGATTTGTGAGATTGGTCTTAAGCTGTAAACAATCTGCTCCGCTTTGTATGTCTTTCTGTATGGTTCTGTTAAAGAAAAGGTATCTTGGCCGGGCCCGATGGCTCATGCCTGTAATCCCAGCACTATGGGAGGCCGAGGTGGGCAGATCATGAGGTCAGGAGATCGAGACCATCCTGGCTAACACGGTGAAACCCCGTCTCTACTAAATAAAACACAAAAAATTAGCTGGGAATGATGGCAGGCACCTGTAGTCCCAGCTACTCGGGAGGCTGAGGCAGGAGAATGGCGTGAACCTGGGAGGCAGGGCTTGCAGTGAGCTGAGATTGCACTACTACACTCCAGCCTGGGTGACAGAGCGAGATTCCGTCTCAAAAAAA
>NW_012117955.1:202105-204765 GCF_000951035.1 Colobus angolensis palliatus | reverse complement strand
AAAAAAAAAAAAAAAAAAAAAAAAAACAAACCAGCCCAGCAAAGCGTCAACTGGCAAACTTGGCTACAGGCCTCCATCTTGTTTCATGTCATGGGAACATAATCTGTAGCCGCATGGTAATACTTTGTTTTAGTTTCCGCCATTTTACAATGGTGGCTGTCTTCTTGTGCTAAATCAGATATGCCAATTTGTCAACCTGGGCTGTGTCAGCTGATGCATCAAGGGCAGGGTTTACAAAATATCTTAAGCACTGATCATGAGAGCAGTTTAGGGAGGGCCAAAATCTTGTAGCCTCCAGCTGCATGGCTCTTGAGCCATGGTTTCTAATCCTGTAGCTAGTTTCTTGGCCTGGTCCCCAGGCAAGAGGGAAGAGAAGCAGCTGTTATCGTCTTTGTTTAGGCTATCAACTGTAAACCAGGCTCCTCCCAAAGTTGGTTCAGCCTATGCCGAGGGATGGGCAAGGACAGCTTGGGGGCTGGAAACAAAACCGAGTTGTTTGGGTCAGATCTCTTCCACTGTCTCAGTCACAATTTTGCAGTGACAGTTGTAAAAGCTGCCTGTCCGGGTGGATCACGAGGTCAGGAGTTCAAGACCAGCTGGGTCAACATGATAACACCACGTCTCTGATAAAAATACAAAAATTAGCCGGGTGTGGTGGCATACACCTATAGTCCTAGCTATTCGGGAAGCTGAGGCAGGAGAATTGCTTGAACCTAGGAGGCAGAGGTTGCAGTGAGCCAAGATTGCGCCATTACACTCCAGCCTGGGTGACAGCGAGAATCTGTCTTAAAAAAAAAAAAAACTGCCTGTCGCTTCTTTAAAAATACCTTTTACACTCCTGGTTAAGTCATAACCTAATTAAAGCTCTTTAGTTTCACCTGTGAGGTTACTTGTTGTAAAGTTCAAAAGGCAAAAATCTTAACTGCTTGGCGTGGCTAAAGTCAAGTAACAAGGGATTTAAAAGAATTTTCTTAAAGAGTGCTCAGCTTAATTAAAAGTGGATATTCAAGTTATAGGTATATTAAAAGGCCTTTATGTTTTTTCTCTTCTTGAATCTTATTTCTCTGGAAAAAGGCTCATCTCAGTCGACTGAATTATTTTTCTCCATTTTTTGTCTTACTACTCTTAATGCATACATACAAGGCCCTAAGATAACTTCTGGTAGCATGGGATTCATTGGGAAAAACAGAGGAGGCGCCACAGACCCCGTTTTGGGAAAAAATACCCTCTGTTTTCCTCATGATACCCCAGGAATTAAAAGCAAATAGTTCCCTCTCAAAATCAAAGGCTCTGTTCTGTTTTGCATTGTGTTATCTGATGGTTTTGAGTTTTTGGGGTATCAGAAATTACGTTGCATTATGAGAAAACTTTGGTGGATAATAATTAAGTACAAAATACACTGTAAGGGATGGCTAATAGTAGTTATAAATCAGGGATGCTCTTGGCCACCTGGAAGATAAGGAAACATCCTCACCCTGCACTGGGAGATGAGACTCCCATCAGGGATGGGCTAATTACAAAATAAGCCAATCGGCTTGGGTTACCTCGCACTGCAATGCACGGTAGAAGCACTACAGCATCTTCTCCCATAGTATCTACATGATCTTTTCATAAATTAAGCATTAAAATAAAAGCATAGCAAGGAGTTCTTAAGACACTAATCTATCCCTTAGTAAAAGGGTTATAAAAAGTTTGTAAAGATTTCACCTTGGCTGGGTGTGGTGGCTCACACCTGTAATCCCAGCACTTTGGGAGGCTGAGGCAGGCAGATCATCTGAGGTCAGGAGTTTGAGACCAGGCTGACAAACATGGAGAAACCCCATTTCTACTAAAGGTACAAAATTAGCCGGGGGTGGTGGTACATGCCTGTAATCCCAGCTACTTGGGAGGCTGAGGCAGGAGAATTGCTTGAACCTGGGAGGCGGAGGTTGTGGTGAGCTGAGGTTGTAGTGAGCCAAGATTTCGGTGAGCCAAGATTTCGGTGAGCCGAGATCATGCCATTGCACTCTAGCCTGGGCAACAAGAATGAAACTCCATCTCAAAAAAAAAAAAAAAAAAATTAAAGATTTCACCTCATGGTCAAATTGGTTAGGATTAGATGGAATAATCTATAAGGTTTCATGTAAACGAATTGGGGTTAACATTAATAAACTAATGCAAGGGTAAAGTTTTGCTTTGAACAGATTTTCATTTCATAAAAAGGCTAATGAAAGGTTTTTGCCTTGAGTCATCATTTTGGCAAAATAATTTATGGCAATCTGAAAATTGTCTTTCCTGATGCCTGGCTTTTTGGATGGCTCAGAGGGCCCCTGAAACATTCAGAAAAGAGGTAAACAGGATTATCTGACATGTGTAGTCACATGAGATTGCCAAAATGATGTCCAATCTTATTTAAGTTATATTTTGGTGAATAATACTAATATATGTTCCAGAATTGTATGGGGTCTCTAAGATTCTAATGTCTAACTATGTGCTATCAATCATAATTAAGGGTAAAGTTATTGTAAACCATGAAGATAAATAAACTTCTTTGTCAGTCATGTTTTAACTATCCTGAAAATTTTGTCATTTGCAGACAATTGTTGTCCTGCTTTGTTCCTTCTCAAAAAATAGTTTATAATCAAGCTCTATTAAGGAGTTTAACAGGTGTTCTCAAATGC
>NW_012117955.1:151072-201845 GCF_000951035.1 Colobus angolensis palliatus | reverse complement strand
CCAGGATGATTTCGATCTCCTGACCTCGTGATCCGCCCGTCTCGGCCTCCCAAAGTGCTGGGATTACAGGCTTGAGCCACCGCGCCCGGCCTAAAGCAGACTTTTTAACTTTGCTTGGAATATTGCTGATCCTTGTTTTGTTTTTCAGTCAAAAAAAGTTTTAAACTATTTATGGCCTTTAATAATTGAGTAAGGTATACTCCTGTGAACAAAATTTGGAGCATGTTTATTTTTCTCTGCCTGGTTCCTCTAGAATTTGGAGACTAGTTGTAAGTACTTTTAACTTATGGCAATATAGCTGTTTGCATCAGTGCAATAAGAATCCATTTTTCTTTGTCAACAGGACACAATTGGAAAAACTGGTTATTTAAACCAAGGCTTTGACTGAAAAGGATGTGTTTCCTTTTAAGGAATGAAGCTTGACATGCAGAGCCAATAAAAGCCCCTTGGGGAGAACTGGCCTCATACCTTGTCTGCACAGTCCCCACACAGGATTCCTAACCTGTGGTCAGTAAAGAATGTCACTTTCTAACAGGTCTGGGGGCTCCGAGTTTATCTTGGGACCTCAGGAGGAGGGGATCACCCAACTCACAGGTATTTGAGGATACAAACCCATGGCTGGGCTTGGCTTTAAAAGGGATTATCTGAGATTCCTTGTGGAACAGTTTCATCAAAGCCAATCCAAAAGGCCTGTATAGAAATAACCTTTCTCGCTGCACTTTATGCAAATAATCAGGCCATGTATAGGACTAAAGTTTACGGACAACACACACGGTCCTATCATAATTTGTTTTTATCAAAAGTGAGGACTGGAGAGAAAAATTATGCTCCAAAGTTTATCATACATTTCTCCAAAGCTTAGCATACATTTCTCATTAAATCCTAGTCTCATTGTTTTTAAACTTTTTGCCTACATTTTGTACTAACCCTGCTTATTCCTCTGAATCAAGTGGTAATCCCCTCTAGTTTGGAAGAAATAAAAAGGGATGGGTAATGTAAAAATCTGAATCAATATGCTAGTTCTGGGCAATTATCCTGCAAAACTGCCAGGTAATGAAAGTGAGTATGATGCCCATAACCCAGAGGTTTTTTGTTTGGGAAGATAAAACCAAGGCTTCATAGACCACCAAAGAAAAATTCTGTATCTTGGCAAGTAAAATTTTACATGTAAATTATCTACTACACCATACTTGTGGAAGTTGCTATACTCACTCTACTATTTGCAATAGGGTTATACATGGTAGCACCTTCTAACTGAAATATTGGACAGAGTTTCCATTGCTGTTGTATTTTGCTTAATTATTATCCTTATAGCAGGGATAATAGTTACTGACAAAAAGGAAGCATGAAAGTTTTACTATCACTGAGTATGCTAGGACTTTTTTTTTTGTTTTTTTGAGATGGAGTCTCAACTTTGGTGCCCAGATGGAATGCAGTGGCGCACTCTCGGCTCACTGCAAGCTCCATCTCCCGGGTTCACGCCATTCTCCTGCCTCAGCCTCCCGAGTAGCTGGGACTACAGGCACCCGCCATCACGCCTAATTTTTTTGTATTTTTAGTAGACGGGTTTCACTGTGTTAGCCAGGATGGTCTTAATCTCCTGACCTCATGATCCACCCGCCTTGGCCTCCCAAAGTGCTGGGATTACAGGCGTGAGTCACTGCGCCCAGCCTCTGCTAGGACTTTTTATTGGGTTTAGTACTGATTAACACCTCTAGTAGAGGAAAATCTACAGGTACTTAAAAACTAAATCAAAATTATCAACAGGCTCAGGGAAAATGCCAGCTTCAGCCCTGGGTGGCTATAGTCCCTCTTTAATGAGTTCCATTCTTCTTTATGGAATTGGTTAGCTCCTTTATCAAGCCCTCTCTTGCTTATATGTCTTGTATTGATATTTGGACCCTGTATACTCAATACTATAACTCGAACTGTTTCTTCTCACCTCGAAGCAGTCAAACTCTAAATGATGCTGCAAACTGAACCACATATAGACACACCATTCTCCAGAGGACCCTTAAGTTGACCCCAGGAGGAGCCCTCGCTGCTGGTCCCCATTTGACTTCCTGCTGAAAAGCAGAAAGTAGCCAGAAAGAGTCGTAGCCCAAAACCCCCTAACAGCAGTTAGTGTCACATCGCCACAGGGAGGAATGTGGTAGGAGTTACTAAGAAATTATTTTAGGCAGATAGACAGGAAAAGGGGTCTTTGGGAAGTTCTAGTTTTTTAAAGCATCTCCAGAAAAGATTCTTGTAAAGCCCAGGCTCTTACAGTCAGGCTGTCAACCTTTGATATACAAATGCAGACTATTTGAAACTGGGTCAACACAACATGGTGACTCCCACAGCCTTCTTGCCCTTGCCCCACATGTTCCTGGCAACATGGCCACCCCCACCTATCCCCACGTGTGTAGAACATCATGGCGCCCTGTATTTGCATATTAAAAGACTAGGGTGGGAGGGCCAGCTCTTTCTCTGGCTATGTGAAGACATGCCTAGTCAAACCAATTCCCTCAGCCCTATGCAAATCAAACACCGTGTTCTCCAGCATTTGCATATATACCTAGCTGGTATCCATGGCGGGTGGGGACCTTCTCTTTCGGCTTTGGAGCCCCTTCTCCTTCTGTCTCTGTACAGGGGAGCTGTTTCTTTCTTCCTTCTCCCTTCCTTCTAGCCCCTTCTTGCCTATTAAACTCTCTGCTCCTTAAAACAAAAAACAAAACAAACAAAAAGAAACTATGGGAAATAAGACAAAAACAGATTTGAAAAACTTTCAGTGCTCTAATCTCATAAAAATACATAATTTTATAAAATTGTAGGTACATACTCTTTGTACTCAGAATTTCCATTCAACATTATTTTACAAGAAGAACTCAATTAAGTGCTGGAGCTATGCTGTTCCAATCCTTATCCTGTCATTATATGACGTATGACCTCAAGCAAGATACTTCAGCATCATGGGCTTCACTTTCCCCATTCATACAGAGTGTGGGGCCTGATGCTGCTTACACACTTACACATTTGTATGTATCACTGTAGTGCACATGCTTGCCATTTTTAATGGTTATAGTGTTCTAAGGGGCTAATACTTATGAAAGATAGAGCTATGGGGAGAATAACAAAACAGAGGAGTAAGAATACATTTACAGGCACATCCAAGTGAACTGACACCAGAAGACAAAGAATGAAACATAACAGCCTTAGTTTTAGAGATCAAATAAAGGTTTAGTAAGAAAAACTAATACTTAGATTTGCATGAAACAGATCCTTAGGATTAATATTCAGATCTTACCAGAAATCTGCCTTAAGAGATGTGATGGGAAAGGAGGGCTATTAGCTTATAAATACCATTAAGTTATCAAGACATGTAATAGTTAAAACACAACATATTAGGTGCACATCTAGTTGCTCTTTTAATTGCCCTCAACCCACTTGGCAGATTAACTGACAAGCTCTATTCCCTTGTAAATTTCCTAATGGCCTTGTCACAGGCCTCTTGCAGCTAATTTGCTGCTTTCTAGCATACATAACATGGAAGTGTTCTCTCCAATTTAGGTGCATGCTTAACAAGATTTAGTTGTTTGTGGTCTAAAGTTTATCCCAGTTATGTAATTATATCCCTTATCACACAGACATTATATAACTGATGGCATGAGTGAAGAGTTGTCTTTATGAAAACCAACTTGAATGGTTGGAAAGAATTGCCAGTGACACTCCAGGAGCAGTGAGAATGCCTAGTGCCCAGATCTTGGTTTCTAAATAGCTACCTATTAAAAGGAGCCAGGGATTCTTGGAAAAAGGTTTCATTCCATGCCTGGGGCATTGAAAATGCAAGGTCAACTTGAGATATCTTGCGTTAGAAGGCAATCAAGTGTCCAAAGACTAGAGAGGGAATGTCAAAAGGACACAAGAGCTACTTGAAGGGCTCCACCTGGCCAAATTTGGGACAATTTGGACATCAGAAACAATGATCATAAATGACTGTTAACACACTGAATCATTTGTTATCACTGCAGATGAGAGCATCAAACTCTTTACTGGTAATTAAACTCCTACACTGGTAATTAAGGGAAAATAATTGAGCCTGACTCTGCCTCTAGTGCATTCCTAGTTGATGAGGGAAGGTTATACAAGAATGCCACTCAACAAATGTAGAGTGATAGAATTAGAAAATTGTCATTTTGCAAACACTGATGAGACAGTGGATTCAGGCAAGGATCATCGTTAGTTACTTTTTACCAGGTAAAAAGTTGTTGGCAATCAAAATATCCATATGCTGCCAGTGTCAGTACACAGATTAACTGTAATAGGAAAAACTATCTTTCTGTTGGGAAGATCTGGTGACCTCAAATGAGTGATCCATTAATAGTGACTCAACCTGATATTAATGAGACTTTTGATACGATGCACTATGAAATACATCTGTGAGGTGTTATCATTAAAAATGTTTAAACAACCCAATCAAGCCTTTTGCCCTAACTTCTAATTTATGGAAACTACAGGGGGTACCAGAACAACCCACATGTAAATAGTCAGTTGAATCCTGAACGTGAGATGTTTTTCAAGACAACTGACCTGCTCTCTTAAAGAGGAAATACCAAAGTGGGGACTGTTCTAGATAGATGAAACAGATATAATAATCAAATACTATGTGTGAAAACTGACTGGATCAACAGAGGAAATTTAAACACAGACTAGGTATTCAGATATTAGGGAATTACTGTTCTTTTTTTAAAAAAAGGTATGTAAACGTATTGTGGTTATGTAAAAGACCATCCTTATTTTTATGCAATGCATGCTTAAAAAGTGTTTAGAGATGAAATGTCATGTCTGTAAGTTCCTTTCCAATGTTTGGTTAAAAAAAATATGGCAAAATGTTAGTTTTTAAATCTAGGTGGGTATACAGTTCACTTTATTATTTTTAAACCTTTCTGTATATTTGAAAACTCATAATAAAAAGTTCTGGAAAATAAGGCTATTTGCTAAAAACTATTGAATAATTTGTGGGTCAGACAACTGTAAAAGTGGGAAAAATACACAAAAATCTACAGTTCTCCACTATTACTAGTCTGTTATTTTATAAGGGCATCAATTGCCTCTGTTTATCAGTGGAAGACTTTATAAATGCATTATTTACATAAAACATACAAAGACAGTAAATACAGAGTAATACAAAGGAAGGTGCTATGGACTGTCACGTGCCACATGCTCAGCCAAGGGAAATAAGTGCTGTGTGAGGGATGAAGCAGCATCAAAAAAATAAGATTATCAAACCACTGTTATTTAAAAAAACATAGCCATATAAGCACAGTTTGAGTATTCTGCAACCTGTACTTTGTGCAGGATGATACTATGAAATCAAGGTTAACTAATGTAAGGGAAATGGAAATCAAGTTTTTAAAGAAAACACTCAACAATATAGCCTTTAGGATGCTAGCATCCCAGGTCTTTCCTTCAGTACCTGTTTGTAGGATGGTTTTATAAACAGTAATGTCCAAAGGAAGTTGCATGGTTAATACAAGCTTAAATTGATATTTATAGTACCAGAATTGATATCAATTTCCCCTCATTTAGCTCAAGAAACCTTCCTGTACAAAGATGTCCCATGAAACCTGATTCACTACTTTTAAGCAGTTCCCAAGTAAATGTTATTTGTTGAACATTTCTTTGATATATGCATAAGTAAAAAAAGTATTTTTAGTTATGCCAACTTTCACTCCATGCCAGTCAATTCTACTTTTTATACTGAAACCAAATTTATATAATTTATTCATTAATTCAACCATGTATTGACTATGCACTATTATGCAAGGGACTGGAGAAACAAATATGAGCACAATGAAATCTCAGTTCTCAGAATATGGCCTTATATTCTGGTAGTGGAATGCTGTAAATATGAAATACAATAGTATTTTTATCTATTTCTATTTGCATTTCTGCCCGTTTTCCTTTTATGTTTAAGACCCACAAATCCAGTTATCATTGTTTAATGATTACTGCATCAATGCTTTTGCCAATTAAATTTTTTCCTGACATGTTAAGAGTAACCTCTATTTTACTTGCATGTATGAAGGAGTGTCAGGCTTCCAATTATTCCTTAAAAATCAGTCACTTTGTTTTTAGTTTCTTCTAATATCCAGGCTGAATTCTTTTTTATTTAGCCACTCATTTCATAGGCAAAGCAAGTCCAATTACATTTCACGTTATAACAATTATCTATGTATTTTTTTCCTCACTCCATTAAAATTTCACCTTTTTCCCTGACCCACATTCTGCAGTGAACTCAAATCTATTTTCCATTATTTATTTTTTCTCACATTATTTATATAGCTACACTATTATTTCCACTTCCTTCTCTTGGAATGTAGGTAGCATTTGGCAACCCATTTTAGCAGGTTGCTTATGCTCATCCCATGACAAAATATCACATCCTCACTCTCTCATTGCTCTGGAAATCTTTCTGTTGTGTAAACCACCTGTGAATTTCAGCACTGTAACAAGCCTTGAAAGGATCCAATTAGGAAGTCTGGGACCTAAGCATAGTAGACACTCAAGAAATGTGTTTAAGTGGAAGAAAGGAACTTTCCATAGTAAAACAGTCACAGAGAAATCTAAAGTATAAATTTAGGAGTCAGGTAAAAAAAAATGCAAACTGTATACCTTATACCTACTTTTTTCCTTCAGGATGACCTTGAATGTCAAAACCTAGTAAAATCAAGGCTAATGTGCATTAAAAATTCATTTAAGCTTGGAGCATTTAATTTTTGCCTGTTTAAATCTCTACACATCTAATGTTATATACACATTAGTTTCTATCATATCTTTTATTAAGCTTCTCTTTAATATTTCGATATGTGAGGGAAGGTGTAACCAAACAGTGGTCACATAGAAATCTTTAAAATACTTTCAACTGTTTTTTTCAAACCTACTGGCTCCATATGGCAGTTATGGCATAACAGGAGAAGGGGAAGTAAAACAGGGAAGGGAGTCCTTTACATGTTTTAAGGCTTCAAAGCTGGGAGTAAAAGGCCTGAAAGCAGCTTTCTCTTTTCTGTAATTTTAAGATCACTCTCTAGTGTGAAATCTCTACTTGATGGACACCTTCCCAAGTTACATTCATAAGGCCTCATCAGGATGTACAGTTGACCCTTGAACAACACGTTTGAACTGTACAGATCCACGTATACTGGAATTTTTTTTTTCAACTGAACAGAGTCTGAAAGCACATTATTCAGGGATGGGAAACCTGTGTAGATGTAGGGTTTTTCATATACACAGGTTCCACCAGACTGACCGTGCAACTTGAGTATGGGTAGATTTTGGTATACATGGGTGGTCCTGGAACCAATCCCCCGAGTATACGGAGGGATGACTGTACTTGAAATAGAGTTGATGAGTTATGTTTCTGAACACCCTTCACAGGGTTTCTTTCTGTAATGAATTAAACTCATATCAAATAAAAGTTAAGAAGTCAAGTTTCCTTCTTAAATTTCACATTAAATCTAAATAGGTTATATCCCTACCACTACTTCTGATACTTCTGCTGAGTGGTATCTAACATATTGCACTTCTTCGGATTTCTTCTGAAAATTTTGACACACAGAAAGCACAAAATAAAATTGAAATGAAGTTGTAAAACCTAATTGAAGTTTCCCTTATCCATTAATTACGATGTTTGGCACCTGTATGAACACGCTGATGCTGAATAAGGTTTGTACTCTGGGTGAAGGTTTTACCACATATACGACATGCATAGGGTTTCTCTCCTGTGTGAATTCTCTGGTGTTGAATAAGGCATGTTCTCTGGCTAAAATCCTTATCACATTCATTACATTTATAGGGTCTCTCTCCAGTATGAGTTCTCTGATGTTGATTAAGTGATGAGGAATAAATGAAAGCTTTCCCACATTCATTACATTTATAGGGTTTCTCTCCAGTATGAATCCTTTGATGCTGAGTAAGATTTGCACCTTGTCTATATGCTTTCCCACATATATTGCATTTAAAGGGTTTTTCTCCATTATGAATCCTCTGATGTTGAGTAAGGTGCACACTCTGGCTGAATGCTTTCCCACACACACTGCATTTATATGGTTTCTCTCCAGTATGTGTTCTATGATGTTGAGTAAGATTTGCACTCTGGCTGAAGGCTTTCCCACATATATTACATATATAGGATTTCTCTCCAGTGTGAGTGGTTTGATGTTGAATAAGGGTTGAGGAATGAGCAAAGGCTTTTCCACATTCATTACATTTATAACACTTCTCTCCAGAATGAATTCTCTGATGTCGAATAAGGTAAGTACTCTGACTAAACACTTTCCAACATTCATTGCATTTATATGGTTTCTTCCCAGTATGTATTTTTTGATGCTGAAGAAGGTGTGTACTCTGACTGAAAGTCTTCCCACATTCATTGCATATATAAGGTTTTTCTCCAGTATGAACTCTCTGATGATTAATCAGTGATGAACTGTGACTGAAGGTTTTACCACATTCCAAGCATTTATATGGTTTCTCTCCAGTATGTGTCCTTTGATGGATGGTAAGGTGTGCACGCTGACTAAAGTCTTTCCCACAGTCATCACACTTATAGGGTTTCTCTCCAGTATGAATTCTCTGATGTATAGTAAGGTGTGCACGCTGGCTGAAGGCTTTACCACACTGGTGGCATTCATATGGTTTTTCTCCAGTGTGCATTCTCTGATGTGCAATGAGGGATGAAATATGCCTAAACTCTTTCCCACATTCTTCACATTCATACGATTTCTCTTTGGCATGGGTACTTTGGTGTTTCAGGAGGGATGGGTATTTCCTAAATTTTTTCCCACACACATTACACTTGTAAGGCTTCTCTCCAGGAAGTATTTTCCTATGTACAATACCATATGAGACATGATTGAAGGTTGCCCTGCCTTCATTATACACAGAAGTTTTATTATCTAATTGGGTATCAAACTGTACAATTAGGTTTGAATGCTTTTCAAAATTATTTCTATATATATCATATTTACTAAGACATTCTTCTGTAGGATCATCTTCTTGTGAAAGGACTGACTTCAAACTGAAACCTCTTTCATTAGTGTGAAATTTCCAGAAGCCACCTGTTGCTCGCCTCTGTAATCTATCATTGTAGTCATATGAGTCTTCTAATTTGATGGTCTGGGTTTCTTCATTTGTGAGTTTAGACATATCCTCCACTGGAGTACATGCTTGGGCTTTAGTTTCCCATTCTGAAATTAAAAAAATATAAAAAATCTTCATTTATTTTGAGAGAGGAAACTGCCAAAATAGAAACAAAATAATAAACATAGATAAAATGCCCAAAGAGAACAACAGCTCTGAAAATGTCATCATCATGGTCTTTCAAATTTGGGAAAGGAGACAAAAAGGGCAAAAAAACGGGAGACTAAGTTGTTGAAAACAGACAGGTTCTTCATATTCAGCATGGACACAGAGGGAATAAAACAGATTAAGTCAGGTGACAGAGCTAAGAGAAGCCAAAATAGTGATAACACTGTGTGAGATAACTTGGGATGGCCTCATGGATTAATTTATGTAATGGGTTCATAAAGTAGACATGCTGACTCTCATCACTGTCTCTTCCAATCTGCTCTGCACAATCCACATAATATTCCTAAAGCAATTTCACCAAGTGCTTTCTATGCTCAAATATCTCTAGTAAATCTCCCATAGCCTAAAACAATGGTTTTCAAGGTAGTCTTCCCACTAGCAGCATAAGCATCACTATCATCAAGAAATGTGTTAACATTATTGGGTCTCACCCAGACATACTGAATCAGAAACTCTGGCGGTAGAGCTGAGTAATCTGTTTTATTAAACCCAGCAGTTTTGCTACATACCAAAGTTTAAGGACTAGTGGCTTAAAGTATAAAAGTGAAAAAGTTTAAAATACCTCCACTTGGCATTCAATCCCAGAATAACTAAGCCCTTTCTATTCTACTCTGTCTCCTACTACAACTCATGTTCAGCTTAATTTAAAGTTATCCGCTACTTTTTTTTTTTCTTTTTTTGGAGACAGATTCTGTGCCATCTTGGCTTACTGTAATCTCTGCCTCCCAGGTTCACGTAATTCTCGTGCCTCAGACTCCTGAATAGCTGGGATTACAGGCAGGAACCACCATGCCCAGCTAATTTTTGTATTTTTAATAGAGACACGGTTTCACCATGTTGGCCAGGCTGGCCTCAAACTCCTGGCCTCAGGTGGTCTGCCTGCCTCAGCCTCCCAAAGTGCTAGGGTTACAGGTATGGGCTGCCATACCCGGCCTAAAGTTATCCACTACGCTTCATAATCTTCTCTAGATGCCATGCTAATCCTAGACTCTAGGCCTTCTCTTATGATGCCTTCTCTCCACCTATTAAAAAAGATGTTTATAGTCCAACTCATATTTCTCTCTATAATGCTTCTTTGAATTTAAAATACAGATTAGAGGCCAAGCTCTGTGGCTTTCTCCTGTAATCCCAGCACTCTGGGAGGCCACGGCAGGTGGATCACTTGAGGTCAGGAGTTTGAGACCAGCCTGGCCATCATGGCGAAATTCTATCTCTACTAAAAATAGAAAAATTTAGACAGTTGTGGTGGTGTGCGCCTGTAGTCCCAGCTACCTGGGAGGCTGAGGCATGAGAATTGCTTGAGCCTGGGAGGTGGAGGTTGCAGTGAGCCATGATCGCCCCACTGCACTCTAGCCTGGATGATAGAGCAAGATCCTGTCTCCAAAAAAATAAAATAAAATATAGATTAGGTTGAATCATATAGGAAATTGCCTTTTTTTATAGGTCAAAATGGCTGAATGTCAGCAACCCTATATGGTTCAACCTAATATAGTACTGGGCTCATGACAGAACTTGGCTTTATATGAGTACAGTCACGGACTGCTTAACAATGAGGATACATTCTGAGAAATGTGGTGTTGGGTGAATTTCATCCCTGTGTGAGCATCATAGGGTATACTTATATGAACCTAGATGATATATATATATTTTCTTTTTTTAAACATGGAAAGCTAAATGTACCAGCACTATTACTGAATATCAATAATTTCCCCTACTTGATCTGCAATACAAATATCAAGTGCTTATATATCAGGCTTCTATATATGCTCCATTGTTGTCTTACGGGACCACTGTCATACATGCAGTTTGTTGTTGACCAGAACATCACTATGCAGCACATGACTGTAATTCACAATTCTGTACATTTCTTATATTTCCAACCTAGGTGCAAATTCTGGAAAGAGTTTATCCTTCTTACACATTTCCTTTAGAAAATGGCCCAAGACTCTGGATATGGTGGGGACTCAACTGAAATGGTAAAATAAATGACATTAACATGTAAAAAGGTGAACTCAAATCAAAGTGTACACAGATGTGCATGCATAGACATAACCAAACACACACACACACACACACACACACACACACACACACCAAACCAAACCAAACCAAAAAGGTTGACCCTCAATCTAACCTGGCTGTAATAAGGCAGTCAAATATGTATTTGTTGGTGCCTATTATGTTTCTTGTATAATTATTTAACACAAAATTTAAGTTACAACCTCTATCCTTTGAAACCAGGTGGGAAACATATAACTTGCAAATATCAAGAATTACATAATTTAATCAAATATGGAATTTATAATATAGCAAAAATGGTACTAAATACTTCAGAAACTTTCTAAGAGGCAAATCACAGTGTACCTTTACAAATATATCTATTCAACTGAGTAATATGCAGTGACTGAAAATGACAGCTACATCATCAGTAAGGGACTAGTTATTAATAGAATAAGGGATAACAGAATATTGATAACTGATAATTAGGTAGGTCTAGGTACATTGACATGAAAAGGTGTACAGGATACATTAAGTGAAAAAAAAAAAGCAGATGTATAAAAAAAATAGAGCAACATCCTAGCTGTGTAAAGATATGCTATTTGTGTTACAGACAGACAGACAGACACACACACACCCCCACACACCCCCACACGTAATCTAAGGGGAGAAGGTCCTGGTCATTACTGAGGAGAGAGGTACACTTAATATTTGCTTCCTTGTACTGCTTGAATTTACAAACTACTTTTTTTACTTTTATTCAAATACAAAATCATAGTTTATATAAGAAAATGTTTAGGAGTAATGTTAAATGAAAAAAGAGTATCATAACAAGCATGAAAACACATCAGAAGTGGAAAAAGATTACCAAAATGCTAATAATGATATTATAGGTTTTCTTTTCTAGTTTCTAATTTTCAATAAATCTGCTATATTACTTTTGTTGCTATTTATTACAAGTAGTTATATTCCATTCCAGTAGGTGTAGCAAAATAAAAAGTAATAAAAAAAGAAATATAGAAAATAGTTATATTACTTTTATGAAATAAAAAAATTTATAAACCAACTTTCTCAAACCAGGATTTGTTATTCCCCTCCCCAGAAGAAAATGAGAATGTGGATGGACTGTACAAGTAGGTGTGTATACACACAAAAAAGAGATAATATCAGAAGCTGAATTCAACTTCTATGTAATCAGTATCAGTCTATGACAGATTGTACATACAACTGAAAAGTACTAAATTTATAATAACAAACTTAAAGTGAAAGACTGAATAATGACCAGGAATAAATTGCTACTATAAACACACTTTTTTTTTTGATATGGAGTTTTGCTTTTGTTGCCCAGGTTGGAGTGCAATGGTGTGATCTCGGCTCACTGCAACCTCCACCTCCTGGGTTCAAGCAATTCTCTTGCCTCAGCCTCCTGAGTAGCTGAGATTACAGGCATGTGCCACTATGCCTGGCTAATTTTGTATTTTTAGTAGACAGGGTTTCTCCACGTTGGTCAGGCTGGTCTTGAACTCCTGACCTCAGGTGATCCACCTGCCTCAGCCTCTCAAAGTGCTGGGATTACAGGCATGAGTCACTGCGCCCGGCTGATAAACGCACATTTTTAAACAAATTAGTTTACCAAAACTTCTGAAACAGATAACATTAAGCAGGGTTTAAATACATGTTTATCACTAAAACCAGAAAGGATTGGTTAGAAGTGTCATCTGTTGGTTAATAAGGACAAACAGTGGTATAATATTTCTAAACAGAGGAGATTAATGTTGACTCAGGTAATCAAGGAAAGCTTCAGTGGGGGAAGTGTGATTTGAAATGAGCCTCAAAGAATGGCAAAGTACTGTATAAACATAAAGAACTATAAACCATAAAATATAAACATAAAGAACTATAAAAGATCTGAGACAGTAATGGCCATCAAACCAATACTACTATTCTGTTTGTTAATTATCAAAGTTTCCATTTCCTGAAGTGTGACTAACCTACTTCCTGAAGTACCCTAACCAAAGGTAGATTCAACTTACTATATATCTCTCAGCTGGCAAAAAAGCAAAATCCTCACAGGCCAAAAATTAAGTAAAAGCAGGAAGGCAAGAAGTCAGTAATAGCTGAAGGTGACTGCCTGAGATAGCTTTTCAATCATGTTTGATGACCTTAAGCTTCCATTTTGAGGGTACAAGGGATTCTGGCGCTAGAAGACAAAGGCTGGGTCCCAGTCAAGAAGCGGAGGCTGACAGGAGTCCCTTGAACAGAGGACTACACACTATGTAAGAACAGGCTAGGCTAAAAAAACAAAACCCCAAAACCTCACCTCTACAGAAGGAAAAAAGGAACTGTCTTTCTCAGTCTTGGTGCTCTTTGGAGGGAGGAAAATCCCCCCTCTCCAAATGCATAACCATACATTGCTCTTTCTTGAATATTCAGAGCCCAAATTTGTGCTCTCTGATGATCTAAAAAACTCTTCATGTTGAGAAGTGACTTCAGACTGCAAGTATCTCCCAGAAGACTATCCTGTCTCTAATTCAGGCTTATTTCCATTATACTGTATATGTTTTCTCAGTGCCTAGAGTGTGCAGAATGTGTTCCTCAGAGAATTTAGTGTGCTGTAGGTGTATTTTGTATTTTGCCAACTAAGGCATATAAGGCCATAAATTATAGAGAATAATTAGCTTTTAAAGTTTAGGACCCTTAAAGTACCTAATGACCAAAGTTAGTTTTTTTAAAAAGTGAAACAATTCACTCTAAGGTAGCATTTTTTTTTTTTTTTTTTTTTTGAGACAGACTATTACTCTGTCACCCAGTGGGAATGCAGTGGTGCGACCTTGGCTCACTGCAGCCTTGATCTCCTGGGCTCAAGTTATCCTCTCACTTCAGTCTCCCTGAAGCTGGGACTATAGTCATGAATCACCACAATCAGTTAATTAAAAAAATTTTTTTTAGTAGAGACAGGTCTCACTATGTTGCCCAGGGTGGTCTCAAATTCCTGAGTTCAAGCGATCTGCCTGCCTCAGCCTCCCAAAGTGTTGGGGTTACAGGTGTGAGCCACTGTGCCTGGCCGTATCATATCTGTCATTATTGTTTAATTCACTGTTGTATACTAGCATCCATATTGGTGGACATATAAGAAGTCAGTGTCTTAGATTTAAAAAATGTAATAATGGCTGGGTGCCATGGCTCACACCTGTAATCTCAGCACTGGATTGCTTGAGCCCAGAAATTGGGCCCAGAAATTGAGACCAGTCTGGGAAACATGGCAAGACCCTGCTCTGCAAAAAATACAAAAATTATCTGGGCATGGTGGCACGCACCTGTACTCCCAGCTGAGGTGGAAGGATCGCTTGAATGCAGGAGATGGAGGTTGCAGTGAGCCATGGTCATACCATTGCACTCCAGCTTGGGTGACAGAGTGACACTCTGTCTCAACAACACAATAAAATAAAATAAAATAATAAAATAAAAAAATGGAATAACAACGCAAGATGCAACAATATACATAGTATACTTCTTTCGTATACAAAAGAAGATAATATATTAATAATTTATTTTTGCAAAGAGAAACATAGGAAGGATACACCAGAAACTGATGATCATGGTTACCTATAGGGAGTAGGTGGAAAGAGAGCAGAAGGAAAGGAAATGTATACCTTTCTATATAGTTTTTGAGTTATCAGCCATGTTACTGTTTTTGCATACTCAAAAATGTAAATTAAAAATAATTTTAAAAAGCAAGAAAACACTATCCTTAGTGGTATATATTCTAAGGACAAAAAGGACTTTAAAGAAATCTTGAACTTTCTAGACTGTTTGTTATAGTGATGTAAATTTGAAACTATTTTTGTGTGTAACATATGATACAGCAAATAAGTAAATATACTGATGTTGGAAACTAGGTTATTCACTGCATGAGAAAGGAGATACAAAATGGAAAATTGGATTATATAAAATGGAATATCCTTGTGGTGTTAGATTTGAATTGGAGTTTAAGTATGAACTCCTGACTTAAAAGAACTAACACACACGTACACATACATACACACACACAAACACACACATACTTCCTAGCTCTATCCACTGAACAGCAGCAATGATACATTAAATGTGTGTATAACACATAACAGTAGCAATGATTCATTAAACAGTGAATACACTTATGGCCCCAGATCTTGGTTTCTAAGTACCATTCCCTACTAAAATGAATCAGGATTCCTTGGAGAAATCCCAAGTCTAAGGTGAGCATAAGGTGAGCCTAAAGAACATCTGGTTGTGCCAGAAAGCAAGGAAATGGATGAAGACTAATTGGGACATGTCAAAAAGATGCTGGACTTTGTTTGATGCTAGAGTGCCCAAATTTGGGACAATTGAGCATCAAAAACACAAAACAAAATGTAAAAACTGGAATTAATGGACTAATAATACATAAATATACATACATATATATATATTTTTCCTTTTTCTTTTTTGAAATGAAGTCTCGCTCTGTTGCCCAGGCTGGAGTGCAGTGCCACAATCTTGGCTCACTGCAATCTCCACCTCCCGAGTTCAAGCAATTCTCCTTCCTCAGCCTCCCGAGTAGCTGGGACTACAGGCACGCACCACCATGCTCAGCTAATTTTTGTATTATTATTATTATTTTTTTAGTAGAGACAGGGTTTTACCGTGTTGGCCAGGCTGGTCTCAAAATCCTGACCTCAAGTGATCCACCTACCTTGGCCTCCTAAAGTGCTGGGATTACAGGAGTGAGCCACCATGCCTGGCCAACTAATAATATATTGAATTTTTTAAATTTCCATTAGTCCACAGTGGTATATACATAAAAATAGCGTGGGGGAGGGAGAACTATTCTTTTTTGTTTTTTTTTGAGATGGAGTCTAGCTCTGTTGCCCAGGCTGGAGTGCAGTGGCACAATCTTGGCTTACTGCAACATCCGCCTCCTGGGTTAAAGTGATTCTCCTGTCTCAGCCTCCCAAGTAGCTGGGATTACAGGCACCCGCCATCACACCCAGGTGATTTTTGTATTTTCAGTAGATACAGAGTTTCACTGTGTTGGCCAGGCTGGTCTCGAACTCCTGACTTCGTAATCCGCCCACCTTGGCCTCCTAAAGTGCTGGGATTACAAGCATACCCAGCTGAAAGAGCTATTCTTTAATGAAGAATGCTATTAATCATTTAGAAAAGATGACTGAATTAGAAAATCACCATTTTGCAGCTGGGCATGGTGGCTCACACCTGTAATCTCAGCACTTTGGGAGGCCAAGGCAGGAGGATCACCTGAAGTCAGGAGTTTGAGACCAGCCTGGCCAACATGGTGACACCCTGTCTCTACTAAAAATACAAAAACTAGCTGGGTGTGGTGGCACATGCTTCTAATCCCAGCTACTGTGGAAGCTGAGGCAGGAGAATTGCTTGAACCCAGGAGGCAGAGGTTGCAGTGAGAGGAGATCACGCCATTGCACTCCAGCCTGGGCAATAAGAGTGAAACTCCATCTCAAAAACAACAAAAACGAAAATAACCATTTTGCAACCAGCAATATAACAATGCAAAGATCATCAAATGGATGCTAAAAATTTTAAGTAAAAGATTATCGAGGAATAGTCATGTGACCTCAAAGTATCACTCCACAGATTACTTATTAAATCACAAATAATACACCTTTAAAAAGGAGAGATCCTGTAGACACCACCTTAACCAAACTGAGCATCATCAATGATGAGATGAATTACCATTATGTATCTCCTGAGGAAATGCAATGGAAGATACACATCACCTTTCAAATATTCTTGGTAAAATCTTTAAACTGACTAATCTTTAGGAAACAATGAGGCAAATCTAAACTGTAGGTCATTAAAAAAACTGGCTTGGATCCTTTAAAAAATGTCAATATCATGAAAGACTTTTTTTTAAAAAAGAAAAAAGGCTGGGGAACATTTCTCTATTAAAAGGTACTAAAGATAGGAGATAAACAAGTGGAACATGTGATTCCTGACTGGATCCTGTACTGGGGAGAAAGATATCTATAAAGGATGTTTTTGGGATAGTTGGGAAAATCTGAATATTTGACTATACCTTTGATGACACTATTATATAAATGTTAAATATCTAGAGTGAGAGAATGGTATCATGCTTATGTAGAAGAATGTTCATGTTCTTAGAAGGTATTTAGGGGTTGTCATGATGTCTATTAAAATGGCTCAGTGCAAAAACCTTTGTACAGAGATAGAGCAAAAGTGGCTAAATGATGATAATTAGTGATTCCAAGTAGACAGTACATAAGTGATTAATGTAATGTGCCTGTGTAGGTTTGAAATTGTTTAAAATGAAGTTACTGTGGAGGGAATAAGCAAGGAGTGAGAATGAAAAAGTCCATGAATAAGGAACAAGTTCAATAATAAAAATATGATGCAGATATAAAAAAAGAAATGAGGAAGCTCTTTACATACTCATTTGGAAGACTTTTCAAGATATACTTTTAAGTTAAAAAAGCAAGGTACAAAACAGTATGTATAGTATGCTACCATTCATATTAAAAATGGAGAAAAACTATTTTTATATTGACTTTACATGCAAAAAACCCAAAGCAAAATAAACATCTCTAACAATTGTTTATCGCCACACTTTTATCTTGGAGACAACAGTTGTTCAAACTTTATTACCTGACTTCTACTTATGTGGGAGGACAGACTTCTACAGGAAAACAGTGGTTCATGGACATGCTCTAATGACAGCGGTCACATGCTAGGGAGATGTAGGAACTGGGTGAATGTGGTATTCAGGTGGGTAATTTATATACATATTTATATATATATTTTGCTTTATACATTTTTTAAAATTGTGAATCTTGTGAATATATTATCTTTTTAAGTAATTAGAAAATAAAAAAGGGATGATTTAGAAAAGTGAAGGCAGAGGGATGTAGGGATTTGTCAGTGAACAGAATAAAAGAAACTCAAAAAGGTTTAACATTTAAGTTTTTAGGGGGCATTCATGCATGTTTAAATCTAGAGGAAGGGGAACATGGCATAATGAAAGCCCTAGACAGAGCCCTAAGAGATGGGACCTAGAGGTCATGTAGAAGGAAAAAATGAGAAGAGACATGGGAAAAGTGTGTTAATAGTGATCTTAGGAAGCTCTTCCTGAAGAGGCCTCTGTAAGGAAGCAACACCAAACAGCTCAGTGTTCTTCACAGGCTAGAAAGCCTTTGCAAAAAGTGACCTGGTCATATTTAAAATGCATATCTCACTACACTTAGGATACAGATTCTTAAATGCAAAGAAGCTCATGTGCTTTCTGTTTCTCACCTGGACTAGGGCCTTCTAAAATTTCTTTTATCACCATCCATGGTTCTTCCAACATGGGAATCACAGTTGGTCTGTACACTGTAAGTCCTGTTCAGGAGGAATATAATGAATTTTATCCTGGAGATAAACAGTTGCTCGAAGTTTTATTACCAGACTTCTACCTATCTGAGAGAACAGACCTCTGTAGGAGAACAATAGTTCACGGACATGATCTATTTTTCATTTTATTTTTTGAGACGGAGTCTCGCTGTGTTGCCCAGGCTGGACTGCAGTGGCGTGATCTCAGCTCACTGCAAGCTCCGCCTTCTGGGTTCACGCCATTCTCCTGCTTCTGCTTCCCGAGTAGCTGGGACTACGGGCCCCCGCCACCACACCCGGCTTTTTTGTATTTTTAGTAGAGATGGGGTTTCACCCTGTGTTGGCCAGGCTGGTCTCGAACTCCTGACCTCAAGTGGCGTGATCTCAGCTCACTGCAAGCTCCGCCTTCTGGGTTCACGCCATTCTCCTGCCTCTGCTTCCCGAGTAGCTGGGACTACGGGCCCCCGCCACCACACCCGGCTTTTTTGTATTTTTAGTTAGACTAAGTCTTGCTCTGTTGCCCAGGCTGAATGCAGTGGCGTGATCTCAGCTCACTGCAAGCTCCGCCTCCCGGGTTCACGCCATTCTCCTGCCTCAGCCTCCCGAGTAGCTGGGACTACGGGCCCCCGCCACTTCGCCTGGCTAGTTTTTTTTTTTTTTAGTAGAGATGGGGTTTCACCCTGTTAGCCAGGATGGTCTTGATCTCCTGACCTTGTGATCCACCTGCCTTGGCCTCCCAAAGTGCTGGGATTACAGGCATGAGCCACCATGCCCGGCCCATGGACATGATCTAATAAGAGAATTAGGCTGTTGGTTGTTATCCTTTTCAGAGACAGGATAACAATTTCCTGCCATTTAAGAGGATATGTGAAGGAAGAAACCTTCTCTTAGAGTAGCAAAGGCTCGGCAAGGCAGCATCAGGTGGCGGCACTATGAAGCTGTGCATCAGTTGCCAATGTTCTCTCACTTAAAACCTTTCATTTGGGAAACGGGAGTAAAACAGTCACTCTTGTGCTTGAATGAGATAAGAACATTTATTTCTAGACCCCATTTTTAGCCAAGCATGTATGAGGGCCAACCCATTTTTAACAACGGGTGTAAGAAAGAGACCCGGGGGGACAGGCTGAGAGGAGGAGGGGTATAGATGATCCTTACCCAGAGAAACCATGTTCCAATAGTTCTGTAGTGTCACAGTCTTGTATAATTCCTTCTGCACAGGACGCATTAACTCCCAGTCCTCCTGGGTGATGTCTACAGCCACATCTTTGAATGTCATCGATTCCTAAAATATCAAATGTAACTTAACTCAGTTCAAGAACTAATGGCAAAGGGGCACTGATAACACTGGGTTTATGTATGCTGGGGGAGTGTCACAGAATTTTAAGCTTTAGTAGGATCCTAGAAGTTGTCTAGTCAAAACCCTTTCCCGACATATGGACAGCCCCACAGCATCTCTCCATGACCCTAAACGGAAGTTTGAAAATAGATCAGAATTTATTTTCACTTGGCACTCGTGCATGCATTGGTGGCAGCTCCATTTTACAAAGAAAAAGTTTATTATTAATATTTTTAAAAGAGACAGGGTCCACTCTGTTGCATGTGCTGGACTAGTGCATGCATTGGTGGCAGCTCCATTTTTAAAAGGAAAAGGTTTATTATTATTTTTTAAAAGAGACAGGGTCTCGCCTGGTCACCTGGGCTGGAGTGCAATGGTCCAATCATTGTTCACTGCAGCCCCGAACTCCTGGGCAGAAATGATCCTCTCACCTCACCCTCCCGAGTAGATGGGACCACAGGCACACACCACCACAGTTGGCTAATTTTTAAATTTGTTTGTAGAGATGATGGGGTTTTGCTGTGCTGCCCAGGCTGGTCTCAAACTCCTGAACTCAAGTGATCCTTCACCTCAGCTCCCCAAAGTGTTAGGATTACAGAGGTGATCCACCATGCCTGACTTGAGTTTTAAATTTTAAACACAGATGACACAGAGTTGAATGGTTTTGCTTTTCAAGCTATGCTTTAAGAATAAATCCAACATATTATAATTAAAATGTTAAGATATTTTTATGTGTTCTATGGTTAAATTCAGTCTTTCTTTTTTTTTTTTTTTTTTGAGGCGGAGTCTCGCTCTGTCGCCCGGACTGGAGTGCAGTGGCCGGATCTCAGCTCACTGCAAGCTCCGCCTCCCGGGTTTAGGCCATTCTCCTGCCTCAGCCTCCCGAGTAGCTGAGACTACAGGCGCCCGCCACCTCGCCCGGCTAGTTTTTGTATTTTTAGTAGAGACGGGGTTTCACCGTGTTAGCCAGGATGGTCTCGATCTCCTTACCTTGTGATCCGCCCGTCTCGGCCTCCCAAAGTGCTGGGATTACAGGCTTGAGCCACCGCGCCCGGCCAAATTCAGTCTTTCTTTTAAAAAATGTAGCAGATACCAATAATCACTGTGTTGAACTGCTGCACTGTTAAATACATTTCACAATCTGGTAAGGTTAGTGCCTTTCTTGTTTGCTCTTCTTTTGTTAAAAAGATAGTATTATCTTACATGTTTCTTTTTTCTTTTGCTTTTTTTGAGACAGAGTCTTGCCCTGTTGCCCAGGCTGAAGTGCAGTGACCTCCCGAGTAGCTGGGATTACAGGTGCAAGCCAGCATGCCCAGCTAATTTTTGTATTTTTAGTAGAGACAGGGTTTTGCCATGTTGGCCAGGCTGGTCTCCAAACTCCTGACCTCAGGTGATCCAGCTGCCTCTGCCTCCCAAAGTGCTGGGATGACAGGTGTGAGCCACTGCGCCTGGCCACGTGTTTATTTTTGCATATAATTGTCAGTATCTTTAAAAAAATTATTGGATTATCATACCTATAATCCCAACACTTTGGGAAGCCAAGGCAGGAGGATCACTTTGAGGCCAGAAGTTTAAGACCAGCCTGGGCAACTTAGTGAGATCCTATCTCTTAAAAATTTTTTTCTTTTAAATCATATTGGGATTTAAAACTTGTATTAAGTTTATAACTTAGGGAGAACTGGTGACTTTATAATATTTAAGGTTTCTTTCATGTTCCACAAAATATTAGACATGAAAGTACTGCAATATTTATACTATGCTTAGTTTTAGATATTTTAAATTTTTTGGGGGGTGTGATACTGGAAGCATTTTTTTCATTTTATCATTTATCTCATTTTTATGTGTATATGTTGATATATATATATGTATATATGTGATTAATTTTTGCATGTCATTTTCTGTAGTCATTTTATCCAGTTTTTCTATTAGTGTTTCTAACAGTTTTTTCCTTGATTTTGTTAGGTTTTCCAGGTAAATGTTCACATCATCAATGAATAATCATTTTAACTTGGTTACCAAAGGCTTTCCAATTTCACAAAGACCAATTATATTTTTACAGTAAATCTTTCTCTTAAGGTAGCTTGAATTATTCTTTAAAATAATACAGACTCATGGCCAGGTGCGGTGGCTCACACCTGTAATCCCAGCACTTTGGGAGGCCAACGCGGGTGGATCACCTGAGGTCAGGAGTTCAAGACCAGCGTGGCCAACATGGCGAATCCCTGTCTCTACTAAAAATACAAAAATTAGGCAGGCATGCTGGTGCGCATCTGGTAACCCCAGCTACTCCAGAGGCTGTGGCATGAGAATCACTTGAACCCAGGAGGTAGAGGTTGCAGTGGACCAAGGTGGCACCACTGCACTTCAGCCTGGGCAACAAAGTGCGACTCTGTCTCAAAAAATATATATAAATTCATGATCAACAATAATATGACAGAATGCATGGCCTTTAACTACTTGTTAATGAGGAAAAATAATAGTAACAATCATCTATTAATTGTTTAATTGTAATCCAGGCTAACTACAAGTCTCATAATATTTAATACTCACAATCTAAGAAGTAAATTCTATTTATGAGAGTAGAATAACTCAGGCTAAGAGAGGTTAAGTATCTTGTCCCAAACTGCAGTTCCAATGGTAGAGCCGGGAACCAAAACCTAAATCCATCTGGCTGTGGAGGTCAATCTCGTATCCTCTATGTGATATTGCTGACAAAGTCAAAGTAAGGAAAGACATATCAAGGGAAGGCAATGGAAGCCCCTTTTCTTTATAGTACATTCACCTACCTTAACAGACCAAGATAACATATAGGAGCGAAACTGGAGCTTAAGTCCTTGATAGAGCTTCTGGGGGCACAGTAGTTATAGGGCCAGGTCAGAAAATGTCCTCACACACTAACAAGGCATCTTAAAAAATCAGAAAAGACAGTCACACTCACTTTGGTCACCAAGTCATTTAGCCATCCTGCCTGGAAAGCATGTTTTCCTCTGGGGTCTTCCTCTGGGGTATCTTGGGAAAGGGTAGAGTTTTGAGGAGCTAGAGAAGAGAAAGAGGTCACAAGGGAGATTAGTCCTTTTTGAATAGACTAGGAAACCCCTCACCAAATAGATGCCTACACTTTCTTAAATTGAGAAGTAAGAAGGAAATCAAAAACAGCACTCCTACTTCAAAGCATCAGACGAAAGGGCCAATGACTTGTCCTAAGACATCAAAATAGACTTCAAAAACAAGCTTGCTCTAAAAATCTTAAAAAGTATGAACAAAATTCACATTTTAACTAAATCCTTACAGGATATTAATTTTGTGAGTTATCTCTTAATAAGGGAATATTCTCTAGACCCTTTCTTCCTTTTTTGGAAGTATTTTATTGTAAAATTCAATTCACAAAGCAAATGATTTATTAGTAGAATGGTGCAAACCTCTGCAGGCACTTTCTGAGGGCTCACACAGTGGTAATTTGGTTATGTCTGGTCATTCTTTCAAGACATTTTTCCTGGGGGTTTAGATAATGTGTGTTTGCTCCCAAGCAATCTGGAAGGAGAACACCATGGATGGAGCTCATGTTAAAGCCTTGTTCTCACTCACTAACCTTTGTTCTCCCCAGTTTCTTTCTTTTTAAAAAATGCATCCTGGACCTCTCAGTGTTCTCCCCAATTTCTTTAAAGGAGCTGCTCAGATGTGCTAGTTGTCTTCTTTAACCACCCAGGGATTCCTCCCCTCTCTGCTCTGTGATTCTCACCTTCCTCTTCTAGAATCTGAGTCAAATCCTCCACCAGAGTCACTGCTTCCTCGCTGCTCTCTGGATACTGGGACTTTACCCAAGTCCTAACCTCACCAGGCAGGATGGTCAGGAATTGCTCCAGCACCAGCAGCTCCAAAATTTGTTCCTTTGAATGAATCTCAGGTCTCAGCCACTTAAGGCAGAGCTCTCGGAGTTGACTCAATGCCTTTCGAGGACCAGCCAGGTCTGGGTATGGAAAATTCCTAAAATTCTGTCGACAGGTCTCAGTGTCACGCAAGAATCTCGAAGTAAGGATTTCCTTTTCAACATTGTAGGGTCCACTCTGAGCCTTGTCTGACTTCCACCTTAGAAGGATTTGGGAACGTGAAGAATTGTTCATCCGCTTGCTTGAGGCTAACATTGCTACAGACAGGAGAGTCAATCTGGCAATATTCTTTATTTCTCCAGTAGTGAGCCAACTGCTTGAAGTCTCATGCTAGAGTCACAAGGACACTATATCAAAGGCTGCTGCAGCCGAGGGCAGAACAGAATCAAGGTAGAGTTAGCAGCCTTAGTGACAAATTCTGAGCCCAAAACTTGCAGGGATGGATAAAAGACCCTGAAACACAAGCATGGACCACAAGGTCAAGAATCCCTGGTGTACTCTACTATACATATATACACACAGAAACAGACTCGCAGTGTGCATAGATGAACACGCGTAGCTTTACCTTGTCTTCCTCCCCTATATCCTTAGACTTGTAAGGGAACTGCAATCTGCTTGGGGTTGGTGGGGGATGGTGCTGCTATTAAAAAGGTAGTGTCAGAGGCAATGACTCAAAGAATCTAAGCAAAACGACAGATTAAACCTCTAACCTGTTGAAACAAAAATTAAACATTTTTATAGAGAAAATAGTTTCACTATTTTAGTCACTGATGTTACAGAACCTGTAATGACTGAACTGGCTCTCAACAATAACAGAGCAAATCTGTTACTTGGAAGAAACGAGGAGAATTTCTTCTTAATACAGTGCTCAAGGTTCCCAAGGAAACTGTCAGGGGAAAGGGCGAGCCATTTGTCTGCTTTGCATGTTAATGCCAGCCGATTCTAGCCTTTCACTATCAGAGGGCTGGGAAGACCAGCGGGTTGGACTGGAAAAGAGTGAAGAGGTTGGTGTGACTTGAAGTCCTTTAAGTGCTTCTACAGGAGACAGTTCTTTAAGGATATATTCGAAACAAGGATTCTCGAAGGAAACCTTAGAACCGGCCTGATCTGGAGGAGAACCGACACCACCTGTCCCCAGGCTCCAGCTTCGAGCCCTTCTCAGGCACAGTCGTGCTGCCAAAGACAACTGTTTACAAGGCCCTGCAGAGAAGATGCGACAGCCTTGCCTTGCCTCCTGTCGCCTCCCCTTCCCGGCCAAGTCCCTCTGCCTCTTACTCCTCTTCAGCCGCAGGGTCGAGGGCGAGGGCAGCGGGGGAGTCGGGGACCCTGCGACGCGCAACGCTGGGACTGGGCCCACAGCAGCCTCCACCCCGTCTTTGCCCTCCCGCAGGCCACGAGCACGGGAGCCCGCGCGTGGACGGGCTCGGGCTGTCACTGACCGCGCGGACACTCGCGCGCTGCGCCCGGACATCAATACCTGTCGCTGGGACCCGGCCGACGGGCAGCCGTAGCGGCCCTAAGGCCACAGGCAACAATGGCGACGCTGGCACAGGCGCCTGCGTGGCGGGCTCAGTACTGAGCGGCAGCGGGTCCTCGGGCTCCGCCAGTTCCCTTCCCTGCAAAGCACAGCGTGTCCCGGCCAAGAGCTGCACGTTCCAGCCCGGTCCTGAGAAGCCCGGCCCAGAAGCCTCGGCGCCTCTGCCTCGCCGCGACCTCGCCTCGGCGTCACTGCGCATGTGCACCAAGAGAACGCTGCGCGCCCGCAGAGCCAATCGGAGCCCGAGTTTCGGCCTCCCCCTCCCGCGCCTCTGGCCCTGGACCTGTCTCCATGGCAACCTCCTCCACCCATCGCTCTGACTTGCTTGTGAGCCTGCGAGGTTCCGAAAGGAACTTCAAAGTTTCCCCGGGCAGACGCAGGTCTGGTAGACGTCTTAGAGGCCAGGGAGGTGCCAGTAGCTGGAGGAGCGCAGGCAGTTGAAGCCCCGCGCCAATTAACCAGAGAAAACCGGGTGCCAGATTTCCTAGAGGAAGAATGGGCAGGGAAGATGTGGGTCTGAAGGCAGAAAGGCTTAACGTGCGGTTTCGGGCTTTACTGTCCATACATATTAACTGTTAAAGGTTCTCATTTCCTCCTCAGTAATTTGATTCTGAGACTTTCAGATTGGGGAAAAAAACCCATGTTATTTCTTTCTTTCCTTTTCTTTTTTCTTTTGAGACGGAGTCTCGCTCTGTCCGCCAGGCTGGAGTGCAATGGTGCGAGCTTGGCTCACTGCAACCTCCGCCTCCTGGGCTCAAGCGATTCTCCTGTTTCAGCCTCCCCGAGTAGCTGTTATTTCTAAGAGACACAAACAAAAATACATAAAACACTGTAAAAATAAAATAACAGAAAAACATATTCAAGGTGTTCCCGTTATCTACTGTTCTATTAACAAACTATCCCAAAACTTAGTGGTTTTGAAGAACAATCACCTTATTATGCTCAAAAATTTCGTGGTGAGGAATTTGAAAGGGGAACCGAGTGGGTGGGCCTTTGCCTCATTATGTGTGTAGCCTCCGTTGGGATGATTTGATGGCTGGGAGGGACCGCTTCCAAGATGGCTTTTCCACTCACATGTCTACTGCTTGGGAGGAGCTGGGCTAAAATATGAGCTTGGCTTGTATTTGACCAGAGGGCCTCATTGTGGTCTGTCCAGTATAAAGGACTGAGGCAGCTGGACTTATTACATGGTGGCTCTGGGCTCCAAGAGTGAGCATTCCAGTAAACAAGAGAGAAGCGCCATGGCCAATTATAACATGGCCTTGGAAGTCACCTAGCACCAATTTTGTCAGACTCTTGGTCAAAGCAGTCACAAACCTACACAGAATCAAATGGAGGCAGAATCCTGTGGGGCTGGGGGAGGACTGTCAAAGAGTCTTAATATCACGACACCAGGAAAATTTTAACAAAAAGAAAGTTGGGCCAGGCGTGGTGGCTCACGCCTGTAATCCCAGCAGTTTGGGAGGCTGAGGCGGGTGGATCACCTGAAGTCAGGAGTTTGAGACCAGCCTGGCCAACATGGTGAAACCCCGTCTCTACTGAAAGTACAAAAATTAGCCTGGCATGGTGGCGCACGCCTGTAATCCCAGCTACCCAGGAGGCTGAGGCAGGAGAATCGCTTGAACTTGGGAAGCGGAGGTTGCAGTGAGCTGACATCGTGCCACTGCACTCCATATACTCCAGCCTGGGTGACAAGAGCCCGACTTCATCTCAAAAAAAAAAAAAAAAGAAAAGAAAAGAAACGGGGAGTGTGATGGTCTTTTGATGTGTCAACTTGACTAGGCTACAAGTATCTTGCTATTCAAGTTAACACGAATCTAGGTGTTGCTGTAAAGGCATTTTGTAGATGAGATTGAAGCCCATGAACCCAGTTGGACTAAGTAGTATGGGAGATTATCCTCGACAATTTGGGTGGGCCTGATTCAATCAGTTAAAAGGCCTTCAAAAAAGAACTGAGGTTTCCCTGATGCAGAAGAAACTCCATCAGCATACCACAGCTTCCAGCCTGCCCTTCCTGATGGGGTGCTCTTAGGGACTTTGGACTCGTCTAGTCACCCCCTCAATTGAGTAAGCCAACTCCTTGCCACAGGTATCTTAAATATCTACTGGTTCCACTTTTCTGGTTGAACCCTGACTGATACACATAATGATTCTAATATCTGATAAGCTAGAATTTGAGAAGATCACAAGGGAATAAGAGTGTTTGATGGAAAAGACATATTTATCATAAATATACAGTCTGTCCCTAACAATAAGGCCTCAAAATCATGATGTTGGGAGGAAGACATAACCAACAACTGAAGCTGGAAATTTAATACACCCTGTAGTGCACACTGTGGTGCTGCCAGGATCCTCCTTCAGGGTTGAGGCATCCATCCCAGCAGCTGCTGGGTGAGTGGCTGCTGATGGCTCACAGCTAAATACTTCCTTGGGAGTTGTCCTAACTGCAGGGGGCTGCCTCTCACAAGTCACATCTTCTCCCTGGGGGAAGTCCATATCCAAAGAGTGCTCAGTGCAGGCCTCCAAGACCTGGCCCCCTGTCTTCAACTTGCAGCCTCTATAAAGGGCCATCTTGGATTAAGAGTTCCCTGTGAGACCAACTGAGGCCTCTGTTGCAATCACACAGCATTTAAACCTATTACTCTATCCAATTCTCCTTATATCACTCCTGTGCAGGCATTTTTCTAGAGAACACTACCTAGTAATTACCTTGTATACAATTCTCCATCTCAGAATCTATTTTTAGGGAATCTGCCTTGCAGATTCCCTAAAATTGGTACCAGCAGTTGTTCCAAGAACGCAAACTCTAAAATGGAATCTTTCTCTTTCTGAGGCGGAGTCTTGCTCTGTTGCCCAGGCTGGAGTGTAGTGGTGCAATCTTGGCTTACTGCAACCTTCGCCTCCTGGGTTCAAGCAATTCTCCCTGCCTCAGCCTCCCAAGTGGCTGGGATTATAGGCACCCGCCACCACACCCGGCTAACTTTTGTATTTTTTAGTAGACACCGGGTTTCGCCATGTTGTCCAGGCTGGTCTTGAACTCCTGACCTCAGGTGATCTGCCCACCTTGGCCTCCCAAAGTGCTGGGATTCAAGGAATGAGCCATAAAATGGAGTTTTGAAACTGAGTTACCTGCCACCTTGCTGACAATGAGGGAGGGCCCTATGACTTGTGATTGACAGAGTAATGATAGCATATGTCAGGTTGTAGCAATATGATTGTTAAAATTGTCAGTGGTGTTGAACTGGGGTGGAATATTGACATAAGGGAATGCACTGGTGGGTGCTATATCTCAGATCTTTATAATGTTGGGGGAAGTGGTAATTCTAGAGATGATGGAATTGAATGACTATTACCGGGAGCTATTGACAATGAAAGGCTGATGGTGATTAGTGACAAATTTAAGGGAAAATGTGAGCATCAGAAGACTTCTTGAAACCGTATAGCAAAACAGCTGAGAATCAGGCCCTAACTTCAGCTAAGATTGAATTCTAAATCCCAGCAAGTTTGCTATGCCAAGGTCAGGATCCTGCTGGGAAAGAAGTAGAACTCTGAGATTTGGAATGGGAACATTTTGATTTATGCATGCAAACACCTTCAAACACCAATCACTCTGAATTTCTTGGGCTTGCTAAAGTGGCCCACTCCTCCAAGTCTAAAGCTAGGGCTCTGCCTTGGGATCTACCTACCTTTTCCTCTCCCTACCCCATTCACTAAACCAATAACTAGAATTAAGTCACCAAAAAACCCAACAGGGGAAATTATGGGCATGGTAACAGAGGGAAAGAACCATCCGCTGAAGTTACTACAGGCCCTAGTTTATATGTATATATAGGAACCAGGACAGTATGTATGAGACTGGACCCTGAGGATGCTGGATCAAGAAGGTAGAACATATATTTGAGTACCAGAGAGTTTATTGAAAAGGAGCACACTCCTGGCTGGGCACAGTGGCTCATGCCTATAATCCAAGCACTTTGAGAGACTGAGGCAGGCGGCTCACCTGAGGTCAGGAGTTTGAGGCCAGCCTGGCCAGCATGTTGAAACCTTGTCTCTCCTAGAAATACAAAAAATTAGCCAGGCGTAGTGGCGGGCACCTGTAATCCCAGCGACTCAGGAGGCTGAGGTAGGAGAATCACTTGAACCCGGGAGGTGCAGATTGCATGAGCCGAGATCGCACCATTGCACTCCAGCCTGGGTAACAAGAGCGAAATTCCATCTTAAAAAAAAAAGAAAAAAGAAAAGAAAAGAAAAAAAGCACACTCTTGCGATACAGGATTTAAACACTCTGACAAGGATGCCCGGAGATGGGGATTAGAGAAATACATGGCTCATGTTAAGCAGAAAATGTCAGAATTGCTTGACAAAGGGTAAAATAAGAAGTTAAAAGGCTCAGGGAACTGGGCATACTAGCATAGGGTAGAGTATGTAAGGCTGCAATACTTACCAGCTGTCTATGTTTCATTGGAAAGTCTGGAAGATCATCTGCTGTGATAAAGAATGTGCTAGAGAGAGGCACCAGCATCATTGAGAAACTCTGTGGTAGCTGTCCTCTGTAGGCTGAGGCTGACAGTAGGGGATTTTTGCAAGACTGGGGCTCCCTGAGGATGGCTCCAGAAACAAGGTGAGCTCAATTCACATAATAAGCAATAAGATTAAAGTGGAAGATGGGGAGAGGAAAAAGGGAAGAAGTGCTTCAGAGAGCTTTCAAGGAGATTAATAGAACATGGTGTCTCTAAAGACAAGAAATATGGGCAAACAACAGGGGAAGTAATCAGTCTGTACAGTCAAGTGACATAAAGGATGGAGAATCAAGAAACTGAGTCTGATAAAATGTAATAATCACTGCCATTTTGAGACCCAGAACCCATGACTGAAGAAGCCAGATCTTCAGAAGTCAGGACCCTCTCTCACCACCATGAATATATGTGGTAATGATTTTCCCAGCCCCCTCCCACCCAAAGGGACCTATGGCCATTTACTCAGGTACACGGGGAAAAAGGAAATTTCAAGGCTGCTGGATAAATGTTCGGGCGTTGTGGCTTACACCTGTAATCCCAGCACTTTGAGAGGCTGAGGCAGGCAGATCACGAGGTCAGGAGATCAAGACCATCCTGCCTAACATGGTGAAACCCTGTCTCTACTAAAAATACAAAAAATTAGCCGGGTGTGGGGGCGGGCGCCTGTAGTCCCAGCTACTCGGGAGGCTGAGGCAGGAGAATGGAGTTGACGTTGATACTTAGGGATGTGAGGCAACATCATGATGACCTCTATATTAGAATGGAGGAGTGTGGGAGCCAGGTAGTCCATGAAAGTCTGTCTCATGGCAGACTCACAGGATTCATTGCCCTATTCAGTGGTAATTTCCCAAGACCTTGAATGTATAACTGGAATAGATGTACTTATTGTTGGCAAACCAAATTAGTTCCTTGGCCTATAGGGTAAGAGCTACCAAAAAGGCCAAATGGAATACTCTGAAACTACTTCCCTACCCCTTTCCTGGCCAAGACCTAAGTAAAAAAGTGTCACTTCCAGAGGGAATGGCAGAGATTCATGCCTCTCTTAATGACCTAAAAGGTACAAGGTGGCAGTCCTCATTGTATCCCCATTTGATTCAACAGTCAGACCCTTCCCAAACCCATATGGATTATGAGGATGACAGTGGATTATTGCAAAAGATCAAACAAGAATTTTCTCCAATTGCTTTGTTAGAACAGACTGAGACGTCCTCAATTTCATGGCTTTGCTCTGGAAAGTGTGTTCATCTGCCAGGTGAGCAAGACATGGCAGGCAAGTTGGAGGCCTTGGTAAAATACAAGCACTACAGAGGGTGGAGATGGATCCTACACAATTTCAGGGGCCTGCTACAGCAGTAACATTTTAGAGGCATGCCAGCAACGCTCTCCAATATAGAGGGTGGATTATTGTTTCACACTCCTACCTCCTTTTTTTTTTTTTTTTTTGAGACCAAGTCTCACTCTGTCACCCAGGCTGGAGTGCAATGGTATAATCTTGGCTCACTGCAACCTCCACCTCCCGAGTTCAAGCGATTCTCCCGTCTCAGCCTCCTGAGTAGCTGGGATTACAGGTATGTGCCACCACGCCTAGCTAATTTTTTGTATTTTTAGTAGAGACGTAGTTTCACTGTGTTAGCCAGGATGGTCTCGAACTCCTGACCTTGTGATCCGCCTGCTTCGGACTCCCAAAGTCCTGGGACTACAGGCATGAGCTACCGTGTCTGGCCCACACTCCTACCTCTTAAGAAGGAAGCACAATCTGGATACGACCTTTGGGTTTCTAAGGCGGAACATTTTAATTTGAGCAAGAATCACGACATGGAATGCTGTCAGCTCTGAGTGGGGCACAGAGCAGGAAAAGGCTAGGCAGCAGGTCCAGGCTGTAGTTCAAGCAGCACTTCCACCTGGGCCATATGACCCAGCAGCCATTATAGTAGTAGAGGTATCTGGGCCGGAAAAGACACCATGTGGAGTTTATGGCGAATCCCACCGTGTGAATCACAATATAGACCCCTTGGATTATAGAATAGGTCTCATCATCTTCAGCAGAGAATTATGTGCCATTCAAAAATCAGCTCCCGGCATGACACCGGGTAAAGCACTTGACCATGGAACATCATGTAACCCTGACCAGACTTGTTTATCATGAGCTAGGTTCCACCAGATGCTTTAAGTCATGAGGTCAAGCAAGTCTAACAGTAATTCATAAATAGAATGGAAGTGGTGTATGTGAGTTTGGACATGTTTTAATATAGGTGTTACTATTATTTAAGTATAGTAAGTCCAATAGATCAGAAGATGACTGGCCTTAAAAAGATAGTTTGTAATACAGATCCCAAGAGAAGGGAGTATTCCATGCTATGGGGATCCCTGTGAAGAAGCACTGGGTTGGTCAGGAGGCAGAGGGTGGGGAACTGTGGTCAAGAGCATTTACTGTGGTTTCCATCAGAAGGAATGATGAGGCATGGTAAGTGGATTCAGAATTGACTAGTTTGACTTTTTTTTTTTTTTTTGAGACCGAGTCTTGCTCTGTCACCCAGGCTGGAATACAGTGGCACGATCTCAGCTCAGGGCAACCTCTGTCTCCCGGGTTCAAGCCATTCTCCTGCCTCAGCCTCCCCAGTAGCTGGGATTACAGGCACCCACCACCATGCCCAGCTAATTTTTATATTTTTAGTAGAGACAGGGTTTCACCATGTTGGCCAGGCTGGTCTCAAACAGGCTGGTCTCAAACAGGCTGGTCTCCCAAAGTATTGGGATTACAGGTGTGAGTCACCGTGCCTGGCCAGTTTGAATAATTTTAGTGCTCTCTGGGGCATAGGTCTGTGCACAGTTGTCTGTTACTTAGGTGCAGTGTGGATGGAGGGAAGAAAAAGTGGGAGAGAGGAGTAATTATTTTTATTTTTTTGGTGCTGGAGTGATTAGAGCAGGGGGATAGTGGCCCAGAGATAAAGAAGGTGGCTGGGGGTGTGGGCTCTGGACTGATTGGTTTGCATTTGAAAACTGCACTCACAGGCAAATTGTTAATTATCTCCAGGAATCAGCTAACCCTGGTAAGGGCAGTCCCTCCACAGTCAGCAAGGCTTCAGATGTCAAAGCATCAGAATACAGAAAATAAAAGACATGGTTAACACAGGGCGCAAACAGGACCAAAGTGCATAAGTAAGCTGCACAGGCAGATGGCCCAGCCTTTTATGGCATGATGACATGACACTTTCCCTCATTGCACACCTGTGATGGTGAGGGAACTAGCTAATGGAGGAAGAAAAAGGCCAACCTTGGTTCATGGATGAGTTGGCCCAATATGTGGGTACCAGCTGAAAATGGACTGCTCCTACATCATAGCCCTACTTAGGAGCAGCCTTGAAAGAAACTGATAACAGAATATCCTTCCACTGGACAGAGCTTCTGGTGAACACCTGGGCATTTATTTTATGTAGAAAGAGAAGTGGACAGAAGTAAGGATACACATTAACAAAGATGGCTGGCTTGGATGATTGGTCAAGGGACTTAGAAGATTGAAGGACTGGAGGCAAAGAGGTCTGGGGGAAAACGCAAGTGGACAGAGCCATACTAGGGGGCATGAAGTGTATCTTAGTCGGTTTTTGCTGCTATAACTGAAAATTGCAGAGTGCCTAATTTATAACGAACAGAACTTTATTGACTCATGGTTCTAGAGGCTTGGAAGTCCAATATCGAGAAGCCAGTATCTTGTGAGGGACTTCTTGCTGCATCATCCCATGTCAGAGGCATAAAGACGGGGAGAGAGGGAGTAAAAGGGGCTGAACTTCCCCTTTGATAACAAACCCACATTCATGATAATGGCATTAATCCATTCACTCTGCTCTCAAACCTAATCACTTCTCATTAGGCCTTACCTGCCAACATTGTTGATATTGGGGATTAATTTTCCAACATCATGCTTTTTGGGGAACACGTTCAAACCATGGCAGGGTGTGACAATCTTTGTATTATATGTTAATGTTCATCAGAGAGGATCCACTATAGAAGAAGCATGAAACTACCAAGTAAACAGAAAGACTTGTCCAGTTGTCTTCAGCCAATCTCTGCCATTAGCTACTCCAGTGCTGGCACAATGCATGATAGAGTACCCACGGAAGCAGGCATGGAGGCTGTGCATAGATGGATGTCCATATGCTCCCATTCTCCAATGCTGATCTAACTATTGATGCTTTGAACACCCAACCTACTAGCAAGAGAACAATGCTGAATGCCTGGTGCAGTATAATCACTGGAGGAGCCCATCAAGCTCGGTAGCAAGTTAATTACATAGGACACTTTCCACTCTGGAAGGATCATAGATAGATCTTGACTGGAAAAGACACATGTTTGGGATTCGAGTTTATCTGTCCTATCTGCAAAGTCTTGGACAGCAGAACTCGCAAAGAGTTCCAACCCAGGGTTCCAGGTAACATTCCTGTTATCTGGAGGGTTTCAAGAGTCCAGGAATGGAGATCCCTAAACAAGAGAAAGACCATGATTTGAGTTCCAGTTCTGCTACATGCTCCTCATATGTTCTCAAAGGAATCATTTAATCACTGTCCCACCTCTGTTTTCTTCCCTTTTTTAATTTAAAATTTTTATTTTTAATTGACAAATCATAATTGTAAAATTTTTGGGGGTACAAAATGATGCTTTGATATATGTATACATTGTGAAACGATTATATCAAGCTCATTAACATATACCTTATCTCACATATTTATCATTTTTTTGTGTGTGGTGGGAATATTTAAAATATATTCTTTTAACAACTTGAAATATATAAGATGTTATTATTGTCTATGGTCACTGCGTTGCACAATAGATCTTGAAAACTTATTTCTCCTGTCTAACTGAAACTTTGTACCCTTTAGTCAACATCTCCCCATTCTCCACACACCCCCACCGCCAGCAACTGGAAGCCACCATTCTACTCTCTACTTCTATATGTTTGGCTTTTTTATATTCCACAAATAAGCGAGATCATGCAGTATTTGTCTTTCTGTGCCTGCCTTATTTCACTTAATGTAATGTCCTCCAGGTTCATCCACGTCGTTGCAAATTTCCCTCTTTCAAATGGATGGCCACTATTCTATTGCGTATATATTACCATTTTTTTTTTTTTTTTTTTTACAGAGTCTCACTCTGTCGCCAGGTTTTAGGGTAGGACAGTGCAATGTTTCTCCAGTAAGAAGGATGTCATTCAGTCCCTTCACTCTGTAGTTCTTGTCTTCAGGGACTACGTATACTGTGAACTGAATATGTGTATCCCTCTAAATTAATATCTTGAAATCCTAAACCCCAACGTGATGATGTTAGGGAGTTGATTAGGTCTTGGGGAAGTGACACCCTTATGAATGGGATTAGTGCTCTTATAGGATTGGACAGGGGAGCCTCCTCTTTCTTTTTCCCTCCCTTCCTCCCTGCCATTGAAGATACAAGGAGAAAATGGCTGCCTGCAAATCAGGAATAATATACTTACCTGACACCTAATCTGCTGGCACTTTGACCTTGGACTTCTCAGCCTCCAGATTGTAAGGAGTAAATGTTTGTTGTCTAAGCTAGCCAGTCTTTGGTAATTTCCTAAAGCAGCCAGAGCTGGCTAAGACAATGTGCATGTACTCCACGGGGGACTTCATATGATAAAATTGGATGGAGGCCCAAGAAGGGACAGATGTAGCCTTAGCCTAGCTCTTGAGAGCACCAGAGCTCGAGGCTACCTTCCAGAAGAAAAGTGAGATAACTGAGAGGTGGGGATACATGGGTTCAAAATATTCTCCAGCCTATGCTGAGGTGTGAGGTCCCCGAAGTCATGATTCAATCAATGCATATTCTTCTGTTATAGGTTGAGGACATTAGTCTTGTTTATAGATGAGGAAATGGAAGCTCAGAGAGATGTTGTGACTTAGCCTAAGTCAGTGAGCCGGGGCAGAGTCAGGACCTGCTCTGCGGATCTACCTCCAAGGTAACCCTGTTTTTATGTTTTGGTTACTCATACTTAAAGCAAACATGGTGGTCTTGGAACCTATTTCTCAGCTGGCAATAATTTCTTCAGTTGGAAAGGGAGGTAAATTAATAGGACGAATTAAAAGAAGGGTCCTGCTGGGCGCGGTGGCTCCAGCACCTTGGGAGGTCAAGGAAGGTGGATCACCTGAGGTCAGCAGTTCGAGACCAGCCTGGCCAACAGGCTGGTCTAAAAACAGGGTTTTTAGTAGAAAACCCGTTTCTACTAAAAATACAAAAATAAGCCGGGTGTGGTGGCGAGTGCCTGTAATCCCAGCTACTTGGGAGAATGAGGCAGGAGAATCGCTTGAACCCGGGAAGCGGAGGTTGCAGTGGCTGTGATTGCGACCATTGTACTCCAGCTGGGCAACGAGAGCGAAACTCTGTCTTAAACAAACAAACAAAAAAAAACGGGTCAGAGGAAATGTTAGATGCTTAGCAGATTTCAAAATTCAAAGGGGCTTCTGGAAAATTCCCTCTGTAACGGTGAAAAATGGAAAGAATGGAACTGGAAGGTGGTGTAGAAGTGGGGGTTCTCCAGTCCCCAGCAGAGGCAGGGCCTCACTTGTTCCAGCTCAAGTCCTGCTCCTTCCCTGTGGCCTCCTAGGCTTCCCCTCCTGCCCTCCACTGCGGGAGTTAGAAGGAAGGAAAGAATAAAGTGTAGATAAACGAAACAGAGAATTAAAAAACAGTAGACGGATTACATAAAACCAAAAGTCCTTTTTTTGAAATGATAAAATTGGCAAACATTTACCTAGACCAAGAAAAAAAGAGGGAAGAGTTTCAAAATAATGAAATTAGAGTTGAGAGTGGGAACATTACTATAGGTGTTACAGAAAGAAAAGAGATAATAGAATACTGCGAACAATGTACGCCAGCAAATCAGATAACCTATACGAAAGGGACAGAGTCAATTTCAGAGAACTGGCGCCACGAGGGGCACAGGGCCACCGTGCACAGTGAATGCTCTACAAAGTGCGTGTGCTGCGCCCCGACGCCGTAGGAGGGCGCCCGATCCCGCCTTTTGTGCCCCGCATGAGGCGCATGCGTGTTCCGTCTGCAGACGCGGACGCGCGGCCTGGGAGCGGATACCAGCTTCGTTCCCTCAGAGCCCGCCCGGGATGCCCCGCACGGCTTCGGACCACCCAGGGCTGCGTCCTCTGTGAGGAAACAGCTGTGACGGCTGAGGAAGGAGGAGCCAGCTCTAACCGATTGCTTAAGTTGTTACAGATGGTGCAGAGCCAGTGGCTGCGTTTTGTTAATCAGGTGTATTCATTTAGCAAACTTTCCCCTTCGGAATATTCAGCATCCGAGGAGGTTCAGTTTGATTTTGTCTATCGCTGGCGGGGCGCGGGCTGACGCCTGGGACCCCTGCACCTGGGGAAGCCGAGGAAGATCGCTTGAGCCCAGGAGTTCCAGACAAGCCTGGGCAACACAGCCAGACCCTATCTCTACAAAAAAAAGAGAAATGTGTCTATCTCCAATCCAATGGTGAAATTAGGATGTCTGTAATCTCCTCTTAACATCCTGGATTATACATTATTACTTTCTTTACATTTCTTTTTTGTTCATTTTCAAAATTGGAAAATACATTCACTTGTCTTGTAAAAGTTTGTCTTTAAACATATTTGCAAATTATATTTTGCAAGAGAAAAAAATCTTTTATTTTTGTTTTTGTTTGTTGTAAGCAAGGGCAATGCAGGTCTTCTTTTTTGTCAGAATTTTTTGTTGGAAAGCTTAATTTTCCACTTGTTTCAAAATACCATCCCATATTGATGAGTTGCACAAAAATTTCTAAAGCACGAAGATGCTTTTGATTTTGGCCTAGTGTATCTCCTCATTCAATATGATACACATTGTATTATATGTACATTAAGACATATAAATATAAATGCATTACTTATATATGGGTATATGATCAGTGTTGTTAGTTTGGGCTGGAAACGCTCTAATTGCAGTTGCTCTGTCAGCGCCACACAGATGGGAAAATCCCGGCTCATAATTTCTGAGCACTCTCTACCCTGTATGTCCCTGCCACAATCAGGTGAGTCTCTTGTGCCCCTCTAGACGCTAAAACGTCCCAGTAGGATCCCAGAGGGCAAGAGTCAGAGAGGGGACACGCACACTGTCTCAGCATCTCTTTGCCTGACTTCTGAAGAACACAAGTGTGGACAGACTCCAATTAGTACAAACAGAAAATCACAGCTGACACTACAGCCATCTTCTGGGGTTATAACCGAGAGTGAACTGAAGCAGAGATTCCAGGGCAGCATGCCGCTTATTTGCAAGAGGAAGTTGTACAAGTAAGTGCACTTTTCCATGGAGTTTGACATGGGGCAAAAAAGGGCAGACAGTTTCAGGGTACTCAGTGGAGGAAGTGGTTTATGTAGAAAAGTGAAAGTCAAACAACTCCATGTTTCCACAGCTGAGATGTCAGAGAAGCCTAGGAAAAACAAAATTCCCCCAAAGAGGTCAAGTTCCAGTTGTGTTTTAGTCCCAAGAAAATGACTTAAAATACTCGTTGGATTAAAATATCTGGGTAGTGCCAGGCGTGGTAGCTCACACCTGTAATCTCAGCACTTTCGGAGGTTGAGGTGGGCAGATCACTTGAGTTCGGGAGTTTGAGACCAGCCTGGCCAACATGGTGAAACCCTGTCTCTACTAAAAATACAAAAGTAGCCAGGCATGGTGGTGCATGTCTGTAATCCCAGCTACTCGGCAGGCTGAGTGCCAACCCAGGGTTACTGGGTAGGATTCAGTAAGCAAATGTGGCAGGAGAATCGCTTGAACCCGGGAGACGAAGTTTGCGGTGAGCTGAGATCGCACCACTGCACTCCAGCTTGGGCAACAGAGTGAGACACTGTCTCCAAAAATAAATAAATAAATAAATAAATAAATAAATATCTGGGAAGTATGAGGTGAACCCAATTGCGGAAAATGAGGGGGAAAGGAGAGAATTTGTGAGATTTAAAAAGCATGGGGACAGTCTGAAATATTTATGAATCATGGAAAGATGGTTCGATTATCAAGGCATAGTAGGATGCCACATATTTATATTGATTTAGAAACAGCCACTGGGAATTTAGTTGACACTGTAATCAGACTGGGTCAGTAACCTAATCATGTGCTCTGACAGATGCAGCCTTGGGGAGGGGAGATATTTGGAGTCATCTGGGGTTGGGCTTGAACAGCCTGACCTTTACCTGTGAAGAAAGAACGTTAGGATTGTTGGCTCTGCCAACAATTCAGTGTATGTGCTGAAATGAGTGTCAGTGAAGCTGTGCACTGGAAATAAGGAAAGGTGGGGACTGGTGTTTGGGATGTGGGGTCAAAGCACTGGAGGTCCCCCTGTGGTGGGAGAAAGTAGGCGTGGGGAGTAATTGTGTGAACAGGCTGAAAGAAGCGGGCTGTGGGAAGAGGCAGTGTCTATAATCACTCATCTGAGAGGGGAAATATCCTGGTAAAAGCTGGCTCTGGCACCTACCCCTCAAGATGAGCATGGTTAGGAATCTGAGATTCAGAGAGAACAGAGCTAGTTTCAGTTTCAACCTTGTTTATTTTTTAGGCATTTAATTTTGTTATTGAGCCCAGAGTTCCAGACTAGCCTGGGCAACATAGAAAGACCCCATCTCTAGAGAAAAGAAAGAAAATTGTGTCTATCTCCAATCCAATGGTGAAATTAGGATGTCTGTAATCTCCTCTTAACATCCTGGATTATTACATTATTACAGAGCTAGTTTGGTCACATCACTTGTCATGAGGAACAAATCCATGAACAACTGGGTAGCATTAAGTAAGCAAATGCATGTAACTCTCATTTTATATACGTTGTTTATTACACGGAGACCTTCGGTAGGGTCTCAATGAATACTACTAGGCTTTTTTCGCTTTTTAGGACTTGAGGGTGAAATGGTCATAATGCTGCCTCTGTTCATGACACATTGTCATTATTTGTCCCTGCAGTGTCTTTATTGTTTTAGGTGGTTCTCTACAGTTCACACACTTTCATATGTGTGTGTTATGAGATACAGGGATATTGCTGTGGCTGCTTGTTACTATGCAGAAGTCCAGCTACCATCTCACCAGAACATAGTGAGTCAACCAACCTTCCCTAAACTCTGTATTTTATAAGCCTGTCTGTCCTATGGGCCTTGTGGGTCACAACAACAGCATAATAACACAGGCGCCTCTGCTTCTCTTACGTGCTAGATTTATGTGATGAGAATTGCTGAACCCTGCAACATGGAATGAGTCATTACACTGTTCCATCCCACCAATAACAGATTCCAGTGTTGCCTGGCCAAGTGTCCAAGGCCATATGGGGCATAGCTAGGATGGAGGTGCTGATGCTGCCTGAATCCCAGAGGTGGAGGGGCCAAGATGACTGAAGGCAGGTTACACAGAGGGTGGGGCGTGGGTACTGCAGGGGGGTGGGAGACTCTAAAGGACTGGATGAGTGTTGGACAACCAGCGCTCATGCACCTAAACAAGAATAAGCAAATGAGAAATTCCAGATGGTATCTGTAGTTGTGGAGTCAGGAATCCCCATGTGATCACTCTGAAGAGTTCCTAGGATTTGGTGTCAGAGGAGGAATGAAATTAATACCTCTGGACACAAGGTCTAATGAGAGTATAAACCCTCTGACTTTCATTATCTGTAAACTGACTATGTGACTATCTCCATGTGAGCAGCAGTGGCGGGAGCCTTCTCACCTTTGACCCTGGGAAGGGAGCCCCCTCCCTCACCCCCACTGTGTGTGTAAGATTGCTCTGCATGTGCACATGGGTGGAGATGGGATAGGGTCACTCTCAGGTGAATGTCTGGGGATTCATGACTGGTGTACCTGAAAAAAGATGGCATTGCATGGTTTTTTGTTTTTTGTTTTCCTAGCTTCATCTGCTTAGTTATTGAGCTGTCCCTGAGTGTGAAAAATAAATCCACTGTTTCTCTTGCTTCATCTTAATTAGAAACGAAGACTAGGCTGGACGCGGTGGCTCACGCATATAGTCCCAGCACTTTGGGAGGCCGAGGTGGGGGGATCACGAGGTCAGGAGTTTGAGACCAGCCTGGCCAATATGGTGAAATAGTGTCTCTACTAAAAATACAAAAATTAGCCAGGTGTGGTGGTGCATACCTGTAGTCCCAGTTACTCGGTAGGCTGAGGTAGAAGAATTGCTTGAACTCGGGAGGTGGAGGTTGCAGTGAGCCGAGATCCCGCCACCATACTCCAGCCCGGGCGACAGAGCAAGAGCCCATCTCAGAAACAAACAAAAAAAGACTAATTTGACCACGGCCTCCTTTTGAGATCATGCTTTTGCCAGACTCCTCTGACATCTCAGGCTGTCTTCAAACCTGTCTACAAACACTCCCTGCTGGTGTCCTGTGCAAAGCCCCCCGAAGAGTATCAGGGAACATTCTGAGACCCAGTCCCCGTCCCAGTGTGCCCCTTTCACTATAGCTGCCTTGGAAACCTCCGGCCTGTCTTCAGTTGCTGCAGCAATTTCTCCTATCATTATCTTGATGATGATGGCATCTGAAAGCTCCGTCTAGATTTCATTTGAGGCACAGTCTCTGCGTGTTATAGGCACTTAAGATGTAATACATTTCAAACTGAGGCCCTCAACTTCCTCCCCAAATAAAAAGTTACATGTCCTCTTATCTCCAACTTCAGATAATGGCTCCACTAGTACCCAGTCATGAATCTCTGACATGGCTTCTCAAAACCACTGTCAAGCACAGCTGTGATCTCTACACGGAGAGCCACAATCGTCATTTACTTCCACACCAGCACCCAGACAGTATTCCCACCCCGCACTCCCACTGCTCAGTGCCAGTTTAAATGTCAATTTTTCAGATGATACAATAGTTGGCATTGAAAAAACCAAACCAAACAATAATGTCTCAATGTCCAAAACTGACAAACACATTTTGCTTAGTTCTTTCCCAAATGTGGAAGTGGATCTGATATATAATTATTTTCTCCCTCTGCTTCCCAACATGTTCTGATACATAATTTTTAGCCATACCAGTCATAATGAGGGTCCCGCAGAAGAAGTTTTTGTAAGCTGAAATTAATTGACAGCTGTTTAAGACTGTCACTGTGCCATGAGGAATTGTTGGACATGTTCAAATGAAAATGAGATAAGCTAAGAAGTATATTTGAACAATGTTATTGATAAGTTTGCTTTCATTAAAGCCAGGAAGGCAAATGTATTAAAACTTTCCTTTGGTACAAACTATTTAAAGTTAAAATGATGTGAGTTTTAACACACTCACTTTACAGTTTCTTATGTTTTTAAACTACTTTCACGTTGCAGCAAAAATGAACCTTAAAGGCTTCACAGAGGCCGGTCCACGGGAGGGGAACGCCCGTCTCGCGGTCCCGCCGGGCTCACAGGGACGGAGCGGCCTGGGATTCTGCCCACCCCTTCCCGCCGTCAGCGCTTCCCCCTCCTCCTCGGAGGGTCTGGGGACTTCTCCCAGAAGCCGCCACCTCGCGCGAGGACACCGGGCGTTCGCCGCTCCCTGCGGGAGGGAACTGGCTTGGGGCCCTGCGGCACCGCGCGCGAGTGAGGCAGAAACCCACGCACCACGCAGAAAGCCCAGAAAAATGTCCCTGGAGAAGCCGGGGAACAGCTCCCTCCACAGCTGTCAGGGCCCGAACAGGCTGTTTCCTCACGGAGGTCTCCGCCCCAGGTTGTCACGAAGCCGCCACCACGCCTCCCCGGGGTCCTGAGGGAACGCAGCGCTCCGCCTCACTGCACACACGGCAATCCGCAGGCGAAACACGCTTGCGCTCCGGGAAGTCCGCCAGGGCGGGTTGGCGCGCCCTCTTGCGGCCCTCTAGGCGCAGTGCAGGGAGCTTTGCGTTTCAGGGACTTGCGCTCCCTCCAGCCATCCTCTATTGTTTTTTGGTATTTTTAGTAGAGACGCGGTTTTGCCACGCTGGCCAGGCTGGTTTGGAGCTCCTGACCTCAGGCGATCCACCCTCCTCGGTCTCCCAAAGTGCTGGGATTACAGGCGTGAGCCACCATGCCTGGCCCTGGCCATCCTCTTTAGTTACTGAACTTCAGATTATTCAAAGCCATCATACTCCACTCAACAGCTTCAGAATATCCTCTAGTATTCTCCAACACACATGGAACATTCTCCAGATTAGACCGTAAATTAGGTCACAAAGCAAGTCTCAATCAGTTTTAAAAGACTGAAGTAATACAATATTTTCTATAACCACAATATAAGGAAACATTAACAGAAGGAAAACTGGAACATTCACAAATATGTGAGAATTAAACAACACTCTTAAACAACCAATGGTCAAAGAAAAAACATGGGCAATTGGAAAATACTATGAGACAAATGAAAATGAAGCATAACATACCAAAACTATGAGAATCAGTGAAAGCAGTTTCAAAGGGAAAATTTTAAGAGTAAACATTTACCTTTAAAAACCAGAGATACCGGCCAGGTGTGGTGGTATGTGTTTGTAGTCCCAGCTACAAAGGAGGCTGAGGTGGGAGGATGCCTTGAGCCTGGGAGACAAAGGTTACAGTGAGTCAAGATGGCACCACTGCACTCCAGCCTGGATAACAAAGCCAGGTCTTGTCTCAAAAACAAACAAACAAACAAACAAACAAAACCAAAGGCAATTGGGAATGAATTTAACCAAGGAGTTGCAAGAGTTGTACACTAAAAGCTACAAAACTTTGTTCAGAGGAATTAAAGAAGGTCTAACTAAATGGAAACACATTTTATGCAAATGTTAAGATTTAATGTTATTAAAATGGCAATACTACTCAAAATGACCTACAGATGCAATGCAACCCTTATCAATACCTCAATGGCCTGTTTTTGCAGAAAGGGAAAAGCTAATTCTAAAATTCATATGGGTGTTAGGTGTGGTGGCTCATGCCTGGAATCTTAACACTTTGGGTGGCTGAGGCAGGAGGATCATTTGAGGCCAGAGGATCATTTGAGGCCAGAAATTTGAGACCAGCCTGGGCGACATAGCAAGACCTTGTCTCTACAAAAAATTAAAAAAATTAGCGGGGGCCGGGTGCGGTGGCTCAAGCCTGTAATCCTAGCACTTTGGGAGGCCAATGGGCGGATCACGAGGTCAGGAGATTAAGACCATCCTGGCTAACACGGTGAAACCCCGTCTCTACTAAAAAAAAAAAAAAAATACAAAAAACTAGCTGGGCAATGTGGCGGGCGCCTGTAGTCCCCAGCTACTCGGGAGGCTGAGGCAGGAGAATGGCGTGAACCTGGGAGGCAGAGCTTGCAGTGAGCTGAGATTCGGCCACTGCACTCCAGCCTGGGTGACAGAGCGAGACTCTGTCTCAAAAAAATAAAATAAAATAAAATAAAAAATAAAAAATTAGCAGGGCTTGGTGATGCATTCCTGTAGTCCCAACTACTCAGGAGGCTGAGTTTGGAGGATCACTTGCGCCCAGGAGGTTAAGGCTACAATGAACTATGATTGTATCATTGCACTCCAGCCTGGGAAAAAGAGTGAAAGCCTGTCCAAAATAAAATAAAATAAATAAAATAAAATTCATGTGGAAAAGCAGGAGGTCCCAAATAGCCAAACAATATTGAAAAAGAACAAAATTCAAGGACCTATATGTCTTGATTTCAAACATTGCTACAAAATTACAATAATCAAAACAGTACAAACTTTTCATCAGGGAAAACCACATCATCCCAGCCCAGTTAAAATGGCTTTTTATCAGAAAGACAAAAAATCTTGAATGCTGGCAAGGGTGTGGAGAAAGGGCAACCTTTGTACACAGATGGTGGAAATGTAAATTAGTATAGCCGCTAATGGAACATAGTATGAAGGTTCCTCAAAAAACTAAAAATAGAACTACCATATGATCCAGCAATCCCACTGCTGGGTATATATCCAAAAGAAAGGAAATCAGTATATTGAAGAGATATCCGCACTCCCATATTTACTGCAGCCTTGTGAAATACTGGTTATTTCACAGTAGCCAAACTTCGGAATCAACCTATGTGCTCATCAGTGACTGAATGGATAAAGAAAATGTGACATATAAATATACAACAGAATAGTATTTATCCATACAAAAGGAATGCAGTCCTGACATTTGCAGCAACATGAATGGAACTGACTATCATTAATTGGAACTAGAAATTAAAATAAGCCAGGGACAGAAAGGCAAATATGGCATGTTTTCACTCATATATGAGAGCTATAAACATGGATCTCAAGGAGATAGAGATTAGACTGTTGGTTACCAGAGCTGGGAAGGGTAGGGGAAGATAAAAAGAGATTGATTAATGGTTACAAAAATCCAGTTAGATAGAAGGAATAAGATTTAGTGTTCGATAGTTCAGTAGGATGACTACAGATAACAATAATCTATTGAATATTTCAAAATAGCTAGAAGAGAAGAACTCAAATGTTCCCAGCATAAAGAAACATTTGAGGTGATGGATCACCCAATTATCCTGATTGGATCATTACATATTATATCAGTGTATCAAAAATCCCATCTTCCAAAAATACGTTTGACTATGATGTATCAACAGAAAATAAAAATATAAAACAAAACTTCTTGCCAGCATAAAGATAGATGTATAGATCAATGGGGTAGAATTTAGAGTATAGAAATAAACACATATCCATGATCAATTTATTTTCAAAAGAGGTAATAAGACCATTCACTATAGAAAGATACTTTCTTCAACAAATTGTGCTAGGAAAACTGGATATCCACACACAGAAGAACAAAGTTGAACACTTTCCTTATGCCACATACCAAAAATAACTCAAAATGGATCAAAGTCATAACTATAGGAGCTAAAATTATAAAGCTCTTAGAAGAAAAGAGAGAGATAAATTTTCATGACCTTGGATTTGGCAATGAATTCTTACGTGTGACATCAAAAACACAAGCAACAAAAGAACACTAGATAAATTGAACTCCATCTAAATTAAATTCCCTTTTCTATGGGCTGGGAGTGCTGGCTCATGCCTGCAATCTCAGCACTTTGAGAAGCCAAGGCACATGGATTGCTTGAGGCCAGGAGTTCAAGATCAGCCTGACCAACATGGTAAAACTCCGTCTCTACTAAAAATACAAAAATTAGCTGTACATGGTGGTGCTTGCCTGTAATTCCAGCTTCTTGGGAGGCTGAGGCACGAGAATTGTGAGAACTGCTTGAACCCAGGAGGTGGAGGTTGCAGTGAACTAAGATTGCACCACTGCACTCTAGCCTAGGAGACAGAGTGAGACCATGTCTTAAAAAAACAAAAAATTACCATAAAAACTTTTCTGCATTAGATGCCACTATCAACTTGAGTGAAAATACAAACTTCAAAATGGGAAAAATATTTTCAGATTTGTCTTAATCTGTTTGTGCCGCTATAATGGAGTACCACAGTCGGGGTAATTTGTAATGAAGAGAAGTTTACTGGCTAATGGTTCTGGAGGCTGGGAAGTCCAAGATCAAGGGGCTGGCATCTGGCAAGGGCCTTCTTGCTGCGTCATCACATGGTGGAAGGCATCACATGGCAGAAGGGCAAAGAGAGGCAGAGAGAGAGCAAGAGGGAAGGAATCCACTCCCATGATACTGGCATGGGAGTGGATTCATTCATAAGGGGAAAATTCTCATGACTTAAAGAACTCTAAAGGTTTCACCTCCGAATGGGAGTAGATTCGTTCATAAGGGGAAAATTCTCATGACTTAAAGAACTCTTAAAGGTTTCATCTCCGAATACCATCACAATGGCAATTAGATTTTGACATGAGTTGGCTGGGCATGGTGGCTCATGCCTATAATCCCAGCACTTTGGGAGGCCAAGGTGGGTGGATCATGAGGTCAGGAGTTCGAGACCAGCCTGGTCAATGTGGTGAAACCCCATCTCTACTAAAAATATACAAAAATTAGCTGGGCATGGAGGCACATGCACTCAGGAGGCTGAGGCAGGAGAACTGCTTAAACCTGGGAGGCGGAGGTTGCAGTGAGCTAAGATTGCTCCACTGCACTCTAGCCTGGGTGACAGAGTGAGACTTGGTCCCCGCACCCCCCAAAAACAAAACAAAACAAAAAACCCATGAGTTTTGGAAGGCACAAACATTCAAACCATAGCAAAATCATATATTTTATAGTGTTATAATGTTATAATATGCAGAATATATAAAGAATACTTTACAATTTAGTGAATATGAATACAATACAATGGGATACTATTCAGCCATTACAATAAATGTGGTATTGATGTATGCTATAATGTGGATGAATCTAGATAGCATGCTAAGTGAAGAAGCCAGGTACAAAAGGCCACATGTTATATTATTCCATTTATATGAAATACAGAAAATAGGGGCCGAGCATGGTGGCTAATGCCTATAATCCCAGCACTTTGGGAGGCCAAGGCGGACAGATCATGAGGTCAAGAGATCAAGACTATCCTGGCCAACATGGTGAAACCCCGTGTCTACTAAAAATACAAAAATTAGCTGGGTGTGGTGGCATGTGCCTGTAATCTCAGCTACTCAGGAGGCTGAGGCAGGAGAGTCGCTTGAACCCAGGAGGTGGAGGTTGCAGTGAGCCGAGATCGTGCTACTGCACTTCAGCCTGGCGACAGTTTGAGACTTTGTCTCAAAAAAAAAACAAAAACAAAAAACAAAAGCACAAAAAAAAAACCCAGAAAAAAAAAAAAAAGGAAAATCCATACAGACAGAAAAAAGACTAGTGGTTACTAGAGCCTGGGAGGAGGGGGGAATGTGGAGTGACTGCTTAATGGGTAGAGGGTTTCCTTTTGGGGTGGTGAAAAATTCTAGACCTAGATAGTGTTGATGGTTGCATGACATTGTGAATGTACTTAATGTCAGTGAATTATACACTCTAAAATAGTTAGAATGATAAACTTCATGCTATGTGTATTTTACTATAGTAGAATATACAGTCTTGAGCCCCTGTGTAATCTGCGTGAATCCATTTATGAGGGTGGCACCCTCATGACCACCTCCCACTAGACCCCATCTCCCAACACTGGTGCATTGAGGATTAAGTCTCCAACACATGCTTTTTGGGAGACACATTCAAACCATATGGTATTCCCCACAATACTGATGCTCATCTGTCCTTTCCATGAAGCATCCGCCACTCAGGATGCATAAAAGGATACTTAGTAGGATTGATGATCAGGCCCGGAATCTCCCTGAGGAGAGCCTAGGGTCCCGGAAGCGAGCTTGCACCTCCAGGCCCTATTAACCATTAGAACTCAATCCATGTTCCAAACATAATCAGTTCCTTCCACCCCAGCCTCCCCTTATTGGGTCAGATATGGCTGGGCATTTTAAGTGCGAGTTATGTAGTCCTGTCTCCTGAATTCAAGTTCCTCTCCCTACCCAGAAATGACAACTGTACATACAGAAGCTGATGTGTACAGTTTTAAAGTATACAATTTCTGTGTAAAAGTGTCACCATACAGTTGAAAACATCTGTATCACGTATGTGACTTGCTGCCAGATGCCAGGCCAGTCACAGTGCACTCTGGCTGGATGTTTCAGAGATACTGGTTGCCTATGAAATGGTGACCATCTAATTCTGTGGAACGACAAAGTGGACACAAGTGATGATTCTAGGCAACAGTTTGCTAGAAAACCACTGCTCCACTTGTCACCCAACCCTCAGAGCTTCAGCCTTGGCGTTTCCTTTCAGGGCTATGTTATGAAGGCAGAATCCCTCCCCGGTCTTCATGGATACAGAAGGAGTTGCTGCCAACTTGAGATCAGGCATAAAAACTAAGGGCATAAAAACTTAGAGAGGGAGTGAGGCCTCCTGAGCAGGGGCCATAGCCCCAGGGGAGCCCAGCTGCCTCCATGGCCCCCGTCACAGAGGTGGCCTCCCCCTGGCCTCGCTGACCAAGAGCCTCAGTGGACAGGTGCTGTTGTACCTGAGCGAGTTAGGGGAAACGCCACACTTTGAGATGAATTTAAGAGTCCTTTATTAGCCAGCGACTGAGAGACGGCTAACGCTCAAAATTCTCCTGGCCATGAGGAAGGGGCTTGATTTTCTTTTATATTTCCGGTTAGGAAGGGGAGAGGGAGCGCAGTTGCAACAATTCTACAGAAGTAAAAACATGTAAAAAAGTTAAAAAGACAAATGGTTACAGAGAAACAGTTTCCAGGTGCAGGGGCTCTAAGTTGTTCATAAGATGTTATATATGGGGGATCTGCCGGACACAAACTCAAGGCTTTATGGTGTTATCTTTTGAGCAAAATCCTGGGAACTTCGTACATTTCTTGCTTCCGTGCTTTATCAGTTAATTGGACTCTGATATGTTGAGAGTCTGCTTACACAAGTTAACTCCTTGAGGAAGGGTTGGGTAAGGAGTCCTTGAAGCCTTGTAAATGAAAGAGCCAAATGGAGTTCATCTGGCTTTCTCAGCTAAGGGAGAGTCTATTCATGTGGAAACAAGGCTAGGTGATTAAGGTAGAGTCTAAAAACAAGGTTAGTTATTACAGTGCGAAGGGGCAGACGGCACTCCTTCACTTTGCTCCAGTCACTCAGGGCTCCATCTCATCAGGGTAAGCTCTCTTCTCACCCCACACACCCTTCCCCCGACACATGGGCACATATACAACTGCCACTGTGTCTCAGCCCAATGATATCCACCCAGACTCCAACCCAGGCCGTCCCACCTCTGCGTCAGCCCTCAAAAGGCTTTCAGCACAGGCTTGTTGATCTTGTTAAATGAAAATGTGTTTAACAAATTGGGATTGCAAAATCAGGTTGATTTATAGAGTAAAATGCTATCCGTGGCTAGGGCCTTCCAGGGCCCTGTGCACACATGTATGGATGCCACAGCTCCCTGAAGCCACATAGCTGGAGACAAGAGTCAATCAGGTTCATCTGGTCAGGCGGGCAGCAGCAGGTGTTCCTGAAATCCTGCTCCTGAGAGCCCTTAGCTCCAACACAGAAAGTCTGGCCAAACTGGTCTACCTTCGATGGAGCCCCTCACCTACTCTGGGTCCCCACTCTCAAGTCCTTCCCAGACCTAGGGTATGAAAGGCCAGAGTCAGACCCAACACCTGCCCTGGTGTGGAGACTGCCCCACCAAGAGGCCCTTCCTTTCCATTCTATACCCTCCACCTCTACAGTAAAGACGCCATTCCTCAGCCGCATAAGTGGCAATGTCCCCACATTCCCAGCCACAGTCAGCTCCTTAAAACACAGGAGCCAACCTTCTCCATAGCCTCAGGGGAGGAGAGCATGCAGGGCCCTACAGATGCCCACTTTAGGGCATGTGACAGAAGGTGATAGGGACAGAGCTCAGCTCTGTGCTGATTCTTTGTGAATGGCTTGGTGCTCTCCCTCTGGTGATAAGTGAGTTCTCACACTCTTGGTTCTCATGAGAACTGACTGTTGGAAAGAGCCTGGCACCTCCTCGCTAGCCATGTGGTGCCAGCTCCCCATCTCCTTCTGTCATGAGTGGAAGCAGCCTGAGGCCCTCCCCAGAAGCAGATGCTGGCTCCATGGTCCTTGGAAAGCCTGCAGAGCCATGGGCCAAATAAGTCTCTTTTCTTTATAAATTACCTGCTTCAGGCATTCCTTTTTAGCAACACAGATGGACTAGGAGGGGAGAGTGACCCAGCCACACATCCAGGCTTCTCCCCAGCTTTCTTTCTTTCTTTTCTTTTTCTTTCTTTCTTTCTTTCTTTCTTTCTTTCTTTCTTTCTTTCTTTCTTTCTTTCTTTCTTTCTTTCTTTCTTTCTTTCTTTCTTT
>NW_012117955.1:104944-150742 GCF_000951035.1 Colobus angolensis palliatus | reverse complement strand
TTTTTGAGACAGAGTCTTGCTCTGTCACCCAGGCTGGAGTGCAGTGGTGTGATCTTGGCTCACTGCAACCTCCACCTCTGGGGTTCAAGCAATTCTCTGCCTCAGCCTCCTGAGTAGCTGAGATTACAGGCGCCTGCCGCCATGCCTGGCTAAGTTTTTTATATTTTTAGTAGAGACGGGGTTTCACCAAGTTGGCCGGGCTGGCCTTGAATTCCTGACCTCATGATCCACCTGCCTCGGCCTCTCAAAGTGCTGGGATTATAGGCGTGAGCCACTGCGCTCAGCCCTCCCTAGCTTTCTAAAGAGGGACCTAGGCTCCTCCCCTCTGCAGCTGTGGGTATTTAGGCCAGGCATCTTGGCAGGCATTAAACCAGTATCAAACCCATCAGGGGTTTCCCCCATGAGGTTTTAGCCCTTCAAGAGACTTAACACTCATACTGAAATTTAACCCCTAATGGGGCAGTGTTGAGAGGTGGGCCTTTAAGAGGTGATTTGGGTCATGAGGGCTCTGCTTATGAATTAAGGGATTAGTGGGTTAATGGATTAATGGGTTATCATGGGAGTGGCATTAGTGACTTTATGAGGAGGAAGAGAGACCTGAGCTGGCACCATCAGCCCCCTTGCCACGTGATGCCCTGTGCTGTCTCAGGATGCTGCAGAGTCCCCACCAGCAAGAAGTCCCCACCAGCAGCCCCTTGGCCTTGGACTTCTCAGACTCCATAATTTTAAGAAACAAAAGCCTTCTGTTTATAAATTACCTAGCTTCAGGTATTCTGTTACAAGCAACAGAAAACAGACTAAGATAGCCGAACTACTAAGCACCCAGAATACTCTGACATCATGGGCCAGCAAGTGTGGCCAGGGGAACCCAGGCACACATTTGGACAGGGCCTAAAGGGACAGAGGATAAAAGATAAAAGGGGCAGGACTCTGAGTTGGAGACAGTCCTGGGGCTGGGCTGACTGACCTCGTTTCATCAAGAGGGCAGGTTCTTGTTGCCTGGAAACTGATTTTAGGGCAACACAGGATTTTCACCCTTTGCCTGCAGGTCACTGCAAGATGAGCGCATAAAGGCTTAAGATCACAACCGGCGCTGAGTTTCTGAATATCAAGCATGTAGACCTCAGGAACCATCGGGTCACCGTCTCAATAGGTTCTTTTAGCATCCAGGGATGTCTTAAAGCACCTTGGTGCAAGGCAAATGCATTTACTGATTCATAAAATGTGCATATCAGTACTTTTCAAGAAAGGAACATTTTGAGGAAGAGCCCCTTTTATGGGGTTCTCTGTGCTGTCATGCTGTGCAGTAACTCATCTGCCTGGGGTGAGGGTGGTGGCAGAGTGGAGGAAGCCACTACTGTTATCAGGGACTCGACTCGGGGTCCACTTGATCCTGACAGTGTTGGGGAAAGCCTTGACCTCTGACCTCCCAGGCAGGGTCAGAGGGTTCTGGTGAACTAATTCTGTGTAAAACCCTCACAGGCCTGCCCCCGCCCTTTCCCAAAGTGCCTGACTGTGGGAAGCACTCTTCCTGCATCCAAGGAGTGCTGTCCCGTCCTGAAAGGGAGTCTCCACTATCCGTGCTTCAGGCTTTCTCCTTCTACAGTAGAATTTGTGCCCTGGGCTGCCCCTCTCCTCTCAGTTGGCCTTTCTGCTTGTGTGGACTCACAAAGAGCGCAGGAAGAAGGACGAAACCCACCGGGTGTGTTGCAGGGGGGCAGCCTTGCTCTGCGCTCCACCCAGTGCCATGTTCACCCCCAGGCGCCTGGGGGTTTCGGTTTCTTCTGACTCACAGGGGTCATGTGAGGACCGCAGGCTGCTGTTCATTGGATTTGGCAGGAATGTTATCACCCTGGGCTTTGGGGAAACCTCTTCTGCCAGCCCCCTACGGTTGTGCTTTGGCTTCCTGATTTTGCCAGGCCTGTTCCACGCCCACAGCTTTACCATCTGTGCCACCATCTTGGTACAACTATGCAATGACTACCACCATGAGATGCTGAATCACCTCTTTGTAAGGCATTTCCTGAGGGCTCAGCTGGGGAAGGGCGGGCAATGTGATCCCACGGGCGTCCTCAAGTCCTCTCACCCTGGGTTCTGCCCCCAACCCCAGGTTCTGGGTTCTTCTCAGCAGAAGTTGGTCTTCTGCTACCCTTGCTATGAGGCCAGTCAAGGGAGGAGTCTCGGTTCTCCAATCACAGGTGCCTTCTCCTGAACCCCAGTTTCTGAGAGCCTGGACCGATCTTTGGCGAGTCCCAGGGCAATTAGAGCAGTTCGGACCTTTCCAAAGGAGCACCCAGCAGCGCCTGATCCTTGCTGAGCATGGTGGGGAAGGGAGGAGTGTGGTAGTGATCTGAGGACCAGAGTTGCTCTGGGGACTTGGCAACTGTCCCATCTCCTCTTTGAGCCTCTGGGGTATGGCGGCCGATTGAGAGCCTCCCATCTCTCTGGCTGATTGCCTCTCTCTGTCTCCACAGAAGAATCATGCCGACCCTGTTGAAACCATCATCTAGGTGCTCGGGAAGCAGCACCTGCCTGGACAAGAGCAAGCTACAATTATCAGCCATGAGCCCAGCCTCCACGGCTCCCTGCTTGGGATCCAAGTGCTTCCACATTGCACCCCTGGTGGTCAAGGTCAAGGTGAGGGTGTTCCTCGACTTGGGGAGGGCACTGAGAGGGAAGGCCAAGGGAGCGCTGAGACTCAGCAGTGTGCCCCGTTTAGAAGCAACTGGGGGAAGGGCGGTGAAGCACAAGGATCTGGTGCTGGGCTGGACAGAAGTGTGTGTCCGGCGACAAGGTGCTTCTCCTCCGTTAGCTCCAGCTGCTGCCTCCGGAGGGTGCGAGACAGAAGGTGTGCTGCACTGAGCACACACAGATCATGTATGGGGCTGGAGAGAGTTTTTGAAAGTTTTTCCTTGTTTTGTTTTTGTGAAATGGGGGACTCAAAATTGTTACCTATGGTTTTTGCTGGCCATTATTTAGGTGCTCTAATGTTCACCAAAATTCTTGTCTCATTTCCTCTATAAAGCCATCTGCCCATAACTGTTAATGCATTCCTTGGTATCCATTTGTGTTTTCATTTTTAATTTTCTTTGAGGATAAGACTGAAAGTACCTCAAGAGAAAAATATAAAGAAATTTTAAGATGACAGCACCTAAGGATGCATTAACAATGGGATATTATGCAATGCAAAGTTTTCAAGCATAAGAATATTACAATGGACACCAATATACTCTATAACCAGATTCATCTAGACTGATTTATTATTTGTGCACACTTAAGGTCTCTTTTCCTCTTTCTCTTTTTTCTGTCTGTACACAAACACACACGTACAAACATATATGTGCACGATATTTTTTCTCCCAACCATTTGAGGCTATTTAAACATCATTTGAGGCATGTTTTTACTAACAATGGAGATATCCTCCTACATAACCACCTTACAATTATTAGCTACTATATTAGGGTTCTGCAGAGAGACAGAACTCATAGGATTGAGAGATACAGATAATAGGTATAGATATAGATACATGAAAGGGGATTTATTAGGGGAATTGGCTCACGTGATTATAAGGGCTGAGAAGTCCCACTACAGGCCGTCTTCAAGCGGAGCCCCTGGGATGCCAGAAGCATGGTTCAGTCAAAGGCTAAAAGCCTCAGAACCAGGGAAGCTGATGGTGTAATTCTCAGCCTGAAGTTAAAGTTCTGAGAACCCAGGAGGCTGTTGGTATAAGTCCTAGTGTCCCAAGGCTAGGGAGCCTGGAGTTCTAATGTCCAGGGGCAGGAGACAGTGTCCCAAATCATTTTCTCTCCTTTTTGTTTTATCCAGGCCACAAGCCATTGGATGTTGCCTTCCTACATTGAGGGCAGTCCCTCCCCACTCAGTCCTGTCATCATTCACTGTAGAGGAGTTTAAAAACCATGGGAATTCCAGGATATCCTGCGGAATTTCTGGGAGCAAGCTCTTGGGAAATTGGACAGAGCTAGCCACGGGCAGGGCATTTTCTCACCACTTTTCTCTGTGCTACTCTGGTTTCACTGGTCACATATCCCCAATGGACACAGCGTTCCCAGAGAGTGTGGAAGGAATCAAGGACCCCAAATCTGTGGGCTGGATCCAGCTTCAGCCTGATTTATACTCTAACGTCCTTCCCTCTGACTTGTAACACTGTGAGCACGGCCACACAGAAAAGCTACCAGGAGGAAGATAGCAGCTTTTCCCTCAGAAAACATAAGTCCAGAATCTGCCCAGAAGCTGTTTCTCAGCATCGGAAAAGAATAGTGATCTTGCTACACTGATCCTCCGCTCACATTTCCAGATAGACCTGGATTGTCCTGGGACTCCCACAACCCAGGGAAGTGGAGCATCAGGATTTTCTATGGCGATAATATGGCCGTAAGGGACAGAGTAGTGCACTGCTCCTGTGAAAAGATTAGGAGAAACTGCTGGTGCAGATGGGATGACAGAGTTGGAAAGTTTTGAATCCTGCTTACCTCAATTATTATGAGGTAAAAGCTCATTTTCTTCTTCTAGGGATTTTATATGGAAAGAATAAGCCTCCTCTGATCTCTATGGGATGCAAAAATTCTCAAATACAGAGAAGGCAATGTCAAAATTGCAAGGATGTGATCGCCCAAGGCAGGCAACAGATGCAGGAGCAGGAGGCACTCCCACATGCAGCTGGTGAGTGTGCAAAGGTTTTGGAAGGCTTTGGGCATGTGAATTAAAAAGCCTTATCAATATATGTTACTTTGCCTAAGAAATTCCATTTTTTATGATCCCATGGAAACAATTAGGTTGTTTGCAAAGACTTTCCTACAGGGTTATCAAAATTGTATTTATAATAGTGAAAAATTAGAAGCAATTTTAGCTCTTGGTTCCATAAATAAAGTCTAGATTTTTGAGGTATGGCAGGTGGGGAAGGACACTCAGGTTGGGTTCCCCAGAAAGTTGTGAGATGGAGATTTGTATGGAGGCTTTCATATCACAACCTGCAGAAGAGAAGGAAGTGGGATTGGGTAGAGGGAGAAGTTAGGCTGCTATGCAGTCTCAGTAAGGGCACCAGTTGACCCCAGAAAGAGCTGCAGAACTGAGACAGCCCTTCAAAATTACCCCAACTTTGAGTGGAAGGGCCAGAACTTTGCCCCATGTCAACTAGTCATTGGCTGTGGCTGTCCCAGGAACAAGGTGTGTTCCAGGGCGAGGGGATGCTCTTCGGCTGAGGGCTCTCTGCCAGCCGTACTCCCAGCAGCTGGAGAACAAATTCATCAGTTCTGAAAGGGGGTCCTGCGTGGCACCACCTGACAGCCGCTGCAGGCCACACCTTCCACCACTTGGATTCACTTCTGCATATAAGTTTTGGGAGAAACAATTCTAGGATTCTGGTGGGTCTCTTTTTCCAGGAAGAAACTTTAAGAAACCAAGGGATGAACTACAGCCTCCCGTCCCCACTGCAGCTGGTCTTAACCCTGCAGTTGACATTGATTGCCGCTCTCCTCTGCTATCCATTCCAGGTGCCCCTCAACCTCTGCTGGCACCTCTGCTGGTCTTGGTGGCTTCCCGGTGGCATGATCCAGACATTCATCCCTAAGCCCCTGGTCACCATGTGCCTCTCAGGCCATGGCTGCTGCACTTATCTATCAAATGTTACTATCAAAATGGGGCAAGGTCGTCCAAGGAGCTTTCCAGTATTAAAGTGCATTACCTGGGTGCCAAACATGTTTCTCCCTCCCCACACTGTGTGTGTTAATCGCCCTACTTCCTTCTAATAATCAGGATCAAATACCCTTGTTGGGATGGTGACTCCTCTGCTTGCTGGCTGGTTCCTTGGCAGCAGCTGTAGTTTACAGCTCAAAAGAACTCTTGATGTGTTTCCCAAGGGAATTGTTTCACCCTCTAAACCTACAGAATGGAGGTTTGTGGGATAGGGAAGCACATAACCCTCAGCTGGGCAGCTGGGACTGATGGTGGGCAAGGACTCTCCTGTTCACATTCTTTGGTTCCCAGGCCGCGGATGCTGCTTATCAGGAACACAATCATGTAAAGGCACGACGTCCTTTGACTTACAATGCAGTTATATTCCAATAAACCCGCCTTAAGTCAAAAATAAGTCAAAAATACATTTAGTACCCCAATAAACCATCGTAAGGTTGCAAAATTGTGAGTCAAACCATCATTAGTTGGGGACCATCTGTAGTTGAGCAGCGTGATCTAGTGGTATTTTAGCTGTCTGCTAAAATAAGACTTAGCTCTATCTAGAGGAAGATAAGTCAGGAATATCTATAATTTTTTCAACTATAATGTTTGTCATCAAATGAAATATTAGAAGTCATGCAGGGGAAAAAAAATAATCAACTGGCCAGATAGCAACATACCCAGAAGCAATTAATTTATTGCAGTTAACACCCAATGATTTTAAAATAACTATTATTTAAAATAAATAATATATTCAAAAAAGAAAAAAGAATGAAGAATTTTAGCAAATAAATAGAATCCATATAAAAAGAGTACTAAGATTCCAGAAATAAAACATCTGATTAAAATGAGTAATTAAAAATATGGTTTTAATAGATTAAAAACAAGATAATAACAGAAATACAGGTAAGTGGAAAGTACCCAGGTTGATGCACAGATAGATAAAGAAGAATGGGAGACACAGAAAACTGTAAGAGCCATCTGGAACATGATGAAAAGTCCTAAGCTATCTATAACTGGAAACCCAGAATTAGAGAGAGAGAAAATGAGGTAAAGCAATATTTGAAGAAATCCGGGTGAGAATTTCCCCACACTAAATGAAAGACATCATAACACAATCGCAAAAAGCTCTACAAACCCTCAGTATGATTCAAAAGCAAAGAAAACCCCTGCACACCCAGGCACATTGCAGTAAAACCTATGACAGCTAACAGCAAAGAGAAAATCTGACAAGCAGCTAGAGAATAAGAAAACAATGGGGCTCACAATTCGCAACAGCCTTTTTAGTAGAAACTCTGGAAACTGAAGACAATGGGATGACATTTTATTTTAGATGCTTAAAAAACAAACAAACAAAAAACCAGCCGAGCGCGGTGGCTCACGCCTGTAATCCCAGCACTTTGGCAGGCTGAGGTGGGCGGATCACGAGGTCGGGAGATTGAGACGACCCTGGCTAACACGGTGAAGCCCCGTCTCTGCTAAAAACACAAAAAATTAGCCGAGTGTAGTGGCCGGCGCCTGTAGTCCCAGCTACTGGGAGGCTGAGGCAGGAGAATGGCGTGAACCCAGGAGGCGGAGCTTGCATTGAGCCGAGATTGCGCCACTGCACTCCAGCTTGGGCGACAGAGTGAGACTCCGTCTCAAAACAAACAAACAAACAAACAAAAGAAAAAACCAAAACAAAACCCCAAATGGCAGCCTAGAACTCTATTTCAAGAGAAATTATCCTCCTAAATGAATGTAATAAATATCTGAAAAGCTGACAGAATCCACTGGAAGACTATGATAAAATGCCAGAAGAGTTAATCAGGCGGAAGGAAAATGACAGCAACTGAAACAAGGAGCTTCAGGAAAGAATTAAGAGCACGAGAATAGCTAAATATGTGAGTACATATAAGCAGACATTGCTCAAAAACAATAATAGTAATAATATCTTTGGGAGTTTAAAATAAATATAGAAATAAAGATCTAAGACAACAATGGAACAAAAGGCAAGGAGTAAATGAAATTAAACTTAGTTTTTTTCATTGCTTTGAAATGGCAAAATATTAATTTCAAGAGGGTTCCAATGAGTCAAAGATTCATAGGGAATTTAAAGAGCGATTATTTTCAAGCATTTCAGTCTCAGGACTGCTTTACACTTTTTTTTTTGAGGCGGAGCTTTGCTCTTGTTGCCCAGGCTGGAGTGCAATGCCATGATCTCAGCTCACTGCAACCTCTGCCTCCTGGGTTCAAGTGATTCTTCTGCCTCAGCTTCCCAAGTAGCTGGGATTACAGGCATGTGCCACCATGCCTGGCTAATTTTGTATTTTTAGTAGAGGCGGGGTTTCTCCATGTTGGTCAGACTGGTCTTGAACTTCTGACCTCGGGTGATCCGCCCACCTCAGCCTCCCAAAGTGCTAGGATTACAGGCGTGAGCCACCATGCCCGGCCTGCTTTACACTTTTAAAAATTATTGAGGAATCCAAAGAGCTTTTTAAATATAGGTTATATCTATTGATATGTACTGTACTTGAAATTAAAATGGGAAAAATTAAAAATATTTATTTTAAAAACTGGGTGGGCACAGTGGCTCATGCCTGTATTCCCAGCACGCTGGGAGGCCAAGGCAGGTGGATCACGAGGTCAGGAGATGGAGACTATCCTGGCTAACACAGTGAAACCCCATCTCTACTAAAAATACAAAAAATTAGCTGGGTGTGGTGGGATGCACCTCCCAGCTACTCGGGAGGCTAAGGCAGGAGAATTCCTTGAACCTGGGAGGCAGAGGTTGCAGTGAACCGAGATCGCACCATTGCACTCCAGCCTGGACAACAAGAGCGAAACTCCGTCTCAAAGAAAAAAAAAAATCACTAGGAATGTGGAAGATTTGAAGAAAACTATTAACCAGCTTGATTTAATTAATATTTATAGAATATTAACATCTGATTGCAGAATTTTCAAGTGAAAATTCGTACTTTTGTGTTATTTTCAAGTGAATATGGAGTATTAACCAAAATATACCAGAGGCTGGGTCATAAAATAAGTCTCAACAAACTTCTAAGGATTAAAATAATATAGTGTGAAGCTGGGCGTGGCAGCGGATCACCTGTAATCCCAGCACATTGGGAGGCTGAGGCATGTGGATCACTTGAGGTCAGGAGTTCGAGACCAGCCTGACCAACATGGTGAAACCCTATCTCTACTAAAAATGCAAAAAAATTAGCTGGTCATGGTGGCACACGCCCGTAATCCCAGCTATCCAGAGGCTGAGACATAAGAATCACTTGAACCTAGGTAGCAGAGGTTGCTGTGAGCTGAGATTGTGCCACTGCACTGCAGCCTGGGCGACAGAGTGAGACTCTGTCTCAAAATAATAATAATAATAATAATAATAATAATAATAATAATAATAATAATAATAATAATATAGTGTGTTCTTTGGTCACATTGGAATTAAACTAAATATCTATAATAGATAAATAGAAAATCCACAAATGCTTTACAACTAATTAACATACTTCTAAATAGTCAAGTGTCAAGGTAGAAATGACAATGAAGATTAGAAAATATTTTTAACTGAATAAAATACAACATAATCCATGGACAGAAAAATTAACTCAAAATTGCATGTAGGACTAAACATAAAATACAAATCCATACAATTTCCAAAAGAAAACAGGAGAAAAAAACTTCAGGATCCTAGGGTAGGTAAAGATTGCTTAAATAGAACCAAAAATGTGTAACAAAACAACAACAACAAAAAAAGAAATGACAAATTGATATCCATCCAAATCCAAAACATCTGCCCTTCAAAAGACACCACTAGGAAAATTTAAAAGGAAGCTAAAGACTGAGAGAAGATATTCACAGTATGTATATATAATAAAGGACTTGTATCTAAATAAAGAGCATTACAACTTAATAACAAGACCAATAACCTAATTCTTAAATGAGCAAAATATTTAAACAGATACTTCACAATGGAGAGATATAAAGGCCATTAAGCACATGAAAAATGTTCAACACAATCGTCAGGGAAATGCAAAGCAAAATCACCTTGAATCACTGCTACATATATTAGAAAAGTTACAAAATAAAAAAAAAACCTGGTCGGGCTTGGTGGCTCACACCTGTAATCTCAGCACTTTTTGGGAAGTCAAGGCGGGCGGATCATGAGGTCAGGAGATCGAGACCATCCTGGCTAACATGGTGAAACCCCATCTCTACTAAAAATACAAACAATTAGCAGGGTGTGGTGGCACACACCTGTAGTCCCAGCTATTTGGGAGGCTGAGGCAGAAGAATTGCTTGAACCCGGGAGGCAGAGGTTGCAGTGAGCCAAGATCTCACCGCTGCACTCCACTCCAGCCTGGGCGAAAGAGCGAGACTCGGTCTCAAACAACAACAACAACAACAAAACCTGACAATTCAGTTGGCAAGGCTGAAAGTACCCGAAATAATCATACATTGTTGGTGGGTTGTAAAATGGTACAAATTCTTTGGAAAACAACTGGCAGTTTCTTATAAAGTTTTACATATATTTATCTTATGAACTAGCAACTCCAAACCTAGAAATTGATGCAATATAAATGAAAAAAAAGTGTCTACACAAAAAGTTGCATATGACTGTTCGTAGCAGATTCATTCATCATAACCCTAAACTGGAAACAACTGCCCATCATCGAGTGAGTTAATCAACTGTGGTCATATATTAATATAAAGGTATGCTACTCAGCAATAAGAGAATGAAATACTGACACACACCAAATTAACGGATCTCAAAACTTTACGCTGAAAGAAGGCAGACACAGGAGAGTATGCTGTATCATTCCATTTATATGAAAGTCTAGAAAAGATAATTCTAATCTATACTGACAAAAAGTAGATTTATAGTTTCTTGGAGTCAGAGGTGGGAAGCATTGTCTGGGAAAGAATACAGGAAATTTTGGGGTTGATGAAAATGTTGTTTGATTGTGGTGGTGGCTATATAGGTGTATAAGTTTGCCAAAACGTATCAAAATGTAAAGTTAAACTGGGTACAAATTGTTATACATAATTTATGTCTCAATAAAGGTGATAAAAATCTATTTGATACAGCTAAATAGGTACTTTAAAGAAATGTATAGTGTTAAACACAAATATTAGCAAAAAAGAATTGTTGAACATTGCTTATCTAGATTTCATTCCAAGAAGCTAGAAAAAAACCCAGTAAATCACACCCAAATAAAATACATAGAAGAAAATAAAGGAGCATAAATTAGTAAAAAAGAAATTAGCTCTATAAAAGTAGGTGGGTGTTTTTTTTAAAAAAAATTAAATGTTAAGTCCTAGAAAACCTAATCAAGAAAACAAAAAGAGAGTACATAAATTACCAACACCAGAACTGAAGAAGGGAACATCACTTTAGATCCTAAAGATATTAAAAACAGAACAGATATTATAAACAAAATTAGATATTTTGGTGAAATTATATGGACATAATTTTTAAAAGAATTTACCAAAATGTACACGAGATAAAAAATCTGATTAATCCTATGTCTATCAAATCATTGAATACATAGTTAAAATTTTTCCAACAAAAATTTTCCCAGGTGCTACTCTGGTTACACACAAAATTATAGCAAATAACACCAAAACCAATAATACCAATCTTACACATCTTACCCACACTCTTCCAGAGGACCAAAAACAAACAAACAAAAAACCAAAAGCAAAATAAAGGGAATTCTCAACTCATGTTATGAGTCCATAATTCTGATACAAAGTCAAACAAGGTTATTACAAGAAAGAAAACACAGAAGACAATATGGACATAGACACAAAATCCTATACAAAATTTTGACAAATTTAATTCAATAACATATTAAAAATATTACCCACAATGACCAAATTAAATCTATTCCAGGAATGCACATTGCTTTAATAGCTAAAAGTCAATTTGTATAGATGAATCTTGAGGACATTATGCTAAGGGAAATAAGCCAGTTACCAAAGGACAAATACTGTATGATTCTACTTATATGAGGTATCTAGAGCAGTCAAATTCATGGAGACAGGAAGTAGGATGGTGGTTTCCAGGGTTTAGGGGGTGAAGTGGGGAATGGAGAGTCATTGTTTAATGGGTATTCAGTTTCAGCTTTCTAAGATGAAACAGATTCTGGAGATGGATAGTTCCACAATATGACTTAATAGCACTGAACTGCACACATAATAATGGCTAGGATTATAAATTTTATGTGTATTTTATGACAATTTTTAAATGTTTAAAATCAAACCACATAATTTAAACACATGAACAGAATGAAAAACTATAAGCATCTCAACAGTGGCAAAAAATGTATTTGATGAAATTCTACACCCATCCTGATAACAAACCTCAGAAAAGTAATTTGAGTGATAGAGACTATCTAAAATTTACACTTCAAGTCATACGAAATGGTAAAATGTTTTGTTTTCCTTTAGATTCTGGGAAAAAGGCAAGGATGTCTACAAATCCTATTTCTGGAGGTCCTAACCAGTGCAATAAAGCAAGAAAAAAGTGGTATAAAGATTATAAAGAATGATGTAAAACTGACTTTACCACAGATGACATACTGTGTACACAGAATGTCAAAAAGAATGAACAATTATAAATAAGTGAATTTAGCAAGGTCACTGGATATAAGATCGACTTTAAAAATCTATTCCATATATATATCATATATATATGATATATATGTATATGATATACCGTTTACCTATATTGTGACAATCAGAAAATGAAATTAAAATAATAGCATTTATAGCATCAACATCAAATATATAGTACTAATCTAACAAAACTTCTACAATTGAAAAAATACAGTAACTTCTATAATTGAAAAAATTGCAAAACATTGCAAAAATATAAAAATTGGTGAAATTTTGAGGTCAGTTTCGGAGGTGGGTGGATCACTTGAAGTCAGGAGTTCAAGACCAGCCTAGCCAACATGGGGAAATCCCATCTCTACTAAAAAAAAATACAAAAAATTAGCCAGGCGTGGTGGCAGGCACCTGGATTCCTACCTACTCGGGAGTCTGAGGTTGCAGTGAGCCGAGATTGTGCCACTGCACTCCAGCCTGGGTGACAAAGCAAGCCTCCATCTCAAAAAAACAAAAACAAAAACAAAAGACAAACCCCTCAAATGTTTAAACTATCTATATAAATGAAATGTTTTGGAATACTCATAAATGTCTCAGTATTCATGTTCATACATTCATTTTTCCAGAATTAATCTATGTATCTGATGTAATGCCAACAAAATCCTACCTTTTTGGTATGAGGCAATTGAAAAAAAAAATCATTCAACAATGTATATGAAAATGCCAAGGACCTAAAATAACGACAATTTTGAACAAGAACAAAATTAGAAAACATACAGTTGACCTGTAAGCACAGGTTTTAACTGTGTGGGACCACTTATACATGGGTTTACTTCTACCTCTGCCACCTGAGACAGCAAGACCAACCCCTCCTCTTCTTCCTCCACCTTAGCCTGCTCAATGTGAAGACGATGAGGATAAAGATCTTGACGATGATCCACTTCTACCTAACGAATAGTAAATATTTTCTCTTCCTTAGGATTTTCTTATTATTTTTTCTCTAGCTTACGTAAGAATACAGTACATAATACATATACAAAGTGTGTTAATTGACTGTTTATGTTATTGGTAAGGCTCCTAGTCAAATGTAGGTTATTAGTAGTTAATTTTTTGAGGTCAAAAGTTGTACAATGATACTTGATTGTGTGAGGGCTCAGTTCCCCTAATCCCGGAATTGTTCAAAGGTCAACTGTACTATCAGTTTTCATTTAAAATACTTGGTATTGTTACAATAATAAACGCACAGAACAATGAAACATAGTCCAAAAGACCCTAACATGCATGATCATCGGATTTATCATAAATGTTCAACTGCAAAACAAGGGAAAGAGGGAAAGATGGCCTTTTCAATAAATGATGTTGAACAAATTGCTTATTTGTTTGAAAAATATTTTGACCTCTACTCCATACCACACATAAATATTAATTTCAGATGGATCATACGCATTAAATAGTAGGTATGTGGAAGAGAATGTAGAAAAATATCTTTATGACCTTGAGTTAGGAAAATATTTCTTAAACTGGGCAAAAAAGCACTAATCAAAAGAAAAGTTATTCTTTATCAAAATTTAGAACTTCTGTTCATCAAAGGACATCATTTGGAGAGTGAAAAGGTAAGCTGCAGATGAGATATTTGTAATATAAACATCTAAAAAAAATCCGTCTCCAGAATATATAAAGAATCCTACAAATGAGCAAATATCAGTTCCCACTAAAAAATGGCAAAAGTCTTGAGGTACTTCTCAAAGAAGATATTTAAAAAGCCAACACATTTCGAAAGGGGGGCTCAACAGCATTATCCACTGAGGAAGTGCAAATTAAAGCCATAATGGAATAGCAGCATGCACAAGAGCCAGGCCCTGGGAGCTCAGGCTGCCACTGAAGCTGCTCTCGTCAGGTTGGTGTGGGTCATCCCCAGCCCCTTACCCAATGGATGCTTTTCAGTTCTTTTGTCATTTGAACTTGCTGACCATGTTCCTCTTCTTGAAGCGCTTCCCTCTAAGGCAGGAATGGGAGGAAGGGTTTAGATGTAGTGAGGATTTGGAGGCAGAATGGAGGGACCCATGTCAACTCTGTGACAGCAGAGCTTCTTAAAGGTCTGACTCTCAAACCTTTCACTCAGAAAGTGGCACATTAACTATCCTCAATGAGGACCGGTCTCTTAGTAATAGTCAATAGGTTTCACTATTAAACCTCAATCAAAAATGGTCATTTTAACCAGAATGTCAAACTATTCATGATGGAAGATAATTCACATCATTCATCCTTTACCTCCTTCCCGATGTTAAATACATATTTACCCTGGCATCGTGAAATAGGTATTTGATTTTCTTAGCCTCCCTGAAGTGTAACTCATCATGCCTTGTTCTTTTTGGATGTCAGGTCTTTGGTCTGTCAGGGATTTCTGGTATTAGGGACACAGCTTCTGCGTTCCCATTGTTACTCTAGGCCCCTCCTAGCAGAAGTATTTCATAGTGTTCCCAGAACTTCCAAGCCCTCATTTATAGACTTGGGAGTTATTGGCTATTTTCTCTCTCTACACTTCATCATGAAAAGTTCAAAGGCTTTACATAGCCTCTTCCATAAAGACACCTGCTGTTGCCATTATGACCTTTTCTTTGGTGGCATGTTGAAAGTGGAACTTCTTTCTGAGGCTTGTGGTCTTCTGGTCTACAGCCTGGGCAGAAGTTCCAGATATTCTTGGACACATTTTTCATCTATCTGGAATTTCTTTTTTTTTTTTTTTTTTTTTTGAGACGGAGTCTCGCTCTGCCACCCAGGCTGGAGTGCAGTGGCCAGATCTCAGCTCAAGCTCACTGCAAGCTCCGCCTCCCGGGTTTACGCCATTCTCCTGCCTCAGCCTCCGGAGTAGCTGGGACTACAGGCGCCCGCCACCTCGTCCGGCTAGTTTTTTGTATTTTTTAGTGGAGACGGGGTTTCACCGTGTTAGCCAGGATGGTCTCGATCTCCTGACCTCGTGATCCGCCCGTCTCGGCCTCCCAAAGTGCTGGGATTACAGGCTTGAGCCACCGCGCCCGGCCTATCTGGAATTTCTATCACCTCCTACAAAGGAAACTCAGTGGGTGGTAGGAATAAGGTGCTAAATAACTTGTTTTGGAATTTAGGTAACATCAGAACCAACTTCCATGCTCTCAGATGCATGAGCACCTCTCCCCCTCATTGTACCTCCAGCACTGAGGGTAGGTCCTGGCACATTGAAGGTGTCCAATAAATAAAATGCACAACAAAAAGATTTTTCCTTTTTATGTAAATATTACAGATTCATTGCAAAGAAAAAAATTAACTTAAGAACACAGAAAAGAAAGTAAAAAACAAACAAAAAAATCTGATACTCCACTAAAACAGAAATAACCATCATAAATTTTTTGGAGACCATCCTTTCAAAATTCATCTCTCTCATAAGTTCACATAAATACATAATATTACATATATAGTTTTATACCATACATGCAGCATTTAAATTTTTCTGTTTTTATAGTCTCCCCTCCCCTTATTGCTACTTCTCCTTTTCTCACTCCCCTCAAGGTAATCAATATTAACAGCCTGGTGTATATTCTTCTGTCTCCATGTGCATCTAACCACACACACATAAATACAAAATAAATGGGTGTGATTATTTTAACAAAAATGATATATTGTATATATACATTTGTTATAAAGCAATTATTTATCAATACATTGTGGAAATACAGTGAAATCAGCTAGTATAGATATAGTTCATTTTTAAAATTACTCTCAAACACTGTTCCATAATAAGGATATGTCACAATTTATCTAACCATTTCCCTATTAATAGGCATTCATTTGTTTGCAGTTGGGGCTTTGCCCCCCTCTACAAACAATACTTCAACAAACATGTTTATTTATATTCTTATGCATTGATGCTGCTTTTATTTCTATGAGACAGATCCCAAAAGTGAGACTGCTGGGTCTAAGAGTATATATGTTTTAAACTCTTCAATATATATTGTTGGACTGCTGGTAGAAGTATGTTATATAACCTTTAGGTAATAGTACATGGTTTCCCAAACCCCAATAGCAAAAGATCTCTTAATTTCTGCCAAATCCATGAAGGGGAAGTTTCATCTCACTGAGCATTTCAATTTGCATTTCCCTGAGTGCTTTTGAGGTTCAAAATCTTTTCATAGGATAATGATCACCTACAGTTGCTCTCCTATGAAGAACCATCCAGTCCAGAGGAATTAAAGACTTAAGTGTAAAAAATAAAATCATAAAAATCTTAAAAACAAATTTAGGATACTGTGTATAACCTGGGATTAAGGAGATCTCTTTTAAGTAAAATGAGTAAATAAAAAATCTAAAAAGGAAATGATATAAATATTTTCCTATAAAAATGTTGTGCCATTACTATAAAGACAAATGCTAGATTAAGAAAAACATCTGCTACATAATGACAAAGGATTAATATCTAAAATATATAAAAAGCACCTCCAGGTTTATAAGACAGATAAATGAATAGAAAAATAGGCGAATACATATATAGGCAATTAACTAATGATAATTTGTTAAATGAGTAAAGTATGAAATCTGGATGAAGGCTTTCATTTGTTCATTATTTTTGTCTAGTGAGAGTTTCCTTATAACTTCTAAGATTTATTATTAAATGATTTCCCACATAATTGTTTATAGTTTCTCTATATACTTTCTGATGAATTCCTAATGAAGATTTTCCTATATTCATAAAATATAGTTTATAAGATTCATCTTGTGGAGTTGACATCTAGGTGAATGACTTATTGTTCTTTATATTAACTGACTTTCTCTCTGATGTATTCTTTGATGTACAGCAAGACTTGAACTACTCCTGAAGGCTTTTCCACATTCATTACATTTATAGGGTTTTTCTCCAGTATGCATCCTCAAGTGTACAGTAAAGTCTGAGTTAGTTCTGAAGGCTTTTCCACATTCTTCACATTTATAGGGCCTCTCCCCAGTATGAATTCTCTGATGTAGGGTTAGCTGTGATAGAGTAATACAACCCTTTCCACATTCCTTACAGGTGTAGGGTTTTTCTCCAGTGTGTGTTCTCCAATGCACTGTAAGGTAAGAACCCCTCCTGAAGGCTTTTCCACAGACATCACACTTATAGGGCTTCTCTCCACTATGGATTTTCTGATGTTCTGTGACATGTACCATCTGGCTAAATGCTTTCCCACAGTCATTACATTTAAATGGTTTCTCTCCAGTATGTGTTCTTTGATGTGTATTAAAGCCTGAGTTACTTGTGAAAACCTTTCCACATTCATTACATTTATAGGGCTTCTCTCCAGTATGCCTTCGTTGGTGCACAGTAAGCTGTGATGTATTAGTGAAGGCTTTCTCACATTCATTACATTTATATGGTTTTTCCCCAGTATGGGTCCTCTGATGTACAATAAGGTATGATTTAGTCCTAAAGGACTTTCCACAGTCATAACATTTATAGGGTTTCACTCCAGTATGAATTTTCTGGTGCTCCTTGAGATTTACCATTTTGGTGAAGGCCCTCTCACAGTCAGTACATTTATATGGTTTCTCTCCAGTGTGAATTCTCTGATGTACAGTTAAGTGTGATTTTATTCTGAAAGACTCCCCACATTCATTGCACAGGTAAGGTTTCTCTTCAGTATGAATACGCTGATGTATAATTAGAGAAGAAGAACGCATGAAGGCCTTTCCACATTCATTACATTTATAAGGTTTCTCTCCTGTATGCATTCTGTGGTGTACAGTAAGGCATGAATAATTAATGAATGCTTTCCCACATTCATTACATTTATAGGGCTTTTCTCCTGTGTGAATTCGCTGATGTTCTGTGAAATTTGCAATGCGGTTGAATGCTTTCCCACATTCATTACATTCATAGGGTTTTTCCCCAGTGTGAGTTCTTATATGTACGATAAGGCTTGAATTACTTCTATAGGCTTTTCCACATTCGTTACATCTAAAAGGTTTCTCTCCAGTATGAATCCTCTGATGCACATTAAAAATTGTGGTGTTCTTAAAAGACTTCCCACACTCATTGCACTGATACGGTTTCTCTTCAGTGTGGGTCTTCTGATGCACACTAAGATATGACTTGTTCCTAAAGGCTTTCCCACAATCATCACATTTGTAGGGTTTCTCACCATTGTGAGTTTCCTGATGTCTTGCAAGTTTTGATTTATCACTAAAAGCTTTCCCGCATTCATTACATTTATAGGGTTTCTCTCCAGTTTGAATTCTCTGGTGCTGATTAAGACGGGCACACTGGCTAAAAGACTTCCCACACACATTACACTGATAAGGTTTCTCTTTAGTGTGAATTCTCTGATGTACCATAAGTGATGAGGAAGCAATGAAGGCCTTTCCACATTCATTACATTTATAGGGTTTTTCTCCAGTGTGGATTTTTTTGTGCTGACTGAGATATGAAGGCTGGCTGAATGTTTTCCCACATTCATTACATTCGTAAGGTTTTTCTTTAGTATGAGTTCTTTGATGTTGAATGAGCAATGACCTATAACGAAAGGCCTTTTCGCATGTACCACATTTGTAGGGTTTTTCCTTATTATTGGATTTTTTCCCCAAAGTAAGTTCTGAAGTCTGCCTTATGGCTTTGCTGCCTTTCATCTCCTTGCAAATTATCTTCCCCAAACGGGAATCTGTAATCAAATTTAAATTCTCTGTGAAATTTTCCTCTTGTGTTTGGCATCTGCTGTGAAGCCCTTCAGTGGCAATGCCTGGTTCTGGAACAAGAATAGACTCAAATCTAAAGCCTCTTTGACTAGTGGGAGTCTTCTTGAGTGGAATTATTCTTTGACTCAAATGATTCTCCTGATTATTTTGTAATCTCAATATCCTATCATTCCATTTCCATAACCCTTCCACTCTGGAATCCCACAGACCATTCTCCGTAAGTTTCTCTACAACGGCCTCCTGTGATAAATCTTCAGAAGTATCCTTTGTTCGTGTAGCATTCTTGGTTGCACGTTTGGGCTCCATGTCTGGGGTAAAAAAGAGAAAAATCAAGTAATTCCTTTCCTAAGCTGGAGCAATCTCACTAAACAGAACAATAAAAGTAATAAATATATGGATAATGAATATGTGGTTTTAATTGCTTTCACACTGACTTGTTTTCTAGTGAGAAGAAGGTAGGGTTAAGGGAGGCTGGTTTAGCAAAAACTAAAGTAGCAAATTCACTGAAACTTTTCTGTTAAAAAAGTCCATTCAGCTGGGCACAGTGGCTCATGCCTATAATCTCAGCACTTTGGGAGGCCAAGGTGAGAGAATTGCTTGAGCTCAGGAGTTCGAGACCAGTCTGGGCAATATAGCAAAACACTGTCTCCACAAAAAAAATACAAAATTAGCCAGGCATGATGGTGTGCACCTGTATGTAGTCCCAGTCACTTGTGATGCTGAGGTGGGAGGATTGCTTGATTCCAGGAGGTGGAGGTTGCAATGAGCCAAGATGGTGTCACTACACTCTACCCTGGGTGACAGAGCAAGACGGTCTCAAAAAAAAAAAAAAAAAAAAAAGTGTTGCAGGAAGTCAGGAAGTCAGGGACCTCTAACGGAGGGACTGACTGAAGCCCTGGCAGAAGAAAATAAATTGTGAAGATTTCATGGACATTTATCACTTCCTCAACCAATACTTTTGTGATTTCCTATGCCTGTCTTTACTTTAATCTCTCAATCCCACCATCTTTGTAAGCTGAGGATGAATGTTGCCTCAGGACCTTGTGATGATTGTGTTAACTGCACAAATTGTTTACAGAGCATGTGTGTTTGAACAATATCAAATCTAGGCACCTTAAGAACAGGATAACAGCAATTTTCAAGGAACAAGGGAGATAACCTTAAAGTCTGGCTGCCTGTGGGCTGGGCAGGACAGAGCCATATTTCTCTTATTACTGAAAACAGGTAAGAGCAGTATTGCTGAATTCTTTCCCCAGTAAGGAATATTAATAATTAACAGCCCTGGGAAAGGAATACACTCCCAGGGAAGGCCTCTGAAATGGCCTCCCTGGGAGTGTCTGCCTTTATGCAGATGTAGATAGGGATGAAACATGCCCTAGTCTCCTGCAGCACCCCTGGCTTGCTAGGATGAGGAAATTCCAGCCTGGCAAATTCTAGTCAGACCGGTTCTCTGCTCTTGAACCCTGTTAAAATGTTTATCAATGACAATGAGTACACAGCGGGACACAGAAATTCATTAGTGATTCTAGTTTCACTCTGACCTTGTGATCTCACCCTGACCTCCTGCCTTGTGATCTTTTGTTGCCCTTAAAGCATGTGATCTCTGTGACCCACACCCTATTCGTACACTCCCTCCCCTTTTGAAAATCACTAATAAAAACTTGCTCGTTTTGCAGCTTAGGGGGCATCACAGAACCTGCTGACATGTGATGTCTCCCCCAGACACCCAGCTTTAAAATTTCTCTCTTTTGTACTCTTTCCCTTTATTTCTCAGACTGGCCGACACTTAAAGAAATAGAAAAGAATCCACGTCAAATTATCGGGGGCAGGTTCCCCCAATAAAAAAGTCCATTTGTGGTTTAGAGCCAACTATTTTAGATGGTATTCTTCAACTTTTGACAACCTCAAACACTGTCATACTCTCCTGCTTTCTATTTACTCCACAAACCAGACATTAGTCCCCAACCATACTTTCTATTTGTTCTTTTTTTTTTTTTTGAGACAGAGTCTTGCTGTGTCACCCAGGCTAGAGTGCAATGGTGTGATCTCAGCTCATTGCAACCTCCGCCTCCTGGTTTCAAGCAATTCTCCTGTCTCAGCCTCCTGAGTAGGTGGGACAACAGGCATGTGCCACCACACCCAGCTAATTTTTGTATTTGTAGTAAAGATGGGGTTTCGCCATGTTGGCCAGGCTGGTCTTGAACTGCTGACCTCAGGTGATCCACCCACCTCAGCCTCCCAAAGTGCTGGGATTACAGGCATGAGCCACCATGCTTGGCCTCTATTTGTTCTCATTCTTGATTGACTAGCTTTGTTGTGAGGGCTTTCTCAAATTTCACTGGCAGAATAGTTTATTCAAGTCTTTGTACATACCTTTTAATAAAACTTTTATGGAAAAAAACACTTTGATTTTCAAAAAGAGCTAAACAACAAACTAATCAAAAGTTAATATTTATACTTACTATTTCATATAGTGATAATTATTATTTAATTAAGGGTAGATTTAACAACTTTTTTATGGCCCTAAGAACTTTTCTGACAGTTTGTCAAAAATTCACTAAAAATTACACTGTGGGATACCGGTCTTACAACGTGTTTGTGTATGCAATTTAATATTTTATTTTTAGGACACTTTAATGCTTTTTAAAACTTCTAATTCATTTTCAGGTAATTATGCCTCAATGTTTAAATATAAGTTCAATAAAAACTCTTGTTGATGACAGAATGGTTTTATGACCTTTTTTTTTTTTTTCTGAGGCAGTGTCTCACTCTGTTGCCCAGGCTGGAATACAGTGGCACGATCTCAGTTCACTGCAACCTCCACCTCCTGGGTTCAAGCGATTCCTGTGCTTCAGCTTCTGAAGTAGTTGGAATTACAGGCATGCACCATCACACCCAGCTAATTTTTCTTATTTTTAGTAGAGAAAGTATTTTGCTATGTTGGCCAGGATGGTCTCCAACTCCTGGCCTCAAGTGATCCACCCTCCTTGGCCTTCCAAAGTGCTGGGGTTACAGATGTGAGCCACTGTGCCCAGCCAATTTTATGATTTTAAAACTCATTTTTAAGCAGTATGATTTGTCTACATTATTTTACTTTTATAACATCTAAATTAATATTTTGTCATGCTGCTGCTATTTATCACTCTTAAACAGTTTTAATTAGTTTGAGCATATCTTTTGCTGTTGTAGAATATTATATTGCCAATATCTGATAAAAGAAAACAAAACTTTTGCTGTCAGAAAAAAAGCTATAAGGCTGGGTGTGGTGGCTCATGCCCGTAATCCCAGCACTTTGGGAGGCTGAGGCAGGAAGACTGCTTGAGCCCAGGAGTTTAAGACCAGCTTGGGCAACACAGTGAGACCCCATCTCTACAAAAAATTAAAAATGAGCTGGGCATGGTGGCACACACTTGTAGTCCTAAATATTTGGAAGGCTAAAGCTGGAGGATCCCTGAAGCCCAGGAGGTTGAAGCTACAGTGAGCTATGATCTACACTGCGCTACAGCCTGGGTGACAAAGTGAAACCCTGTCTCAAATAAATAAATAAAATAAATAAAAGAAGGCCGGGCATGGTGGCTCACTCCTGTAATCCCAGCACTTTGGGAGGCCGAGGAGGGTGGATCACCTGAGGTCAGGAGTTCGAGACCAGCCTGGCCAACATGGTGAAACCTCACCTCAACACAAAAATTAGCTGGGTGTGGTGGTGGCACACGCTTGTAATCCCAGCTACTCGGGAGGCTGAGGAAGGAAAATTGCTTGAACCCAGGAGGCGGAGGTTGTAGTGAGCCGGGATTGCACCATTGCACTCCAGCCTGGGCGACAGAGCGACACTCCATCTCAAATAAATAAATAAAATAAAAGAAGAAGAAAAGCTATAGAAAACATCTGTAGCACCAATTTGGAATTCAGAAACTAATAATAAATGTAAAAGGCCAAAAGAATATGAAGTTGGAAAGCAGAAAAATGATGAAAAACTTGCAAACATTAGAAAAGAAGAAGAGACATCCAGGATAGGGTGAAAAGGTCTATCACAGATGTAACCAGAGTCCTAGAAGGTTAAAAAGAGAAGTGACAGAGAATGAACAGAAGCTAAGTCAAAGAAATAATGTATTAGAATTTTCCACAACAGATTAAAAAAAAATCAAGTCACAAATCATAGAAGCCAAATGAATCTTCAGCATGAGAAATATGAAGAAAACTATACTAAAGTACACAGTAGTAAAACCATTGAAAACTAAACTCTTAAAAGCAGCCAAAAAAAGAGAGACAGGGCCAGGAATGGTGGCTTACGCCTGTAATCCCAGCACTTTGGGAGGCCAAGGTGGGCAGATCACCTGAGGTCAGGAGTTCGAGACCAGCCTGGCCAATACAGTGAGACCCCGTCTCTACCAAAAATACAAAAATTAGCTGAGCGTGGTGGTGGGTGCCTGTAGTCTCAGCTACTCAGGAGGCTGAGGCAGGAGAATCACTTGAACCCGGGAGGCAGAGTATGCAGTGGGCTGAGGTCACGCCACTGTACTCCAGCCTGAGCGACAGAACAAGACTCCATCTCAAAAAAAAAAAAAAAAAAAAAAAAAAGAGACAGATATCCGTTTTTTTTTTTTGTTTGTTTTGTTTTGTTTTTAAAAAAAAGAAGAGTCTTGCTCTGTCGCCCAGGTTGGAGTGCAGTGGATAGGATTACAGGTGTGTGCCACAACACCCAGCTAATTTTTGTATTTTTAGTAGAGATGGGATTTTGCCATGTTTCCCAGGTTCGTCTTGAACGCCTGACCCCAAGTGATCCACCCACCTCGGCCTCCCAACACCTGGTCAAAGACAGATGTCCTTTAACGAGCAACAATTAGATCAGAGGTTACAAATTATAACCAATTTGGCCCACCGTCTATTTCTGTATAGCCAGCAAGATAAGAATGATTTTTAATATTTTATTTATTTATTTATTTACTTATTTTGAGACTGAGTCTTACTCTGTCACCCTGGTTGGAGTGCAGTGGGCAATCTCAGCTCACTGCAACCTCCGCCTCCTGGGTTCAAGTGATTCTTGTGCCTCTACCTTCTGAGTAGCTGGGATTACAGGCCAGTGCCACCATGCCTAGCTAAAATTTGTATTTTTAGTAGAGATGGGGTTTCACCATGTTGCCCAGGCTGGTCTTAAACTCCTGGCCTCAAGTGATCTGCCTGCCTTGGCCTCCCAAAGTGCTGGGATTACAAGCATGAGCCACCACGCCTGGCCAAATTTTACATTTAAAGTGGTTGAAAAATATATGAAAAGAATGATATTGTGACACATTAAAAATGTATGAAATTCAAATTTCAGAGTCTGTAAGTGAAGTTTTAGTGGAGCACAACCACACTACTTGGTTAATGTGTTGCCTATGGATTCCTTGGTGCTAAAATGGCAGAGTGGAGTAGTTGCAGCAGACAGTCCTTATGATCCAACAAAGCCGAAAATGTTGCTGCCTTGCCTTTTATATAAAAGTTTAGACAGATGGTTCACTTCTCAACAGGTTCTACATAAGACAGAAAACAATACATGATACCTTTGAAATGCTGAAAGAATGTAACCGCAAATCTAAAATTCCAAGCTTACCAAAAATATCCTCCCAAAATGAAGGTCAAATGAAAATATTTTTAGAAAAAAAAAAAAGAGGCTAGGCATGGTGGCTCATGCCTGTAATCCCAGCACTTTGGGAGGCCGAGGCGGGCAGATCTCATGAGGCTAGGAGTTCGAGACTGGCCTGACCAACATGGAGAAACCCTGTCTCTACTAAAAACACAAAATTAGCCTGACATGGTGGCATATGCTTGCAATCCCAGCTACTAGGGAGGCTGAGGAAGGAGAATCGCTTGAACCTGGGAGATGGAGGTTGTAGTGAGCCAAGATCGTGCATTGCACTCCAGCCTGGGCAACAAGAGCAAAACTCCATCTCAAAGGAAAAAAAAAAAAGAAAAACAAAAGAGAATATGGCACAAGTATATCTGAGTAAAAGGAAATATTAAAGAGTTTTTTAGGCAGAAGAAAAATAATCTCAGATACAAGCTCAGCATTGAAAAAAACAAGAGAAAGGAAAGGCAAAAATGTGAGTAAATTTAAATGAACATTGACTGCATAAAGCATAATAATAATATTTTACGTGATTTGACATATATAGAATTAAAATATATAATTTCAATAATATATGTGAGGTTAAATGGAATAAGCTGTTCTAAGATCCTTTTATTGCTTGGGAAGAGGGAAAAACCTATATATAACTATTGAATCACAGATGCAGACTTTCATCTCAGGGTTAATCACTGAACAAATAATTTAAAATGTTATGATTACCAAGTGATCAGAGAGGGCAAATAGAACAATAAAAGGTGATAAATCTAAAGAAAGGCATGAATGGAAAGAAAAAGAATACAGAATGGGCAAAATGCTTTCACAGTTAAATGTAAATGTACTATGTATAAATAGACTGAACACTCCAAAAGACAAGAACTGTCAGATTGGTTAAAATATTAACAATAGGCCAGGCGCAGTGGCTCACGCCTGTAATCCCAGTACTTTGGGAGGCCAAGGCGGGTGGATCACTTGAGGTCAAGAGATCGAGACCAACCTGGTCAACACGGTAAAACCCCGTCTCTACTAAAAATACAAAAATTAGCTGGATGTGGTGGCAGATGCCTGTAATCCCAGCTACTTGGGAGGCTGAGGCAGGAGAATCGCTTGAACCCAGGAGGCAGAGTTTGCGGTGAGCCGAGATTGCGCCATTGCACTCCAGCCTGGGCAACAAGAGTGAAACTGAGTCTCAAAAAAAAAAAAAAAAAATTAACAACATACTACTTATAAAATAAAGACAAAAAGTACAAGAATACACAGAAGGTGAAAGTGAGCAGATGAAAAAAGGTATACCATACAAACAACAACCAAAAGAAAGATGCTGTAGTAATATTAACATCAGACAAAACAGACTTTAAGGCAAAAACCATTAAGAAATGAGATACTTCATAATGACAAAAGCCAATTTACCATAAAGATAACAATTATAACTTTGTATTTACATAATAACACAGCTTCAAATACAGAAAAAAAAATTAAATGAACGAAATAGGAAACAAATGCATAGTCTCACTAGCAGACTTTAAAAAATCTTTCTCAACTGATAGAATAAGCTGTAAGTACACAGATTTTAACATAATTAACAAACTTAATCTCCTGACACATCTAGAAATTATACTTAATATGTATAAGCTATACATTTTTTTCAAGAGCATAAAATGCTTACAAAATTCTGCAAAGACTGACATAATTCAGAGCATCTTGTCTGACCATAATAGAATTAAAGTTAACAAGATTGCTAGAAAATTCCCAAATGGCACAAAATTAAGAAAAACATTTAAAAATAACTGAAGGATAAAAGATATCACAATAGAAATATAAAATATTTTCCACTCAAAAATTATGAAGATGCTACATAAAAAAGTGTGATACAGTTCTGATAGCCCTAAACAATTAGAAAAGAACAGCTGAAAATCAATGATATAAGTATCTAATTCAAGAGGTTAGAAAAGATCCACAAATTAAGCTCTAAGAATATAATAAAATAATAAAGAACAGAAAGTAATAAAACTCAAACATACAAGAAAAAGGACTAAAAACAGTAATGTTTTTAAAAGCCAAGTAATGTCATGCATGGTGGCTCACATCTGAAATCCCAGCAATTTGGGAGGCCGAGGTGGGAGGACAGCTTGAGCCCAGGAGTTCGAGAACATCTTGGTCAACGTAGTGAGACCCCTCTACAAAACATAAAAATCTTAGGTGGTGGTGTGTGCCTCTAATCCCAGCTATGTAGGAGGATGAGGCAGGAGGATCACTTGAGCCCAGGAGTTCGAGGCTGCAGTGAGCTATGATCATGCCACTGCATTCCAGCCTGGGTGACAGAATGAGACCTTGTCTCAAAGAAAAAAAAAAGTCAAGTAAGATTGATAAACTCTAGCAAGACTGAGTAAGATAAAATAAAGAAAACACAAAAAACCAGTATCAGGAATAAGAAGTGGCACATCACTTCAGATGCGTATAAACATTTAAATGATAAGCAGAGGATAGTATGCCAATAAATTTAAAAATTAAACAGAACAATCCCTAAACATAATTTGCTAAACTAAAACAAAAAGAAATAGGAAATATGAACAGTCCTAAGTACTGAAGGTATACAAACTGTAATTAAACACTTTTCCCAATAAAAGCTTCAGGCCAAGATGGCTTCCCTGGTGAATTCCACTACCATAAAAAATAACTTTCCCTCTCTCACTACTTTTTCTTCCCTCACCATAAGCTGATGATCTTGCCTCACATTTTAGAAAACATGGCAGCTATCATAATAGCGGCCTCAATCTTCATGCCCTCAACTGACCTGCAGGTGCACCCATCTTCTCCACCTTTCTCAGTATTACAACACAGGAGGTGACCTCTCCACCTATTAAAGGTAAATCCCCCTTTCCATTCTAGATTTTATCTCCTTTAACCCTGTCAAACACCTTAGTCCTTCATCTTTGTCTTGCAACATCAATGTCGCTCTCTCCATTAAGGCGATCCTATCAGCACTCAAACATGTCATAGCAGCTCCCATCTCAAAAATAAAACAAGTATTTTTTCTTAACTCCATTCTTTCCTTTAGCCACTGCTCCATTTCTCTTTCCCTCTTCACAGGGGAAAAAAAAGTCCCTTTCTAAAAAGTTATCTAAAACTATCTTTAATGTCTACTTTCCACTCAATCTTTTAAGCATAAATAATATCTGATATATAAAAATATGTAATGCATGTGTGGGTTGTTCATGGTATCATAATAAAATGAATCAGAATCTATTTATTTCTTTCCATCTCCACTACCATCACCCAAAGTTCCTCTCATCTCCTGGATAGACTATTGTAACAACCTTTTAACTTACTACCTGTTTTATGCCTCAAGTTCAATCTCTAAACAGGGTTATTTTCTAAAAACCCTGCAGTAAAATCTCTCCATGGTTTGGAACTCACTTAGATCATCTACAAAGCCCTGCACAGGCAGGCTCCTACATCTCTAATCTCACTTTAGTCACAGCAGCTTCCTTTTGATTTCCAGAACACATGGCCTTCTTTGCTGTATCAGATCCTTTGCATTGTTGTTCCCTAGCCTGGAATACTTCCCTTTTCCTCTTCCCCTCCCTGGCTGCTGCTTCTGACCCTTCAGGTCTCAGCTCAAATGTCACCTCTTCAGAAGCTCCCCTGACCACCCTGTTTGAAGCAGGTGTCCTCATCCCACCCCAGTTACTCTTTCTTATCCTCCAATTTATCTCATAGCTGGGAGGTATGGCAACCACCATTTAGTTTGTTTTTATTTATTTGCCAAATTTCTGTTTCTCAAAATTTAATCTTCATGAAGGCGGGGACCTGGTCCATTTTATTAGGGTCTGTAGCCCTTGTACCTAAGCCAGTTCACAGCATATAGATGTATAATATTGATTAAAAACATCAATATTATATTTTGATTCTCAACTGATTTCTTGTTTGTATTCTCAATTAGTTAAGAACCTGGAGGACAGGTGGTGGGTTCCTCCAAAGTTTCTGCAGCCTTGCAGGTGAAGAAAACTAAATAATGAGTAAATAAGTTTGCCTTAAGAGAAATCAGTGGGGACCGTTATGAAAGCATTTTCAGGTAAATGAAGGAAGAAATGTCAGATAATGGTGAAACAAATGAGAAACATAAAGTTAACCGGAGAAGATAGACCTGAAAGGGATATTTTGTGTATGTTTGAATGAAGAATAAAATAATAATTATGAAAAGCATGTCCCTAGGAAAGCAGAATAGGATGAGATGGTTCCCAAAAGTGGAGAACAGAGAGAGAGGATAAGAGAAGATGGGGGTGAGAGAGACAGGCAGCAAGATGGGGGATCTCTTCCTCTGAGACAGCTTTGAACAAATATATCTCTAAAATTTTTTCAGATGTTGTGTTGAACATCCCCCTATAGTCTGTTACTTCAAATAAATCCCATCTTCTTGGTTCTGTTTAACTCACCAGGATAGGGAATTCTTGAAATTTCTCTCATTGTCACCCATGGTCCTTTCCCATTCTCCAAATGAGATATCATGTCTGGTTTGGAAACTGCAAGCCCTGTCCAGAGAAAAATAAATAGGATTTGATTGGAGCCATGAGCAAGAACTCCTGCCAAATTCAGTCTCAGTTCTTAATCTTCCGTGTAGAATGACCATTACAGGAAGTTCTAGAGCCGCACTGTCCAATACAGTTGCCAATTGTCACATATGGCTATTTAAATTTGAATTTAAATTAAATAAAATTAAGTAAAATCTAAAATTCAGTTCTTCAGATGGACTAGCCAAATTTCAAGTGCTCAAAAGGCACAAGTGAGGCCGGGCGTGGTGGCTCACGCCTGTAATCCCAGCACTTTGGGAAGCCGAGGCGGGCGGATCACGAGGTCAGGAGATCGAGACCATCCTGGCTAACACGGTGAAATCTCATCTCTACTAAAAATGCAAAAAATAGCCAGGCGTGGCGGCGGGCGCCTGTAGTCCCAGCTACTTGGAAGGCTGAGGCAGGAGAATGGCGTGAACCCGGGAGGCGGAGCTTGCAGTGAGCCGAGATTCCGCCACTGCACTCCAGCCTGGGCGACTGAGCGAGACTCTGTCTCAAAAAAAAAAAAAAGGCACAAGTGACTAGTACCTGCCATATTGTACAGTGATGTTTTAGACAATTACAAAGACATCCCAAAGGAGCTCAACACTATGATTCTGGTTTGGTGGGATAACAGATTATGGGAATAATCTAGTGAGTTTAGAAAGAAATTGAATACATTTGTTTCTTTCTTCTAGAGGTACTGATAACTTCCATTTAAGGAAGTGACTAGAAAATACTTCAGTCCAAAATCTGTGGGGTTGTCAACAATCTCCAAGATTCCAGAGAAGTATGTTTCTTACTCTACAATGGGCAGATCATGTAGTTAAGAGTGAGGAATAGCATAACCCAACAATGTGCCCCTAAGATCAAGTACTTCAGTTAAATACTTTAGAGGCCTTTTATCTTTGGCAAACCCGGTCAAATGGGCAGATCAATCAACACAGAAGAGAAGTTATCCTTACCCAGGGAGACCAGATTCCTGTAATTCTCTAGCATCACATCCTTGTGCAGGTTCCTCTGTGTAGGGTCCATCAATCTCCACTCCTCCAATGTGAAGTCTATAGCTACATCTTTAAATGTCACTGATTCCTAAAACAATTACACTGTGATCATTTAGAGACTATACAATTAGACTTGTTAGGCAGAATTATACATAAAAAACTGGAGAAGAGCCTCAGAAACCAGAATCACCAAATGATTATGTAGGTCAACCAGTTCATCCCTTAGAGGATGTATAAATCTCTCCTCCAGTGACAAGAACTTGAAACCATAATATGCTGCCTATATAATCTTCAGAGTTTCATCTGATAGCAGAATTTCTTTTCAGACCAAGTCTGGCTTCCTATGAATTATAAATATTGGCTTCACTATATTATCTGGAGTCAAACAGCATGGTTTCCTCCTTCCCTAGAAAGTATTTAAAATATTTGATAACAGCAAGCAGTTTCTACCCAAATCATCTTTCTTCCTTAAAATCCTGGCTTATCTAAAATATCAATTTTCTTTCAGTTCTAATCTATAGACTATGACTTACTAAAAGATATATTTTATCATTTGCATTATGGATATAGAATACTATAAGCTTTCTCTTTGAAAAAGAAAAATAAAAAATCAAGGAACTTTGGGGAAGTTCTTTGGTCAGGATATGTACACATATTAAAAAATGGAAGACTAGGCCATAAACACTTTTAATGGTTACCTATTGGAGAAAAGAGGGAGTAGAGAGGACTGGAATGAAGGCTAGACTCCTTTGGCTATTTGTTTTGTAGATTTGACTTTTGGACCATTTAAATACTTTACATTATAAATGAAATAAAAATTTTAAAAAAATCCCTAAAAATTAAGAGTAACATGAAACCAGGTGGTAGCATACTCATTCATTAGAGAGGAACTATTTTGAGTGATTTTAATAGAGTAATTTTTCTGTATATACCTCACAAGATACACCCTGAGAAAAATAACTGCAAAATAAAAACAAAACCAAAATATTTTCAGTAAATAATCATATTAATTACAGTGACAGACATGCTATTATGTAACTGTTGTGTGTGTAGTGCTGGATAAAGCAAATCAGCCTACTGATGCCATTGAGAACTAATACATTTGGCATGGGAGAAAGAAGACAGAAATGTAATATTGGTAAGATTAGGTTAAAAACTCCATAGTTCTGAATCTGAATAGGAAGTATCACTAGAGATTCATGAAGCATTTTAAGGGGAAAAAAATATTTCCTTGCTTCAGCCACTGAAAAGGCCCAGAAACCATAACTAATAAAGTGGCACTATGCAAACCAGACTGTAGGCTCTAAATATTACTTCCGCCTAAAAGGAACCAGGGCCTGGAACACCCTGACACATCAAAAAGCAAGGAAGCTATCAAAGACTACTAGGGTCATATCTAAGACACAGGAAACAACTTGAAGAGGCTTCCACTGGCGAATGATGTGACAATTTGAGCATCAATAAGGATAATAATTGCAATGGATTTCAAAAATAGCTAATACAGTTATATTCATGATACATTATTTTAAAAATCTCATCTACCATTTTTGGAGAATACCTGGAAACCGGTAAGTAAAGAGAAAGAATCAAACTTTCATCCTTTCTTACCTATGCAAAGTATACATAGTTTGTATTATAATCAAACATAATTAAGTAGTTGATGAGGGAAGGTTTCTCTTTATGGAAGTACTCTAGCTAACAAATGAAGAAGGAACAAAAGAATTAGAACATCACAATTTGCAACTTCTAATGAATTAAGGAATCATCAGCGGCTGCTAACATAAAAGAAAGGCCTCAGTTTGATAGTGTACGTCTTCTGGTGGTATGTACCAGCAATATGAAATGACATTGCTGAAAATATTTTAAAAAAATCAAAATCTCAGCTGGGTGCAGTAACTCACGTCTGTAATCCCAGCACTTTGTGAGGCCAAGACAGGAGGGTCATTTGAGCCCAGGAGTTCAAGACAAGTCTAGGCAACATAGGAAGACCCCATCTCTACAAAAAATAAAATAGAATAAATTAGCTGGACGTGGTGGTGCGTGCCTGTGGTCCCAACTACTTGGGAGGCTTATGTGGGAGGATCCCTTGAGCCCAGGAGGTCAACAAAGTGAGACCCTGTTTAAAAAAAAAACAAACAAAAAACATCAAACTCTGAATCTGATCAAGGATCTAACTAACAATTTAAAGGCAATACAGATACGGGCAAAGAGGCATGTTAAATAATTCCATGGGGATGTAATCAGTAAAATCCATATCTTGTGAAATTCTAAATTAATGCTGTCCAATAAAATATAAAGCAAGCCATATAGGTGATTTTATATTTTCTAGTAGCCACATTAAAAACAAAAAGAAACAAGTAAAATTAGTTTTAATAATGTTTTATTTAATCCAAATATATAAAATGTTATTTCAAAATGCATCAATATAAAAACTCCTAATGAGATAGTTTACGTTATCTTACCATTACTGTCTCTGAAATCTGGTGTGTGTTTTAAATTGACAGACCATCTCAATTCGGACTAGTCATGTTTCAGGTGGTCCACTGTCACATGTGGCTAGTGGCTTCTGTATTAGACAACATAGCTCTAAACTACCAATAACTTGGTTTCTTTAATAAACAGTTACAAAGCGGTAAAAGAAAGAGGGGGAAACTTCTACATTAAAAGTGACCTAAGAGGCATATTAACCTGTTGGGAGCAAGTCCCCCAAAATCTGGCCATAAACTGGCCCCAAAACTGGCCATAAACAAAATCTCTGCAGCACTGTAACATGTTCATAATGGCCCTAATGCCCATGCTGGAAGGTTGTGGGTTTACTGGAATGAGGGCAAGGAACACCTGGCCTACCCAGGGTGGAAAACCGCTTAAAGGCGTTCTTAAGCCACAAACAACACCATGAGCGATCTGTGCCTTAACGACAAGCTCCTGCTGCAGTTAACTAACCCAACCTATTCCTTTAATTCGGACCATCCCTTCATTTCCCATAAGGGATACTTTTAGTTAAATCAATATCTATAGAAACAACACTAATGACTGGTTTGCTGTTAATAAATATGTGGGTAAATCTGTTCAGGGGTCTCAGCTCTGAAGGCTGTGAGACCCCTGATTTCCCACTTCACACCTCTATATTTCTGTGTGTGTGTCTTTAATTCCTCTAGCGCTGCTGAGTTAGGGTTTCCCTGACCGAACTGGTCTCGGCAAGTGGCGTCCACTAGTGGGGGCTTGAATCCAGGTCAAAGGGTTGCTGGAGCGATTGCTGGAATGGAAAAACTAAGCTGGAGGACACCCGAGTACTGTTAAAGCAATCCCCGTGGTGAGTAAGAAGGGGAGCTCAGAAGCGTTAGGGTAACAATGGGACAAGTGTGGGGTCTGGTTCTTTTCACCTTGGAACTTTTTCACACTGATGATGAGGAGGAAGGAGAGTATGGTGAAGTAACAGAAGAGGTTACAGAGCATGTTTATTTGCCAGTTAAAGCTAAAGCCGCAAAGGAGGGAGAAGTTCATCCCTACCCTTCTGCACCCCTTCAATATTATTTTGAAGAAAAAGACCCTCCAGATCTTTCTTTTCTGGAGGACATGGGTGAAAAGTAGTTGCCCCAGTGACTGTTTGAGGAGCACCTCGAGCAACTGCTCTTAGTTCTATTCAGGCAGGAATCCAGCAAGCTAGACGAGAGGGTGATTTAGAGGCTTGGCAATTCCCTGTTAGAATACATCCCCCAGATCAACAGGGAAATATTACAGTTACATTTGAGCCTTTTCCTTTTAAATTACTCAAAGAATTTAAATAAGCTATAAATTAGTATGGACCAGGTTCTCCTTTTGTATTGGGACTGTTAAAGAATGTTGCTGTTTCCAGTCAGATGATACCTACTGACTGGGACGCTCTTACTGGAGCTTGTCTAACTCCTGCTCAGTTCTTACAATGTAAAACTTGGTACACGAATTAAGCTTACATTCAGTCTGCTCACAATGCCCAGGCCCAACCTCAAATTAATATAACTGCAGACCAACTTTTGGGGGTTGGCGGCTGGGCTGGTTTAGATGCACAACTGGTCATGCAGGATGATGCCACAGAACAGCTTAGCAGTGTGCATTAGAGCTTGGGAAAAAATCACTTCAGGTGGAGAACAATACCCTTCCTTTAGTGCTATAAAACAGGGACCAAGAGTACTATATGTTGATTTCACAGCTCAGTTACAGGAGTCTCTTAAAAAGATGATTGCAGATTTGGCTGCTCAGGATATAGTGTTGCAGTTACTAGCTTTCGACAATGCTAATCCTGATTGCCAGGCTGCTCTGTGACCTATCAGAGGGAAAGCACATGTAGTTGATTATATCAAGGACTGTGATGGTATCGGAGGTAATCTGCATAAAGCTACTTTGTTGGCACAGGCAATGGCAGGACCAAGAGTGGATAAAGGAAATACTCCATTTCCTGGAGCTTGTTTTAACTGTGGGAAGCATGGTCATACTAAAAAAGAATGTAGAAAAAATCAGCAAGTCAGGCTGCCAGATAGGGGAAAAAAGAAAACTGCTGATCTTGAAATATGTCCAAAATGTGAAAAAGGAAAACATTGGGCTAATCAATGTCACTCTAAGTTTGATAAAGAAGGAAACCTGATTTTGGGAAATGCCATGAGGGGCCTGTCCTGGGCCCCCTTCTAAACCGGGGCATTTCCAGCTCAGGTCATTCCCTCACCCTTGTACAATGTCTGTCCTCCGCCACAGCCGGTGGTGCCACAGCAGATTTATGCTGCACAAAAGCTGTAAGCCTTCTTGCCTGCAAACCCCCACAAATGGTCCCAACAGGAGTCTGTGGACCCTTGCCGGGGGCACAAGAGGATTACTTTTAGGAAGGTCCAGTTTAAGTTTAAAAGGGGTACAAATACATACAGGAGTCATTGATTCAGATTACAATGAGGAAATTCAAATTGTTATATCTACTTCTGTTCCCTGGAAAGTAGAGCCAGGACAGCATATAGCACAGCTCCTGATTGTGCCATGTGTGGGAATGAGAAAAAGTAAAATTAAACAAACAGGAAGATTTGGAAGCACAAATAAACAAGGCAAAGCAGCTTATTGGGTAAATCAAATTACTGATAAACGCCCTACCTGTGAAATAACTATTCAGGGAAAGAAATTTAAAGGTTTGGCAGATATAGGAGTGGACATTTCAGTCATTTCTCTACAGCACTGGCCATCCACATGGCCAATTCAACGTGCTCAATTTAACATAGTTGGAGTTGGTAAAGCCGCCGAAGTATATCAAAGTAATTATATTTTGCATTGTGAAGGGACTGAAGGACAACCTGGGACTATTCAACCAATTATAACTTCTGTACCTATAAATTTGTGGGGAAGAGATTTCTTACACCAATGGGGAGCACAAGTTCTAATTTCAGAACAATTATATAGCCCTCAAAATCAACATATGATGCATGAAATGGGGTATGTCCCTGGTACGGGACTAGAAAAAAAATTTGCAAGGTTTAAAAAGTTCCTGCCAAAGATTAGGATATCATTTTTGATGGCAGCCATTGTTAAGCCTCCGGAACCTATACCTTTAAAATGGTTAACAGATAAGCCAATTTGGATAGAACAATGGCCACTGAGTAAAGAGAAAGTAGAGGCTTTAGAGAAATTAGTTACTGAACAATTAGAAAATGGGCACATAGCTCCAACATTTTCCCTTTGGAATTCTCCAGTTTTCATAATTAAGAAAAAAATCAGGTAAATGGAGAATGTTAACTGATTTAAGAGCCATCAATTCAGTTATACAACCTATGGGAGCATTACAGCCAGGATTGCCTTCTCCTGCTATAATTCCAAAAAGTTGGCCTTTAATAGTCACAGATTTAAAAGACTGTTTCTTTACTATTCCTTTAGTTGAGCAAGACTGTAAATGGTTTGCATTTACAATTCCTGAAGTAAACAACCTGCAGCCTGCTAAGTGTTTTCATTGTTTTACAGATGGGTCTAGTCATGGTAAAGCTTCTTATTTTGGCTTAAAAAATAAAGTTTTCCAGATGCCCTATACTTCAGGTCAAAAAGCGGAGCTTGTAGTTGTAATTGAGGTATTGACTGCTTTTGATATGCTTATTAATGTGATTTCTGATTCTTCATATGTGGTTCATTCCCCACAGTTAACTGAAAATGCTCAGTTACGATTTCATACAGATGAACAACTGATGACTTTATTTACCCAATTACAAACAGCAGTTAGGAGTAGAATGCACCCTTGTTACATCGCTCACATCAGGGCTCATACACCTCTTCCAGGACCTTTGACTGAAGGGAATCAAATGGCTGACAGCCTAGTTGCTAACGCAATATCTAATTCTAGACTTTCACAATTTAACCCGTGTTAATGCCTCTAGTCTCAAATGCAGATAGAGCATTACCTGGAAAGAAGCTAAAGCTATTATCCAGCGATGCCCAACTTGCCAAATGGTACATCCCTCATCTTTTATAGGAGGAGTTAATCCTCAAGGATTAGAACCTAACTTGCTTTGGCAAATGGATGTCACACATGTTCCCTCGTTTGGGAGACTAGCTTATGTACATGTATGTGTGCACAATTTTTCTTACTTTGTCTGGGCTACATGCCAATCAGGAGAGTCTTCTGCCTGTGTTAAACTTCACCTTTTGCAGTGTTTTGAGGTGATGGGTATTTCAGCTTCTATTAAAACAGATAATGCCCCAGGCTATACTAGCCAAGCTCTAGCTACATTTTTCTCTATGTGGAATATTAAACACATTACTGGTATCCCGTACAATTTTCAAGGACAAGCCATAGTTGAAAGAAAGAATCTGTCCCTTAAATAGCAGTTGCACAAGCAGAAAGGGGGAGAGAGAGAATACAGAACCTCACAAATACAACTGAATCTAGCATTATTAACTTTCAATTTCTTGAGCCTGCCCAAAGGCCAGATGTTATCAGCAGCTGAACAGCATCTACAGAAACCAGCTGCAAAGACAGAAGCAAAACTATGGGTTTGATGGAGAGATCTAATAACAAAAAAGTTGGGAAATAGGTAAAATAATAACTTGGGGTAAAGGTTATGCTTGTGTTTCTCCAGGCCAAAATCAACAGCTGATATGGATACCATCAAGACACCTGACACCTTATTATGAGCCAGATGCCGAGGAAGAGACTCTGGGAGGATTCCGAGGATCCCCCCAGTTGTAGCCATGTCAAGGCTGATGCTGAGGAGGACCCCAACTGTCATGTCACCTGTCAAACATGGCCACCCACCTGGGGACAGACGAAGAAGCTGTCACAGATGGTGGAAGAAAACCTGAGGAAAGCAGGACAACCAGTCACAATGAATAATTTAATGGTAGCTATGATAGTGGTTATCACCACTGCTGTGAGTATTCCTTCAATAATGGCTGACACAGAGAACAATTATACTTATTGGGCATATTTATCAATCTTGGCTGGCAATAATGCCTGGATGCAATCACTCTATGACACAGTTACACATGCTTTCTGATCTCAGTATTCACCATAACAAATCTGCTCCTATGATTGAGGCATACCACCCTCAAAAACCTATTTGTAAACAGGATTGGACCCAGTTAGAAAAAATGAACGTACTTGTTTAGGAAGATTGCATTGCAGAACAGGCAGAGGTGCCGCACAACGATTCCTATGGAATCATTAGTTGGTCCCCTAAGGCGATGTTTAGCTTGAATTGCACCTCTCAGTCTGCGTGACACGGCCACACCATGTTCAGATGATCTGAACAAAATGGTCAGACAGCAGAAACGATAAGAAGCATGGCAAGAGTTCCTATGATGTGGAATCATGGTGGTATAGTGGCACCTCAACCTCAAATGATATGGTCCATTGTAGGAGCTAAACATAAGGATTTGTGGAAACTATTAAATGCTCTTAATAAGATCAAAATTTGGGAAAGAATACAAAAGCATCTAGAAGGACACTCTACAAACTTGTTTTTGGATACAGCAAAATTAAAAGAACAAATATTTAAAGCATTCCAGGCACACCTGACCTTAATGCCAGGAACTGGAGTGCTTAAAGGAGCTGCAGACAAATTAGCAGCTAGTAACCCATTAAAATGGATCAAAACACTTGGAAGCTCTGTAATTTCAATGATGATTTTTTTTAAATCTGTGTCGTTTGTCTTTGTAGTCAGTAGATGTGGATCCCAACTCCTGCAAGAAGTAGCTCACTGTGACAAAGCTGCCCTTGCTTGTATCTCTTTGCAAATCAAAGAAGGGGGACATGTTGGGAGCAAGCCCCCCCAAAATCTAGCCATAAACTGGCCCCAAAACTGGCCATAAACAAAATCTCTGCAGCACTGTAACATGTTCATAATGACCCTAACGCCCACGCTGGAAGGTTGTGGGTTTACTGGAATGAGGGCAAGGAACACCTGGCCTGCCCAGGGTGGAAAACCACTTAAAGGCATTCTTAAGCCACAAACAATAGCATGAGCAATCTGTGCCTTAAGGACATGCTCCTGCTGCAGTTAACTTGCCCAACCTATTCCTTTAATTTGGCCCATCCCTTCGTTTCCCATAAGGGATACTTTTAGTTAATTTAATATCTATAGAAACAATGCTAATGACTGGTTTGCTGTTAATAAACATGTGGGTAAATCTCTGTTTGGGGCTCTCAGCTCTGAAGGCTGTGAGACCCTTGATTTCCCACTTCACACCTCTATATTTCTGTGTGTGTGTCTTTAATTCCTCTAGTGCTGCTGGGTTAGGGTCTCCCCAGCTGAACTGGTCTTGGCATTAACCAATTACACCATATGAATCAACTGGGGAGACAAATACCAAATGAGTATTTGGTGAAACAAAGGCTCAGTGTTCATTTTTAGCTGTAATAATAGTAATATTATATAACACTAGGAATTTAAAAAACTGTCAGAGATACATAATAAAATAGATTAAATAATATAATATTTTGTATTTGTATCAAAATAATGAGTGAGAGAAGGGTTACAGATGAAATGTGATTGTTCATGGGTTAACTGGTTAAGAGGGCAATAGGTTTAAGGGATTCCAACTACTCTTCCCACTTCTGTGAGTATAATGCTTATCAAGTATCAGAGACTGCTCTAGGGGCTTATAATGTATTGAATGAATCATCACAGTAAGGAAGGTGCTATTTACAAATAAGGAAAGTGAGGCACAGAGATGTTAGGTGTCTTGCCCAAGGTCAAAGAAGCAGAAGAGTCTAGATTCAAATCCAAGCAGTCTGTATTGAGAATTCCAGCTTGTAACCTTGTAATCAATCTGATCCATGGCCTAGTAAAGGCCTAGTAAACTAAGAGCCCTGAGTAGCTGACTACTCAAAGAAGTCAACTTAGATCATATCTGGCTAAGGTCTGTTCTAGATCAGAAGAAAGATTTCCTCTGGGGTGTTTTTCTACCACTTAGATATGTATGCTTGTCATACATGTCTTATGTATACATATCCCTTTGGAGTTTTCAACCTTTAGGTTTTTGAAGTATGTTTTAGATAATACTGCTAATAATAAAACACGGTGAATGTAGGAGATGATGAGTTCATAAACTTTATTGTTAATCACTTGACATGTGTGTAATTCAAACTGTAACCAATGTACTGGGTTTTGTTTTCTTTTTCCACCACGAACTCAGCCCCAGGAAAAACCTGAAAAGGCCCTCATCTCTCATCTATGGTTTACCTTGAGGCTCTGTACAAGCAAGAAGTGACTAAGGCAGAGTTATAACCTGCCTGCCTAAGAGGAAAATGTATGCCCAACACATACAAAGATCCCTCTGGCAGTTGCTGAAGACTTACTGGTTTAAGGCATAAAGAAATCTGTCTAATCGTTAACTAATCACCATGTTAACCAAGCAGGTATTTTAGTGGCTATACATGATAAAGAATACAGACTTTACAGATTGCTCCAGGAAAGTTTCTAAACAAAAACAGCAGCAGTGCCACCAACAACTGCAACAACAAACCTTAGAGAGGGGAGAATCTGATTTCCAGAGTTGCCACATTGTATTATTTAAAATAACTAACTGGTTTTCAACCAAAAATTATTAAAACACACAAAGAAACATGAAAGCATGGACCCACACACAATAAAAAATAAAGCATCAATGGAAACTACCTCCAAGGAAGTCAAGATGTTGTACTTATTAAACAAAGACATTAAGGCTGCTATTGTAAGTATGTTCAAAGGCCTAAATAAAACCATGTATAAAGATTTAAAAGAAATTGTGAGAATGATATTTCACTAAATGGAAATTTTGGAGTTGAAAAGTATAATAATTGAAATAGATGTATCAGTAAAACATAACAAATTTAAACATATACTCACCTAACAAAACAGTCCCACAATACAGGAAGCAAAAATGTATAAAACTGAAGGGGCAAAGAGATAATTCAACAGTAGTAGTCAGAAAAAGTGAAAGCAGTGCTCAGAGGGAAATTTATAGCTATAAAATGGCTACAATTTAAAAAGAAGAAATCAATAACCTAAAGTTATACCTAAAGGCGCTAGAGAAGGAAGAGTGAACTAAATTTTTTAGAAAGCAGAAGGAAGGAAATAATAAATATTAGAATGGAAATAAAATAGAGAACAGAAAAACAGCAGAGGAAATAAAAAAGGCAAAACTTGGTTATTTGGAAAGATTAAAAAATGGCAAACCATTAGCTAGAGGGACTAAGAAAAAAAGAGAGAAGACACAGATTACTAAAATCAGAATGAAAAAGAAGACATTCCTACTGACCTTAAAGAAATAAGAGGATTATAAAGGAACACTATGAACAATGGTATGCGAACTTAGATGAACTGGCCAAATTCTTAGAAAGGCATTAACTACCAAAACTGACTCAGTGTAACAGGAAATCTGGATAGATCCATAACAAGTAAACTTCCCACAAAGAAAAGCCTAGGTTCAAATGGCTTCATGTGAATTATACCAAACATTTCAAGAAGAATTAATACCAGTCCTTCACTAACTCTTCCAAAAAATGGAAGGGAACAATTCCAAACCCACTTTATGAGACCAATATTACCTAAACTAGACAAAGACATCAGAAGAACACTACAGACCAGTATCCTTATGAATATAGACACAAAATTCTCAACAAAATACTAACAAAGTGGGTTCAGCAACAAATTAAATGCAGCATATACTACAGCCAAATGGAAATGATCTTAGGAATACAAGGTTTTGTATTTTATGTAAAACAAAAAAATCAATCAATAGAATAAAGAACAACTGCACAATCATCTTAATAGATTCAAAAATGCATTTGACATAATTCAACAAACTAAAAGGAGAAGCAAACATCATCAACCCGATAAAGACTCTCTGTGAAAAACTACATCTAACATCATACTTAATGGTAAACAGCTGAATGTGATCATAAACAGGACAACAATGTCCTTTCTCACTTTTCTTTTTCTCTCTCTCTTTTTTTTTTTTTGGATACAGGATCTTGCTTATCACCCAGGCTGGAGTACAGTGGTGCAATTTCGGTTCACTGCAACCTCCACCCCGCCAGTTCAAGGGATCCTCCCGTCTCAGCCTCCCAAGTAGCTGGGATTACAGGTGTGCGCCACCACGCCTGGTTAATTTTTGTATTTTTTAGTAGAGTCGGGGTTTCACAATGTTGGCCAGGCTGGTCTCAAACTCCTGTCCTCAAGTGAGCCACCCACCTCAGGCTCCCAAAGTGTGGGATTACAGGCATGGGCCACCATGTCCAGCCATTCCTTCTCTCTTCTATTCAACATTATATTCTACATTTTTGCAAGGGAAATTAGAAAAGGAAAAGAAATAATATGTATCCAGATAGGAAAGGACAAAGCAAATTTCTATTTGCAAATGATATAATCTCTCTATATAGTTAATGTTATCTTGCATATAAAAAACCCTAAGAAATCCAGGCGCGCACACACACAATTTAGTTCTATTAGAACTAATAAGCTAGTTCAGCAAGGTTCAGGATACAAGATCTATATGTGTGTGTGTAAGTCAATTATTTGTATACACTACCCATAACTATTTCAAAAAGAAATTAAGAAAAAAAACATTTATAACAGCAAAAATAAGAAAACACAGAAATGAAGTTAACAAAAGATGCGTAAAATATGCACACTGAAAACTATAAAACTACAAAACTGACAGAAACTAAAGAATACATAAATAAATGGGAGGACAACCCATGTTGAAGTATGGAAGACTTAATCTTGCTAATATAGCATTACTCTCCAAATTGATCAACAGATTAAACACAAGACTTACGCAAATTCCATCTGGCTTGTTTTTTCTGAAATGGAAAAGCTGATCCTAAAATTCATTTGGAAATGAATTTGTTTTTCAAAACAATATTGAAAAAGAAGAAAGCTGAGGCACTCATACCTCCTAATTTCAAAACTTACTTCAAAGGTACTTTCAAAACTTAACTTCAAAGCTACAGTGCTCAAGACAGTATGGTACTGACATTAGGATAGACATTTCTATCAATGGAATAGAACTGAGAGTCTAGGAATAAATCCCTACTATAATGGTCAGTTGGTTTTCAATAAGGGTACTAAGACAATGAGTAGAGAATAGTCTTTTCAACAAACAGTGCTGAGACAACTGAATATTCACATGCCAAAGAATGAAGTTGAATCTCTACCTCATATCATAAACAAAACTTAACTCAAAATGGACTATAAACCTAAATGTAAGTAGTAAAACTATAAAACTGTAAGAAGGAAAGAGGAACATCTTCATGACCTTTGATTTGGCAATGAATTATTAGATATGACACCAAAAGCACAACAGACAAAAGACAAGAACAGATTATTTAGACTTCATCAAAATTAAAAACTTCTGTGCTTCAAGGGACATCATTAAAAACTCAAAAAGGCAACCAAAGAATGTGAGAAAATATTTACAAACCATTTATCTGAAAAGGGATTTGTGTTTACATATAAACAAATAACCCAATTAAAAAATGGTCAAAGGATTTGAATAGACATTTCTCCAAAGGAGATACACAAATGGCCAATAAGTATGCTCAAGAGAAGATGCTTAAAGTCCTTAGTAATTAGGAAAATAAAATCCATAAGATACAGTAAGATACCACTTCACACCCAATGAGATGTGTATAATAAAAAAAGCCAGACAATATTAAGTGTTGTTGAAGAAGTAGAGCAACTGCAACACTCATACATTGCTGGTAGGAATGTAATATTGGGCAGCTGCTTTGGAAAGCAATCTGACAGTTCCCCAACTGGTTTAACAAAATTATCATATGATCCAGCAAAATTCCAACCCTAGGTATATACCAAGAGAAATGAAAACATATGCTCACACAAAAACATATACACAAATGTATTAGCATCATTATTAATTGCCCCAAAGTGGAAACAACTCAAATACTCATCAACTGACAAATGGATAAGCAGTATGTGCTATATCCATACAACTGGAATATTATTTGGCCACAAAAAGGAATACAGTACTGACACAAGCTACAACACACATAAGCCTTGAAAATATTATGCTAAAATGAAAGAAGACAGTCTCAAAGGATCACATATTATATCATTCCATTTATATGAAATGTCCAGAATAGGCAAATCTATAGAGATGAAAAGATTAGTGGTTGTCAGAGGCTGTAAGGAGGGGGAATTGAGTACTGCTAGTGGGTATGGGGTTTTTTGAGGGTGATGAAATGTTCTGGAATTCCACACAGTGACGGTTATCTGTGAATACATTTAAAAACCACTGAAATGAATACTTTATGAATTTTATGATATATGAATTACACCTTAGTAAAACTGTCATTAAAAATACCGCCAGAGGGGCGGTTCCAAGATGGCCAAATAGGAACAGTTTCAGTCTACAGCTCTCAGCATCAGCAACGTAGAAGACGGGTGATTTCTGCATTTCCAACTGAGGTATTGGGTTCATCTCACTAGGGCTTGTCGGACAGTGGGTGCAGGTCAGTGGGTGCAGCCCACCAAGTGTAAGCTGACGCAGGGCGAGGCATCACCTCACCTGGGAAGAGCAAGGGGTCAGGGAATACCCTTTCCTACCCAAGGGAAGCTGTGACAGATGGCACCTGGAAAATCGGGTCATTCTCACCCTAATATTGTGCTTTTTCAACGGTCTAGCAAATGGCACACCAGGAGATTATATTCTGCATCTGGCTTGGAGGGTCCCATACCCACGGAGCCTTGCTCATTGCTAGCACAGCAGTCTGAGACTGAACTGCAAGGCAGCAGCAAGGATGGGGGAGGGGTTCCCGCCATTGCTGAGGCTTGAGTAGGTAAACAAAGTGGCCAGGAAGCTCGAACTGGGTGGAGCCTACCACAGCTCAAGGAGGCCTGCCTGCTTCTGTAGATTCCACCTCTGGTGGCAGGGCATAGCTGAACAAAAGGCTGCAGAAACCTCTGCAGACTTAAATGTCCCTGTCTGACAGGTTTGAAGAGAGTAGTGGTTCTCCCAGCACGGAGTTTGAGATCTGAGAACGGACAGACTGCCTCCTCAAGTGGGTCCTTGACCCCCGAGTAGCCTAACTGGGAGGCAACCCCCAGTAGGGGCAGACTGACACCCCACATGGTCGGGTACTCCTCTGAGATGAAGCTTCCAGAGGAACGATCAGGCAGCAACATCTGCTGTTTAGCAATATTTGCTGTTCTGCAGCCTCTGCTGCCTGATACCCACGCAAACAGGGTCTGGAGTGCACCCCCAGCAAACTCCAACAGACCTGCAGCTGAGGGTCCTGACTGTTGGAAGGAAAACTAACAAACAGAAAGGACATCCACACCAAAATCCCATCTGTACATCACCATCATCAAAGACCAAAGGTAGATAAAACCACAAACATGGGGAAAAAAACAGCAGAAAAGTTGAAAATTCTAAAAATCAGAGCGCCTCTCCTCCTCCAAAGGAACACAGCTCCCTGCCAGCAACAGAACAAAGCCAGACAGAGAATGACTTTGACGAGTTGAAAGAAGAAGGCTTCAGAAGATCAAACTTCTCCAAGCTAAAGGAGGAAGTTTGAACCCATCGTGAAGAAGCTAAAAACCTTGAAAAAAGATTAGACAAATGGCTAACTAGAATAACCAGTGTAGAGAAGTCCTTAAATGACCTGATGGAGCTGAAAACCATGGCACGAGAACTATGTGACGAATGCACAAGCTTCACTTGCCGATTCGATCAAGTGGGAGAAAGGATATCAGTGATTGAAGATGAAATGAATGAAATGAAGCAAGAAGTTTAGAGAAAAAAGAGTAAAAAGAGACAAACAAGGCGTCTAAGAAATATGGGACTATGTGAAAAGATCAAATCTACGTCTGATTGGTGTACCTGAAAGTAATGGGGAAAATGGAACCAAATTGGAAAACACTCTGCAGGATATTATCTAGGAGAACTTCCCCAACCTAGCAAGGAAGGCCAACATTCAAATTCAGGAAATACAGAGAATGCCACAAAGATACTCCTCGAGAAGAGCAACTCCAAGACACATAATTTTCAGATTCACCAAAGTTGAAATGAACTAAAAAATGTTAAGGGCAGCCAGAGAGAAAGGTCAGGTTACCCACAAAGGGAAGCCCATCAGATTAACAGCGGATCTCTCGGCAGAAACTCTACAAGCCAGAAGAGAGTGGGGGCCAATATTCGACATTCTTA
>NW_012117955.1:102686-103939 GCF_000951035.1 Colobus angolensis palliatus | reverse complement strand
TGGAAACTGAACAACCTGCTCCTGAATGACTACTGGGTACATAACGAAATGAAGGCAGAAATAAAGACGTTCTTTGAAACCAATGAGAACAAAGACACAACATATCAGAATCTCTGGGACACATTTAAAACAGTGTGTAGAGGGAAATTTATAGCACGATATACCCACAAGAGAAAGCAGGAAGGATCTAAAATTGACACCCTAACATCACAATTAAAACAACTAGAGAAGCAAGAGCAAACACATTCAAAAGCTAGCAGAGGGCAAGAAATGATGAAGATCAGAGCAGAACTGAAGGAGACAGAAATACAAAAAACCCTTCAAATGATCAATGAATCCAGGAGCTGGTATTTTGAAAAGATCAACAAAATTGATAGACTGCTAGCAAGATTATAATAAAGAAGAAAGAAGAATCAAATGGATGCAATAAAAACTGATAGAGGGGATATCACCACCGATCCCACAGAAATACAAACTGCCATCAGAGAATACTATAAACACCTCTATGCAAACAAACTAGAAAATCGAGAATAAATGGATAAATTCCTGGACATATACACCCTCCCAAGACTAAACCAGGAAGAAGTTGAATCCCTGAATAGACCAATAACAGGCTCTGAAATTGAGGCAATAATAGCCTACCAAGCAAAAAAAGTCCAGGACCAGACAGATTCACAGCCGAATTCTACCAGAGGTACAAGGAGGAGCTGGTACCATTCCTTATGAAACAATTCCAATCAACAGAAAAAGAGGGAATCCTCTCTAAGTCATTTTATGAGGCCAACATCATCCTGATACTAAAGCCTGCCAGAGACACAACAAAAAAAGAGAATCAATATCCCTGATGAACATCAATGCAAAAATCCTCAATAAAGTACTGGCAAACGAATCCAGCAGCACATCAAAAAGCTTATCCACCATGATCAAGCGGGCTTCATCCCTGGGATGCAAGGCTGGTTCAACATACGCAAATCAATACACATAATCCATCATATAAACAGAACCAAAGACAAAAACCACATGACCACATGATTGTCTCAATAGATGCAGAAAAGGCCTCTGACAAAATTCAACAGCCCTTAATGCTAGAAACTCTCAATAAATTAGGTATCGATGAGACATATCTCAAAATAGTAAGACCTATTTATGACAAACCCACAGCCAATATCATACTGAATGGGCAAAAACTAGAAGCACTCCCTTTGAAAACTGGCACAAGGATGCCCTCTCTCACCACTCCCATTCAACATAGT
>NW_012117955.1:94415-96512 GCF_000951035.1 Colobus angolensis palliatus | reverse complement strand
AGGGATAGCATTAGGAGATATAACTAATGTAAATGACGAGTTAATGGATGCAGCACACCAACATGGCACATGTATACATATGTAACAAACCTACACATTGTGCACATGTACCCTGGAACTTAAAGTATAATAAAGAAAACAAAAAAAGAAAGAAAGAAAATAGCTTCAGGATCAAGAGTGCCCTAAAGTACAGCATTCTGGATAATACAAGTGTTGAATCAGATCTTTCCTTGCTGCCGTGTTCCCCAAATAATAACATGGACCCTCTGTACAGATGCCAATTCCACTGACCCACCAGTATTTGAAAAGGATGCCATGGGGAGTTATTTCTGCCACTCTTTTTAAAAAATAATTCACTTATGAGATGGAGGTGGAAATTCACAAAGAATTGACAGGTATGGGTTATCTCTTGTAGGGCCTCAGAATAGAGCATTGCCAAGCACCCTTTGGGGGCCTGGTCTTATGCTACTGACTTTACTGGTCTTCCAGAAGGGCTGCTCCCATTGGCTCTTGGGTGGGATGGTAAATTTGCTAAACCAGGTTCACTGCACCTTCCCCTCACAAAGGAGTATATATGCCTGGAGTGGCTCCATTGCTAGGCTCCATTTCCAGCACCTACCAATTGGCACTGTGTATTTTTAAAAGAACAACATTGAGGCTCCTTGCCTCCTTTCAAACTGTGAGAGAGAGTAAATTTCTATTCAGTGTTCTAAATGTTATCTGCTTAGTTTGATAGGGTTGTAGTGACTATCATGGGTGTTTTATTGAAGTCCAAAGTATCCCAGAAAATGTACATTCCTCTCTTTTCTTATTAAATGGTGCAAAGGAAAAAAAAAATATTGCCAGAAAGACGATCTTTTTCTTCTCTCCTAGGGGAAAATCAGGTAAATAATCATAAAAAATCAGAGGTTTGTGTGGCATGAAGAACGAATGAAATACTGATTGTAGAATGTGGAAGTGTGAATTAAGCTTTGAAACATAAAACTGCCGCAATAGTTTTGATGCCTTCCCCCCAAACCTCATGTTCAAAACTGATCCCCATGTTGGAGATGGGGCCTAATGGGAGGTGTCTATGTCATGGGGCTGGGTCCCTCATGAATGGCTTGGTGCCATCCTCACGGTAATGAGTGAGTTCTCCCTCTATTATTAATAGTTCCCACGAGAGCTGGCTGTTAAAAAGAGCATGGGCCGGGCACAGTGGCTCATGTCTGTAATCCCAGCACTTTGGGAGGCTGAAGTGGGCAGATCACGAGGTCAGGAGATCGAGACCATCCTGGCTAACACAGTGAAACCCCGTCTCTACTAAAAATACAAAAAAATTAGCCAGGCGTGGTGGTGAGCACCTGTAGTCCCAGCTACTTGGGAGGCTGAGGCAGGAGAATGGCGTGAACCGCGGAGGTGGAGCTTGCAGTGAGCCAAGACTGCACCACTGCACTTCAGCCTGGGCGACAAAGCGAGACTCCATCTCAGAAAAAAAAAAAAAGAGCATGGCCCCTTCCCTCTCCTACTCTTGCTATGTAGTCTCTACACATACTGGTGCTCTTTCCTTTTCACTGTGAAAAGAAGCAGCTTGAGGCCCTCACAAGACGCAGATTACTGGCAGTGTGCTTCTTATACAAACTGCAGAACTGTGAGCCAAATAAACCCTTTTCTTTATAAATTACCCACCCTTGGGTATTCCTTTATATGGAAACAAACAGACTAAAACAACTTCTAAGAATGTTGAGGGCATTTTGATCTTGGTGAAAGTAAATTCACTTAAGTATCCTTTATTCAGAAACTGAACTTTGTTAAACTGAAGAAACTATTACTATAACTAAAGTTTTATTTTTATTGCAAAAAGTTCCTAGGGAGCTAAAAGAGTACCCATTTATTTCAATTGCACCATCCCAGACCAACTCTATTCATAATTTAGACGAAATTGGAAACCTAATACATAATACCCAGAAATTGCTGATTGTAAGATAACACACTGATGCATACAATGGAAACCAGAAATCATAAGCCTCATATTCTTTACCTGAAAGACATTGAGAAAATAACATTAAGCCAGACTGATGTAAAATTTTCTTTTTGATGGAGTTCGAGAAAGTAAAA
>NW_012117955.1:92485-94365 GCF_000951035.1 Colobus angolensis palliatus | reverse complement strand
CCTGTAGTCCCAGCTACTTGGGAGGCTGAGGCAGGAGAATGGCGTGAACCGCGGAGGTGGAGCTTGCAGTGAGCCAAGACTGCACCACTGCACTTCAGCCTGGGCGACAAAGCGAGACTCCATCTCAGAAAAAAAAAAAAAGAGCATGGCCCCTTCCCTCTCCTACTCTTGCTATGTAGTCTCTACACATACTGGTGCTCTTTCCTTTTCACTGTGAAAAGAAGCAGCTTGAGGCCCTCACAAGACGCAGATTACTGGCAGTGTGCTTCTTATACAAACTGCAGAACTGTGAGCCAAATAAACCCTTTTCTTTATAAATTACCCACCCTTGGGTATTCCTTTATATGGAAACAAACAGACTAAAACAACTTCTAAGAATGTTGAGGGCATTTTGATCTTGGTGAAAGTAAATTCACTTAAGTATCCTTTATTCAGAAACTGAACTTTGTTAAACTGAAGAAACTATTACTATAACTAAAGTTTTATTTTTATTGCAAAAAGTTCCTAGGGAGCTAAAAGAGTACCCATTTATTTCAATTGCACCATCCCAGACCAACTCTATTCATAATTTAGACGAAATTGGAAACCTAATACATAATACCCAGAAATTGCTGATTGTAAGATAACACACTGATGCATACAATGGAAACCAGAAATCATAAGCCTCATATTCTTTACCTGAAAGACATTGAGAAAATAACATTAAGCCAGACTGATGTAAAATTTTCTTTTTGATGGAGTTCGAGAAAGTAAAAATTAGCTTATACTGAGAAAGCAAAATTCTGCCCTTCCACACCTCAAGCTAGAATAGACACAGATAAAACCCATTGAAAAATTAACAGCAAACAATATTTCTTCTAAGGTCATTCTGCAGCTGTAAAATGTCATAATTACCCATTTTGAGCAACTACTGCTTTCTTACTCATTATGACACCTTGTCTTTTAAAGTCATAGGCTGTCAGAAATTGTGTAGTCTGAAATCACATCAGAAAGAATGAAAGTGACTTTGATGCTGAGAAGCAGTTATTTGCAACTCAGATGCAGACTTTCACATGAGGGGTGTCTGAATATGTCATTTTACATTTAACTTTGTATTTTCCAAGGAAATAGGACCCCAGGTCCATTATGCAGTCTGGACATGGCATTGACTCTTTTATACAGAGCCTATTTTGCTTTAAGTGTATCACATCACTGATCTCACTGAAATTTCAGCAGAATTCCCTCCTTCATCAAGATTATATGATAACCCAGTCGGGTGCCATGGTTCATGCCCGTAATCCCAGCACTTTGGGAGGCTGATGTGGGTGGATCACTTGAGGTCAGGAGTTGGAAGACCAGCTTGGCCAACATGGTGAAACCCCGTCTATACTAAAAATACAAAAATTAGCTGGACATGGTGGTGGGTGCCTAGTCCCAGCTACTGAGAGGTTTTTAAAAGCTTCTTATTATCTCCTGTTTATCTTGAGGTTATGCTTATCTAGTTATTTGTTGTTGGGAAATTAGGCTGTTCAACAAAAGTTACAACATATATACTGGCATTATGATACTCACTGTCCATGACCTCACTGGTTTTAGTTTGTGACTTCACTAGCATGTAAATGTCTTAATCTTACATATGTCAGAAAATATCAAGACTCTTTGTTTTGATGTGTTCCTTTTGGGTCTGATTATAATAATCATGCAATAAGAGTTCTTCATCGATCTTCTATAGTTTCTTTGTTAGACGTTTGCACTAAAAAACATGTACCTGTAAAATAAAAGACATTTAGCATTGAAAGTTCTTCTTTTCCCACCAAAAAAAGTCCAGGACCAGATGGATTCACAGCTGAATTCTACCAGAGGTACAAGGAGGAGCTGGTACCATTCCTTCTGAAACTATT
>NW_012117955.1:54219-89745 GCF_000951035.1 Colobus angolensis palliatus | reverse complement strand
TGGGAGGCAAAGGTTGCAGTGAGCTGAGATTGTGCCACTGCACTCCAGCCTGGGTGACAGAGCGAGACTTCATCTCAAGGAAAAAAAAAAAAAAGAAAATGTCAACAATAGTTATAAGAAAATCAAGCAAATAAAAAACCAATTAAATTAAATTAATAACTTATTGACAGTTATCATCAAATCATTGGTTCTATTCAAAGTAAAATTAAACTAAGCTATGTTCAGTACGTATAAAAAAAGGACGCAGAATTTAGGGAAGAGCCAGACAGAATTAATCTTCTACCAGGGACTCCCTGTCAGAAGAAAAATAAACCATATGAATTGTACACTATGCCAAAAAGTATGGCATTTTCCTAAGGTTTGTGGTTCAAAGTCTAAAACTATGAATATTTCTACCTTAAGTTTTTAAGAATCTAAGTTATCATATGTTAAAAAAATTGAAAAATCATTTCAAAAATATTATGTACAAAACTGAATCTCAGAATGTATTTTCTCATTGAAGCAAAAGTAAAAACCACATTTTACACAAAACATCTCTGGAATAAAACTAACCTTCAAAGGATAATCTTAAAAAATTTAAAAACATAATTCTTCTAAAAGCATGGTGAATACTTGTCAAAGATTTACTTAAGGCATTAATAAGGGATCAGCAGCTAGACAAGACAAGTTTAAAGGAGATGCAAGAAACCGATATATGGATAGTGGAAAAAAGAATGCTGGAATAAGACTGCAAAATTAGATACAAACCTGATTAATGTCCTACAGGACAGTAATACCACAACTTTGGGGATTCTCTTTTATCCTAGCAAAAATAATTGCAACGTTTCAATCTTGCACAAGTTAATATCTTTTAGGATCTAAATATTAATTAACAGTAAATGGTAAGTCAAACAACGTAACCCTCCCCTGCCATGTCAGATAACCTTTAGACAGGCTTGTTAATACAATGGTCTAACATGACTCTGAAACGGCCTGCATTTATCTTTTATTTATTTCTAAGTTTTCGATAATTTTTCTCATCACAACAAATTTCTGATTTTTACTTTTTCTGGAAAAATCGACTGGATTCAGTATTCACAAATAAAAAAGCCTTAATAAATAAAATGAAATAAAATATCTAAACCAATTTAAACTCATCTTAACACTATTTCCACAATGTTGATGTACTCTTGGTATTTTTTACTGGCACAGCATTGGGTCTTACAATGCAGCACAAGCATGAGACTATGTGATGATAGAATATTTTACCATTAGTAATCATGATGTGACTATCTGGCTAGATGAGGGCTGCCACCTCTGAGAGAAATGAAATCTGTTAAATTGATGCCACCAGCCCTGGGGCTACCATACCAATCAAATAATCATTGTAAACTCGCAATTAACTGGTAACATTGAGAATCAGAGGCAGTAAAATAGGCATTTTCTCTGTATTCATTATATGTACAACAGTAGGTATTACCTTTACCAATTTTGTTTCTTCTGCCTGAAGGTGAAGATCTTCATCTGGCTGGGTAACTTCAGGGTTCTGATGGGATACAGGATAAGATCACTCAGTGATAGGCTGCCTATGACCTACAGCAGAGCCTCAACGAGCACCATCAATCCACTGTGGATGCAGTGTATATGGGATGACCTCATCTACTGTTTAACTTAAGGCTGAAATCAAAGTTCCATTGTAACATGCAATCATAATCTTTCACTTTGTTTGGGACAATGACAAACACATGTAAGATTGACAAAGATATAACTGCTTTTAACAAAGAACCTATCAAAACAAAAATAAACTTACAATAAAGGGCCTTCAGACACTACGTAAGTCTGCTTTTTCATATTGGGATGAAATCTATTTCTCAGAAAGTATCTATCCTGCTCAAGAATAATATTCAAAACCTACTATCTGTTTTCCACAATTGAAAAATCATTACAGTGTTTGGTGGGGGGATATGGTTCAGCAGTCACTCAGGAAATATTTCAGCAACCTCTCATAACATTGTTTTCTTCCAAAACTTGGAAACTGTATCTCCATGAGGGCCTTATTTATTTATTTATTTTGAGACAGAGTCTCACTCTGTCAATGCCCAGGCTGGAGTGCAGTGGGGCGATCTTGGCTCACTGCAACCTCTGTCTCCCAGGTTCAAGTGATTCTCCTGTCTCAGCCCACTGAGTAGCTGGGACTACAGGCACGCACCACCATGCAGGCTAATTTTTTGTACTCTTTTTTGTAGAGACAGAGTTTCGCCATGTTGCCCAGGCTGGTCTTGAACTCCTGGGCTCAGACACTCTGCCAACCTCAGCCTCCCAAAGTGCTAGGATTGCAGGCATGAGCCACCACACCCAGCCCATGAGGGCCTGATTTTATAAATGAAATGATATTTTACTTTATCTTCTAGTAATAGTTATCCATTTCAGATTTTATGCAATTTAAAAAAATTATGGATAATAAAACTACATATTTAAAGATCATTATGAAAAAATGTTAGACTAACTCTCCCTCAACAACTTCTTGCCTAAAAATGCACAAATATTCAGATTCCAGAAAATTAATGATGATATGAATCTTCAATCTCTGATAGAGACGGGTTGATCCAGTGATACATGAAAAGACAAATATAGTTGTACCCAGTGATCAAGGGCAACATTTTGGTTTTATTTATCTTTTCAAAGGTATGTTTTAAGGACTATTTACATGTTACATGTTCTGGCTACAAAGAATAAAAGACCAGAATCACAGGTTATTACAGATCATTACTATAACAAATTATTTTTGTTGGTATTCTCTTTCTTCGGAATCTATTTTAAAAAGTCACTGCTAAAGCACAGCTTTTATCACATTAATACTAATCCCAAGGACACTAAAACACACACACACATTTCAATGCCTTCAGGGAAACATTAAAAGATTCATTTCAAATATCTAATTTCCAGCCCTATCTGTCACAACTTTCCAACTTGAATCACAAGCTCACCCACTGTTCTCTGCCTCTGAAGCCTTGCCCTTAAACCCCTTTCTCACCTGAACTATGTTCACAAATACTTTATGACAATTAAAATCCCATTTTTAATTCGGTACCAGCTTAAATCTAACTATCCTCATGAACTTTCTATGACCAGTTTAGCCCACACTATCATCCCATTTCTTTCTTTTCATAGTACTCATCATCTTTATCATACTGATAAGCAATTACTATTCACCTAAATAATGTAATTATTACTTTTGTACATTTTACCTCAATGAAACTGTAAATTCCCTACAGCCAAGCACTGTCTTAAACATATTCTCTCAATGTAATCTATTAAATCTGATCACTTCTTAATGGGTAGAAAAGAGATCACTGACAGTGGCACAAGGGGAATGGCTCCTATAAATCAGGGCTGGGGTATGTGTTTGTGTACATATATTTTCACCAAAATTTCCTAAATAAAATTTTCCAATTGAAAAATATTCCATTCTGCTGTCCCATAAATAACTGAAATTTCCTGGGAACAATACGAATTTTTTTTTTTTTTTTAAGACAGAGTCTCGCTCTGTCACCCAGGCTGGAGTGCAGTGGCCGGATCTCAGCTCACTGCAAGCTCCGCCTCCCGGGTTCACGCCATTCTCCTGCCTCAGCGTCCCGAGTAGCTGGGACTAGAGGCGCCCGCCACCTCGCCCGGCTAGTTTTTTTTTGTATTTTTAGTACAGACGGGGTTTCACCGTGTTAGCCAGGATGGTCTCGATCTCCTGACCTCGTGATCCGCCCATCTCGGCCTCCCAAAGTGCTGGGATTACAGGGTTGAGCCACCGCGCCCAGCCGAACAATACGAATTTAATATCACAATTAAAGATGTCTGTCATAACTAATGACAGCTCAGATATTTTTTGAAAGATCATGTGTCCTGATATTTGGTTAAGTAAGTATAGTGAATCCTCCCATAGTTTACTCCCTTTACTGTGAACTCAATTTTCATGGGTCTATTTAGTTGAGTTCCCAGAAGTGGTATCGGGGAAGTAGAGAAGTCACAAGCCTTCGGGAAAAGTAAACATGCTCTCAAACCAAGAGAGTAGGTCAAAAACAGGGAATCCCAACTTACCAGAGGTCCAACTGAAAAAAACACAGCAGCCATAATCTCTGCCTCTGGTTTCCCCTCTCTGGAAAGAGTGGAGTCTTGCAAAGACATATCTAAGGAAGAGAAATAAGCCATGAAAACCAATCCTGCCTGGGAAATTTCAGACTTACCAAGTTGGAATCCTGACATACAAGTGAGCATGACCTCCCTAAGGAAGCACAAGAGTAACCCTTAAGATCAGTGAAGGACAAAGACCCTTGCTCCTGCAGAGCTCAACATTTTAGCACTGTTAACTATAGTCACAACTAACAGGCTAGCCATTGTACAAGGAGGTTTTAAAATATTTTCTCATGTTATTTTCACATCAACCTAATAAGAATATTCCCATTCCATAGATGAGGAAACTGAGTCTAGAAAAATTAAACTACCCAAGGCCATGCAAATACATGACTCCAAATCAATCTAATTCCAAAGTCCATATCTTTTCCACTGAATCAACATGCTGTGTGAAGTACAACAAAATAATACTTCAATCTTTCTTTGCCATAATTACTTACTCATCTAACAATTAAATATTCTAAGAATCTCCTTTTCTTGCCTTTCCCACGAAGAGTCAATTTCTTAACATTTTCAGAGATCTGTTTCGTGTAAAGAGAACACTACAACTTCAAAATTTAAATGATATTGGAAGCCTTGACTTACCACCTCCAATCTGATATTCAAATAGATCTTTATCCTTTCTATATCAGGTAAACTTAAATAAAAAGGAAGCAGGTATAATAATAATAGTAATAGAAGACACATGAAACTCAGTGCACAAAACATTAAGATGTAGTCTTTCTATATTGAAAAAAAGTATATACCTAATAAAAGTTTTATACTATGGAGAACAGGGTGACAGAGATCTTTTCCAGGGATGCTTGGGCACTGCTTTTCTACCTTTGGCTAATGGTATGTATGGCCTTGCTGAGGCTGAGTTTGGTCCAAGAACCAGGAGTGCCTGATGTAGGATATCAAACAGTACAGATTGTTAATATAAATTCTTCTAGGATGGTAATATTAGCCTCATGAATAAAAGGGCAGTGACATAATAAGTATTGAGTTTTTGAGAAACTCTACCTTGTGCAAAAAGTGTTATAAGCAATTATATGGTCCTGCAGCTAGGACCTTTGTTATGCTTAAACATGTGGAATCTGCTCCTTCCCTGAAAGTGCACCTTGCTTCTCATAAGGTTCAGTAGATTTGCTCAATAAACATAGCAGAACTCAATCTAACCTTACAGTGTCTAACAATCAGAAGCTCATCTGAAAAGGTATTTGGGCCGGGCGCGGTGGCTCAAGCCTGTAATCCCAGCACTTTGGGAGGCCGAGACAGGCGGATCACGAGGTCAGGAGATCGAGACCATCCTGGCTAACCCGGTGAAACCCCGTCTCTACTAAAAACACAAAAAACTAGCCGGGCAAGGTGGCGGGTGCCTGTAGTCCCAGCTACTCGGGAGGCTGAGGCAGGAGAATCGCTTGAATCTGGGAGGCAGAGGTTGCAGTGAGCCAGGATTGTGCTGCTGCACTCCAACCTGGGCGACAGAGTGAGGCTCCGTCTCAAAAAAAAAAAAAAAAAAAAAAAAAGAAAAGGTATTTGAAGTACTTAACCATTATTCTTTGAAAAACAAGAATATTAATATATAAAGCAAGGTTATCAAGAATGCAAAGAATATTAGAGATACAAAAATTAAATAATTAAATAGATATGGCTATACTGAAACTTATACTGTCAGATCAATGTACTAACTCAAGGAGGAGACCAGGTTTAGTTAAATCAAGAAAATACGTAAATATCTTGGCTGGGCATGGTGGTTCACACCTGTCATCCCAGCACTTTGGATGAGGCAGGCAGAGCACCTGAGGTCAGGAGTTTGAGACCAGCCTGGCTGACATGGCGAAACTCCGTCCCTACTAAAAAATACAAAACAATCAGCCAGGTGTGGTGGCGCACACCTGAAGTCCCAGCTACTCGGGACGCTGAGGCACGAGAATTGCTTGAACTTGGGAGGTGGAGGGTGCAGTGAGCAGAGATTGCATCACTGCACTCCAGCACTCCAGCCTGGGCGACACAGAGAGACTCCGTCTCAAAAAAAAAAAAAAAAAAAAGTGAGTATCTTAAAAACGTAGAGTGGTTTCTTTCATGGCACTGGGGCTTTCTTAGGCAAAATGAAAAGGTTTTGGTGGAAGAGAAACAATGAGAAGTTGAGGGAGGAAAGCAGTGCAGTGTGGAGATAAAAGAGGTAAAGAAAGAATAGTCTGAGGGGATTCTTGTATTGAAGCCTCAAGGTAACCAACCAGTAAGTGGTTTTGCCTTATACCACTGTTTCTCTAGATCTTTCTGTCATAGAGCCTTTTGCAAATCTAATGAAAATTATGACTCCTCTCCCATTTTCTAATGAAAACACTCCATGTATAATTAGAGGGGTCTCAAATCTGAGAATGCAAAAGACTCACTGGATATGCTTATTAAAAAGGAAATTCTTTGGGTCCATCCAAGATCAAAATCAGGATCTCTAGATGTGAGGCACAGAAATATACATCGCTTGAACAAGTACACCTCAAGAAATATTTAGTTGAATATAATATGCTAACATGTTAATTATATATGTAGTATGTTAAATTATATAATGTTTTAGTTTTAGTGTAGTATTTTAAGAAATACTGTCCTGATACACAATAGGGATTCTGAAGGGTGAAGGAGTGGGAGGTGGGTGGAGAATAAGGAATTACTTAATGGGTATAATGTACATTATTCTGGGGATGGATACCCTAAAAGCCCTGATCTCACCACTACACAATCTATGCATACCAGTAAACCTTAACTTTTTGGGGGTATGGACCCATCTGAGAATCTGACCTTGGCCACAGAATAATGCACACGCATATATGATGTTGCATATTATTTCAGAGAGCTTGAAAACTGACTCTCCCTCCCAAGCCCATACACTGACCCCCAAGTTTTACAAGGTTGCAAAGAAAAAAAACGAGCCAAGAATATTGCACACCCCCAAGCCCCCGAACACTAAAGCTGACGTACAAAGAGCAACATAAGGCATTTTCAATTCCTCAGGTCTAGAGTAACGGTTTTCTGTATCTTTAACATTTATCAAGAGTGAGCTGAGTCATTTAAAAAATACTTGTAAATATTAATAAACTCCGTGACAATACTTCACGTAAATTATGCTAGTAACATATGTTTAACAACCAAACTGCAATAAACACCTTGTTTTATTTTATAATCAGAACGAACAATATTTAACATTTAATATATTCAGCTTGATCTCAATTGTGTAAATATAATGCATAGAAAAAAAGACTGCGAGTAAGCCAAAACTCTACTGAGACCTCTGACACCTGGGGCTGTGATGCTTACCCTTCTTTCTGCTTTTCTGTACCTTCCAAGTAGACAAGAAGAAGTATCTACATATACATAGGAGTCTGGAATAGGAGTAAAATCCCAGAGCAGCTGGTCACAGCCCCAGGTTCTAACCATGGTTTGGCTACTGTAGAACTGTGACTACAGGCAAGTCACTTGAGCACAATGAATCAGCTATTAGTACATGAGAGTAACCACATTATATGTCCCTACTATCCCCTTTGTCATTATGCAGAAGATATCTAGGCCAATATTCCCGAGTTATAATTTCCCTAGATATGTACAAGCTCTGTCTTTCCAGCTATTGCAAAAGTATCCAGAGACTGAAGGGGAAACTTTACTTGTTTTGCTTCCTTGGCCAGTGTAGTTATTTAGAAATAATGAAGGGTCCATGTTTTTGCTAAGAATCTCAGCGCCATGCACCAGTCCAGCATTTCCCAATCAATGCAATAACACCACGGTCATGACAGGGAGTGACAAGTGATTAAAAGGTGACTACAGTATTTGAAATGCTACATTTCAGGAAAAGCTGCCTCGGTTACTGAGTAGAGCTGATCCCCCGATGTGAAACCTAGTTTCATCCCTGCCAGTTCAGAAGCCAGAGCGGGCATGGACATGCTCCTGCCAATCTCGCCCTCTTTCCCTAACTGCTCTCCTCCACCCACTCCGGGTATGCCCTCCTCAGGGCCAGCAAGGCGCGGGGCTGGGAAGACAGGAAAGGTCGGGTCAGGGGCCCGCCCGTCCTACTCGAATCCCAGCTCACGCCCCGCACCCGGCTCTTTTTAACCCCAGCGCCGCCAGGCCCGCCAGGGAGGAGGTTCCCGGGTTCGGACCCGGGTTAAGAGGCCTCAGAGGGCACGGGGCCCGACCTATGAGGGGTGCCGGCTGGTGACTGAACCCACACTCGAGAAGGAGGCCTAGCCCCAATCGCCTCTCAGGGGTGGGCGGGTCCGCTCAGGGTCTGGGGCTATAGAGGGAACGGCCACGCCCCGGACACCGCCGGGAGCCAAGCGCCAAGGGAGGGGCGGCGGGCAAACGAGGCCAGGCGCCCGGGACAACGAGTACCTGGCGGCAGAACTGAGGACAACTGAGGGCACTCGCAGAGCAGGGCGGGAACGCTTCCAGCAATGGCGGCGGTTCGGCGGGGCCGGCCTCCAGGCAGGGCATTGCGCCTGCGCAGCCGGAGCGTCGGAACTACAGTGCCCAGAATCCTCAGCGCCTGAGCGCTCCCCCCCCGCCCCGCCCCTTTTGTCTGCGTTAGTGAAGGAATTGGCTCTTTCGGGGTGCGAAAAAATTCCAATTGGATACACTTCTGTTGAGAAGCCTTGACTATGTGTCAAAAGCAATAGCACTAGAGATACAAATAATGACACAACCCTTGCCTTGGAACATTTAGGTGGGACGAAAGAAAGCCACTGAAAGAACAGATAGATGTGATCCAGACAAATATGTGAACAAGTGCTCGGAAACACTATTTCTGAACAATTCCCTTTACGACAATTTCCTCAGAGTTGGAAGAGACGGCAATTGACAACAATGCCAATTAAGTAGAATGGATATGAATGCCTGAAAATACAAATTTTAGGCCAAAATTATTCGAAATACAAAGAAAAAATCTTTTTGAAGACAAATAGCTGTAGAAGTTCTCAGTGCATACAAATGATAATTCTTAAAACACAATGACTGAAAGTATTTATTTGCAACAAATTTATTTGACCACTTATTCAAGGGCTGCTTGTCCAAGAGCTATATTAAGGTTTATTTACTTTCTTCCCTACCAAAGATGATATTTTTTGATGATAGAAACTACGTCTCATGGAGTTTATTACTCAGAGTGCCTACTTCGGAGACTGCTCACATAATGAATGAAACGAAGGAAGAATGAATGAATAATTTAGGACCCTACCTCCCAACAAAATGCACACGGAATTGTCTACATCACTATCAGCATTTTGGTCAAAACCGTTCAACAAATCTCTAGGAAGCTCCAAATGTTCCCACATCTTCCTGTCTTTTTCTGAGCTCTCCAAACTGTTCCAACCTCTGCCCCTTACCCAGTTCCAAAGTTGCTTCCACATTTTCCAGTATCTTTATAGCAGGGCCCCAAACTCTTGGTACCAATTTCCTGTATTGGTCCATTTTCACACTGCTATAAAGAATAATAGGCCGGGCGTGGTAGCTCAAGCCTGTAATCCCAGCACTTTGGGAGGCCGAGACGGGCGGATCACGAGGTCAGGAGATCGAGACCATCCTGGCTAACACGGTGAAACCCCCGTCTCTACTAAAAAAATACAAAAAAACTAGCCGGGCGAGGTGGCGGGCGCCTGTAGTCTCAGCTACTTGGGAGGCTGAGGCAGGAGAATGGCGTGAACCCGGGAGGCGGAGCTTGCAGTGAGCTGAGATCCGGCCACTGCACTCCAGCCTGGGCCACAGAGCAAGACTCCGTCTAAAAAAAAAAAAAAAAAAAAAAGAATAACTGAGACTGGGTAATTTATAAACAAAAGAGGTTTAATTGACTTACAGTTCCACATGGCTGGGGAGGCCTCAGGAAACTTACAATCATGGTGGAAGGCAATTGGGAAGCAGCAACTTCTTCACAAGGCGTGAGGAGAGGGAAGAGCTGGGGAAACTGCCACTTGTAAAACCAACAGATCTTGTGAGAAGTCGCTCACTGTCACAAGAACAGCATAGGCGAAACTGCCCCCATGATGCAGTCACTTCCCACCAGGTTCCTCCTTTGACACATGGGGATTACAATTTGAGATGAGATTTGGGTGGGAACACAGAGTCAAAGCATATCATCATGGTTGCTGGTGGATTCGTTGATATTCTGAGGTAGCGATACAATAATCTATCAGTTTGATTAGGAGGTCTGGGTTTTGCTTTTTCTATGGTAATGTAAAAGGGCAGGAATATCGGTATGTTACAAATTCACTGCAATTACAAATCAGTCTCTGTGCATATAAGGAAGCACAAAATCACAGACCTAGGGTCTTGATAGATATGAAAGAAACCCTATGTGATATCATGCCCTCATCTTTACCTCAAACTTTCACCTAAAATTACTAGTGAGGACTTTTTTGTCCTGCTGTTAATATTTGATAATTCTAGGTAGCACGCAATAAGATATAGAATATATGAATAATAACTTGATTTTATAATATTAATAACAGCCTAATTTTAAATATATATGTTGTGCCTTGTACTCTACAGAAAACACGCACTTTCCTTTTTTCTCTAAATTAGGTTTAATTTATTTCAGAAGTTTCTAGATTTTATTGTCTCTATTTAGCCAAAGCTACAAGAAAGATCAAATTCATATCTTTAAATACTTTCATTATCAATCAAGAAAGTGAAATCAACAAGAATTTACTCAAGAAACTAGTGAGAAATCAAAGAAATGTACAAAATGTAGGATACAAGAATTAATAAAAACAGATTAACAGTGGAATAAATAAATGAGTCCAACTGGTTCTTTGTAATGGAATGTGGAAAGACATACTCTATTCTTCTGGATAGGAAGATGAAATCTCATAATCATATCAATGCAAGTTTTATGCATGCTCAAACATGTATAAACTAAGAAAAAATCTGAAAGAAAATATAGCAAAATGTTTGCACTTTTTTTCCTTTAAGTGGTGAGATTAAAGGTAATACTTTTTTCTTTTTTATACTTTTCTGTATTTTCTAAATCTTCTGTAAAGAACAAATAATTTTATGATCAGGAAAAAATAAGACATTTCTTAAATGCCAAATTACCTCTCATTAATACATATAATGCAAATGCCAATCAAAATACCAGCGAGACAGATGAGGGACTGGGGAAGAACTTCAAAAAGGGCCACATGGGAGATTAAACATTATGCAAAAGAGTAATGAGGAATTTTAAAGCAAAAAAGGAGAAGGTAATCCTATTCTACAAGATATTAAAACCTAATGCAAAGCCTGGCTAGTAACTTCTAATAAAATTGCTTCCATACTTTAAATAAAATACCTGCAAATTTAGGACACAGACAAAGATAGAAACTCCTCACATGACCCACCACTAAGCCCATCGGATGGCAGAATGCAGAATCAGGTTGCAATGGACTGATCTTAAGACAGATGAAGCAGTGGACAAAAATCTTCCTGGAGCTGATGGTATAATTTGTTTCTTGAAACAATGACAGTCCATGAAATAAAGTAGGAAGATGTTTTGAACCTCTCTCACCAGCAGATCCCTAAATCACAGACCCAGAACTTGGAGGAAACAGGAAATAGGAGGCCATCTCTGCACCTCTCCAGCACTGCTCTGGTTGGTGGGCAGAATATCATAAAATCATCATGATTCTTATATCAAAAACCAAAATTCTAGATTGATTAAGTAATTATTTTTTTAAATGAGAAAAGTTATTGTTTATTTGATCTTGGGCTAGGGAAGATATTTCTAAGCAAAAAGGGTAAAAAGAAAGAAAAAGAAATGATGAACAGATCGGAATGCAATAACGGTGTAATATTAAGTGTTGGCAAGAGCTGATGCAAGTGCGTGTTCTCATGACTGCTGGAACAAACTGGTGTAATATTTCTGAAGGGCATTCTGGCTGAATATGTTAGAAGTCTTTAAAATGTTTATGCTCTGACTCAGTAATTCAACATCTATCAGTTTTTCCTAAATAAGTAATAAGAGAGAGATACAAAAAGTATTTACAATATTGAAAGACTGGAAAGAACATAAATGTTCAACAATACATATATGTTCAACAACAGGGGACTAATAAATATGAATTATTTATGTGATAAAATACTATCTAACCTTAAAATAATATTTTAAATAATATTTAATGATGAGAATATGCTGAGAAAAGTTTAATCATTTTTAAAAAGTTAAATGTAAAATGAAAGTTAATAACATGTACAAGATTATTCTAATTTTCTTTTTTTGAGACGGAGTCTCAAACTGTTGTCTCCTGGGTTTGGAGAGCAATGGAGTGATCTTGGCTCACTGCAACCTCCACCTCCCAGGTTCCAGCAATTCTCCTGCCTCAGCCTCCCGAGTAGCTGAGATTACAGGCACCTGCCACCATGCCTGGCTAATTTTTGCATTTTTAGTAGACACAGGGTTTCACACCATGTTGGTCAGGCTGGTCTCGAACTCCTGACCTCAGGTGATCCAACCTCCATGGCCTCCCAAATTACTGGGATTACAGGCGTGAGCCACTGCACCCAGCCTATTCTAAAACTTTTTAAACTTATGAGATACTCATACACACACATATATCTGGAAGAAAACTCCAAAATAGTGGCAATAATTTGGAGGGAACATTGGGAGTGATTGTAATTGTCTGTTACTAGCAGCTAAAAGCATGCCAATAGACCTGGCAAACGCCCACTCAATCTTCAGAACTCAGCTCAGTTGCCACTTCTTCCAGGAAGACCTCCTGTACTACTCACTCCCGTATTATACTAGGTATTCTGCTTTGCACTAGACTAGACTCTGGGCATAACTCTATGATTTCCTTCCTTCCTTCCTTCCTTCCTTCCTTCCTTCCTTCCTTCCTTCCTTCCTTCCTTCCTTCCTTCCTTCCTTCCTTCTTTCTCTCTTTCTTGATGGGGCTGAAGTGCAGTGGCATAATCTTCTCAGCTCACTGCAACCTCTGCCTCCCAGGTTCAACTGATTCTCCTGCCTCAGCCTCCCAAGTAGCTGAGATTACAGGCACCTGCCACCACTCCCAGATAATTTTTGTACTTTTAGTAGAGATGGGGTTTTGCCATGTTGGCCAGGCTGGTCTTGAGCTCCTGACCTCAAGTGATCTGCCCACTTCAGCCTCCCGAAGTCCTGGGATTACAGGTGTGAGCCACTCTGCCCGGCTGATATTCTTTATCACTGCATTGTACTCTCTGCTTTGATTCTCTACATCCCAACTACACTTTGAACTGTCTACCACCAGAAATGTGAGTGTTTCCTTTTTGTATCCCAGTGCCAATCTGTCTGCAGTCTAACAGGCCTTCAAGCTGGAACGCTGACTTCATGAGTGAAATAGACAAGCAAATGCTTCTCTGTGCTCTGTGAATTTAGAGGTTAAGGGCAGAAATTTGAACACGGACTGGCAAACACCAGTAAAAAGCTGTCTCTCCTCACCTTGGCCAGCAGGCTGGAAAGATGTTTAATTTCACCAATTGCCTTTAATAATTCTTATCTGAACTCATTGCGAGACCATTGCAAGACCGTTACAGTAGATCCAGAATACCATGCTGCTGTCTAATGCATGAGACACATATGAGTTTCCTGTGGATCTGTGACAAATGACCAAAAACTTGGTGGCTTAAAATGATAGAAATTAATTTTCTCGCAGTTCTAGAGGTGAGAAATCTGCAATCAGAGTGTTGGCAGGGCCCCGCTTCCTACAAAGGGCCTAGGGGGATTCCATTTCTCACTGCTTCCAGCTGCCGGTGGTTCCCCGTGTTTCTTCTGTGGCCACAACACTTCCCTTCAGTTTCCCAGCCCCTGCAGGACAGGAAGGCACAGGAGGAGGAGGTGGGAATGGGTGTTACGGGAAGTCAGGGACCCCGAAAGGAGGGACCGGCTGAAGCCATGGCAGAAGAACATAAATTGTGAAGATTTCATGGACATTTAATACTTTTTTTTTTTTTTTTTTGAGACGGTGTCTCGCTCTGTCGCCCAGGCTGGAGCGAGTGGCCAGATCTCAGCTCACTGCAAGCTCCGCTTCCTGGGTTCATGCCATTCTCCTGCCTCAGCTTCCTGAGTAGCTAGGACTACAGGTGCCCGCCACCTCGCCCGGCTAGTTTTTTGTATTTTTTAGTAGAGATGGGGTTTCACCGTATTAGCCAGGATGGTCTCGATCTTCTGACCTCGTGATCCACCCGTCTCGGCCTCCCAAAGTGCTGGAATTACAGGCTTGAGCCACTGCACCCGGCCCCAAATTAATACTTTTATAATTTCTTACACCTGTCTTTACTGCAATCTCTGTGAAGGTTTCATGGACATCTATCACTTCCCCAATCATTACGCTTGTGATTTCCTATGACTGTCTTTACTTTAATCTCTTAATCCCATCATCTTCGTAAATTGAGGACGTATGTCGCCTCAGGACCCTGTGATGACTGCGTTAACTGCACAAATTGTTTGTAAAGCATGTGTGTTTAAACAATACGAAATCTGGGCACCTTGAAAAAAGAACAGCATAACAGTGATGTTCAAGGAACAAGGGAGATAATCATTAGGTCTGGCTGCCTGAGAGCCAAGTGGAACAGCACCATATTTCTCTTCTTTCAAAAGCAAATAGGAGAAATATCACTGAATTCTTTTTCTCAGCAAGGAACAGCCCTGAGAAAGGGAATGCATTCCTAGGGGAAGGTCTCTAAAATGATCGCTCTGGGAATGTGTCTGTCTTTTACAGTTGCAGATAAGGGGTGAAATAAGCCCTGGTCTCCCGTAGTGCTCCCAAGTCTATTAGGACGAGGAAATTCCCGTCTAGTAAATTTTAGTCAGACCGGTTGTCTGCTCTCAAACCCTGTCTCCTGATGAGATGTTATCAATGACAATGTGTGCCCAAAACTTTATCAGCAATTTTAATTTCACCCTGGCCCTGTGATCTCGCCCTGCCTCCATTTGCCTTTTATATTTTATTACCTTGTGAAGCATGTGATTTCTGTGACCCACATCCTGTTCGTACACTCCCTCCCCTTTGAAAATCACTAATAAAAACTTGCTCGTTTTGCAGCTTAGGGGGCATCAGGGAACCTGCCGACATGTGATGTCTCCCCAAGACACTCAGCTTTAAAATTTCTCTCTTTTGTACTCTTTCCCTTTATTTCTCAGTTGGCCCTAAGGCCAACACTTAGGGAAATAGAAAAGGACCAATGTTTAAGTATCAGGGGCTGAATTTCCCCCGATAAATGGGTGTGGAGGGCCACACACCAGGCCAGGGTAGCAGGTGCTCAGAACACAGCCGCCTAGAAGCGGGGTACCAGGAAGCCACACCAGCCTTCAGAGCCCTGGGCAGGCTCCTTCCTACCAAAAGCCTTTGTGCATGTTGTTCCTGCCTTCTCAATTGTTCCTCCCTATCCTCTCTGCCTCTGCATAGCAAGGTAACTTCTACTCAGTCAAAACTATCCCTGTCTAGCACAACCAAAATATCCATAAACAGAACATGTCAACAAATGACAGTGTATTCATGCAACGAAATACTATACAGCAATGAAAAAGAATGACCTCCGACCGCATGCAACAATATGAGAGGATCTCTCAGATGTCATTGTTGAGTGAAGAAACCGGACTCAAAAGAGCACCTTCTGCATGCCTCTATAGAAGGCAAAAAGAAGCAGAATTAATCTATAGTAAAAGGGCTGAGAAGAGTAGTTACTTCTCGGGGAAAGTATTGGATGGGAGGGGACAAGGGAGCCCCCTAGGGTCTGGGCATGAACTTGGTCTTGTCCAGCCTGGTCTGGGGACTGAGCCTGAGTGCACCCATTGGTAAAAGTTCATCAAGTTGAACACTTAAACTGTGCGTTCTTCCTGCAATGAAAAAGTAAAAATAAAACAGGCCCCTTTCTCTAAGAAGCGTTTTCCCAGACTAGAGCACCTTCCCCAGGATGAGCTGCCAGGGTTCTGTGTACCCCTCCTGCAGGCTATTGTCCCATTGTGATGGTCTGTTTCCCCATGGGGTGGTGAGGTAGTTGGCTCCCCAAGACAGTAAGCTTCATGCAGGAAGTCTCTCTGTCTTTCTAGGGCCTATGTCTCCCATGCTCAGATCTTAAGCATCTGCTGCAAGCGTGGGTGACCCCCATCGTGGAACGAGCCCACTCTCTGGTAACTGCAACGTGAGCCTTCTGCTTGCAATGTGAGTTCAAAACCCAGGGCCAGTGAGAGATTCATCAGATTTGTAACAGATTAATCCTGGACCAGCTCACGTTGTCCAGCTTCAAGGCCCTGGGAAGTTGCCACCAGGATGGGGGAGTGGGTCAACTTCCTCCAGGATCCAGAGAGCATCCCAGCCAGCCTCAGGGTCAGGAAAGGAGCCCAGCCTCTCCAGGAGCCAGACAGGCTCGCAGCAGGGTGGGTTGCTTGAACCTAATGAGAGGAAGAGGAGAAGGCACTGCAGAGAGGGGTCTCACGCTGTCTTGCAGCTCTCCTGGGGCTGACGTTGAGTTCAGATCAGCTGGCTCTGGTCTACAGCACGCTGGGGCTCTGCCTGTGTACCGTCCTTTGCCGCTTCCTGGTGACAGTGGCCTGCTTCCTCAAGAAGAGGGGGGATCCCTGCTCCTGCCAGTCCCACTCAAGGCCCTGTCAAAGTCCGGCTAAGTCTCCCCATGGTGAGTGCATGAAACTGGGGTCCTCGCCCTTCTCGCTGCTTGGGTGACAAGACTTGTGCCATCCCTCGGTCCTGTCACTGCCCCTGCTTCTAGGTGGAGAGGCACAGGGCTCATCCCTGTTATTTGCTGTAGCTTGATAAAATCAGATTAAGACATCCTGGCAGGCAGATACCTAGCAGAGTGGCACCCGGTAAGGGTGGGTGTGGGGTGCCAGCCTTCGGGCTTGCCTGGGTCAGGAGTTCTCAGGACGCAGGGCCATCAGAGCTAAGCCCTGGAGGAGGTGTCTCCTTGGTGGGCATGGCAGGCTTGGGGCTGGGCAGAAGTGAGAGCTAAGATTTGCCTGCCCACCCCTGCCCCAGCACAGGGTCTGGTCAGCAAGTGAGGGACACTGACACCCGCCCGGGTCCCCCCGATTACCCTAGCCTGGTGATTGCCCTTAGTTCCTGGGTCAGGGGAGAGTATGGCTGCTCACACCGTCTCCCCTATCCCAGTCCAGGGGGTCACAAGCTTCCTTGGGAGCCTGGTGAGATGGGGGCACACACCCTCCACTCTCGCCTCTGCAGATCACGAGAGGGAAGCCAGCAGCCCTGTGGGCACGTCTCCTGAGCCAGTGGAGACCTGCAGCTTCTGCTTCCCTGAGCACAGGACGCCCACTCAGGAGAGCGCGGTCATACCTGGGACCCTGAACCCCATGGGTGATGGCAGGTGGAGGCGCCCTGTGAGGTGCCCTGATAGATGGCAGCCTTGGCATTGTGTGCGAACACACCCAAGACAGGGTCCTAGGTGCCGGAACAGGGGCAAGGAGGAAGAGGAGGAGGGAAAGAGATGGAGAGAGAGAGAAAAAGAGAGATGAGGAGAGAGACAGAGGAGGCAGAGAGGAAGAGAGAGACAGAGCAGATGTCAGGGCACTCTGAGTCCCAGTTCCCAGTGCAGCTGTAGGTCGTCATCACCTAACCACACGTGCAATAAAGTCCTGTGCCTCCTGCTTACAGCCCCTGAGAGCCCCTCCTCCTGGAGAATAAAACCTTCAGTGGCTGCCCTTCCTCACTGCATTGTGGTTGTGTCTTTGATGAACCGAGACGTCCCGTCTATCACCTTCCTGGGCTCAAGGCTCCACCGAATGCTGTCCCCTCAGTTTGGGAGCCTCTGTGGTGCCCCCATCTCACCAGGCTCCCAAGGAAGCTTGTGACCGTCGGTTGGGCCCTAAGCAGCCGGGTACCCATTGGGGCTCTGCTTCTCTCTTTCGCTAAGAGAGAGAAAGAGACCAAAGAATGGTCTGCAGGGAGGGCGTCTGTGCAAATCCCCAGGGAACCAGGGGCTTGAGCTGTCTTCATTTCCTTACAGACACACATTCACTTCCATGCCTCCTTAGTGAGGGCATGATGCACAGTGTGTGTGTATGTGCAGGTGTGTGCATGCATATGTGTGTGTGTACATGTGTGTGTGTTGTGGGAGTGTGCAGCAGACAGGAAGGAGAGGGCAGCTCCAGCTCAAAGCTGCAAGTCTCTCTGAAAGAAAGATCGAGATTCCCTGGACCACAGCAAGAGACTTTTCATTTGCCTCCATTTTTTTATTAGCATTTAAAGCTATATTTTGAGTAGCATGCAAATCTTAAGTTACTTGACTATTCTTAGAAGCATTTACACAGTAAGATAATACATGATAATGCACATTGAAATTATTCACCCTGCACCCCCCAACATTATCTTGCATACCTACACCCACTAAAGAATCCCATGGGAGATGGGGTGGGCAGGGAACTGTGGCCCACCTGGAACCCTTCAGTGGGGGCCCTTGGTCAGTCCCCAAGGCTCTGCGTGGCCCTCCAGAGACTCTGCTTCCCGCTGGCTCAGTCGGCACCACAGAGGGTGGAGGAGGGAGATGGAGTTGGGGCTGGCAGGACAGTAGGGAGAGGACAGTCAGGCACCTCATGTCCTGGTTTTTGCAGTGGCTGGGAGGAGGCTGAGGGCTGAAGGCCGACTCCCCTGAGAGCTGGCTGAGGCTTGAGGCGGGGTGGTGGGGCCATCCCCACTGCCTGCAGGGCCCTTGGTCATCCTTGTCACCCCAGGCTTCTCCCCAGCAGCATTGGGCAGCCCCATGAGAAAGTGGCCAAGGCAGAGGTGTGGACGGATCAGGGGGGGAGGTCTCATTCTTAGGCTCTGACAGAAAAGGGTCAAAGAAGGGCCAGGGTGGTCAGAGGGAGGGTCACAGTCTCTGGGCTGGGCAGGATGGGGGAAGATGGGGTACAGGCAGGGTCAGCGGCCAGGGCACAGGCAGAGGCAGGTGCACGCTGGGACGTCAGACCCTGCAAGGCCCATGGAGAGTGTCAGCTGGGACGAGCTCCAGATGCGTCCTCAGGGCGCTGGGCAGCTCTCAGGCCAGGCTCCCCGGACTCTGGTGGGTGACGTGGTCACTCCCGAGGCACTGCTGTCAGTCAGAGCTCGGTCACCCCCCCGGGCAGTACCCATCCTGTCTCAGGACTGGACTTTCTCAGCTCCCACAGAGGGTGTCGCCTCCAGCCCAGGAGGGGCAGTCCCATTGTGCAGCCCGAGGCGCCCCAAGTGGCTCCTGCCAGGCCAGCCTCGAGCTCCCTCTTCTCCAGGGTCCGGGTGCCCCACAGATGTCAGCTCCACAGGGCGGCCCTTGCCTTCCTTCTCTGTGCCTTGTCCCAGGCTGAGACTTAGGGTGGATGGGGATGGGCTGGTCCTTCCCTGGGGCCCTCTCAGGGAGGGGGATGGCTCCTGGCCCGGCCAGGTCCTCAGCTCTGCCTGGGTTGCCTTACAGTGAGAGGGAGCTGTCCCCGTCAGTGCCCTGGAGGTGAAGGTAAGAGCCTGTGCCTGCTGCATGGGACGCTGCTCCAGGGATGGGGAATCAGGGGTGGTCGGTGAGGCAGAGGTGGCGGCTGGTGGGCCCGGGCGATAGTGAGAGGGCCACGGCTGTCACTGGGAGGGGTGGCCATTCTGGCTGGACTCTGTTCCCATGAGGCTTTGACCAAAACTCAAACCAAGAACTGCAGTCCTGGCTCAGAGTCTACTGCCCATTTGCACCAAGTATGCAGTTGAAAGCTGGGACCCAACTAACACTTGGGGCGTCTGTGGCCTGAGGATGGTGTGTTCTGGCATCACCAGTCCAGACCTCCAGCTCTGGTTCCTTCAGAGGGTGTCAGCCCCTGGGGTCTGCCCTTTCCTGGCTCCTTCAGGTTGGGTCTCTTCAGGGCCCCAAAGCCCTGGACCCAGCATCCATGGGCCACCGTCAGAGTCCTGGCAGCTCCGCTAACTCCATCATGGCTCATTTGACAGCAAAGACAGCAGGAAATAAAACACACTGACAAGTGGCTGAAGATGCTTGCACACTGGACAAAATATGGGAGCAGCAAGAAAGTAATGTGGAGGGAATGGCCTCCATGATTGCTCTCTGCAGAGCCAGGAGACAGGCACCCATGGCTGTGACCTGGCACCATCTGCCTCTCAGTGGGTGGGTGGCACCCCATCCTCACCATAGGACAGCAGGCCTGCTCGCCAGCTTTCCTCCCTGAGTCACCCCATGTCCTGTCTCACTGGAGCATTCTTCTGTCTGTAGCTGTCTCAAAACATGTACAAAGGCATTTCCCTGGTGGTGTGGGGCCAGGTCTGGTCACTCCTGCTAGACATTGACAAAGCGAAGGCTGAGAACCCTGGGGAATACAGGGTACAGCCCTCCCACACTCGGCTAGGGCAGGACAAACAGGCCAGACCGTGTCAGGAGCCCAGGACTCCAGCTGGAGGGAACGTCGAGCCCGGGTTGGAGGTGGGGGCTGTGGTCAGACGCACATGCTGGGCACATATGGGGACTCAGGCACCGCAGGTGCACTGGGCTCTGCTGACCTTCCCTGGCTTCAGAAACAAAGCAAAAAGGAGCTTTCTGCAGGAGGAAACCTTCCTCCCTTCCTTCCAGAAGTGCTGACTGTGGGATGACTGCCGTCAGGGGCAGGAAGTCTTTTGTCTGTTCTAAGGCTGCTTCCTCTCTCAGCCCTGCCCTACAGGTCATGAAGGAGAAGGGCAAGAGGTCCTCCAGGATCACCCACCACATCAAGGTAGATGTCAGCCGCACCCTGTAGAACCACATGACGTTTAGAGAATGATTCGGAGTCAGGTAAGGCCTATGGGGGCTGCAGGGGTACCAGGGAAGATGGGGGCGATCCAGAGGGATGAGGGCCTCCCCAGGGCAGAGGCCACGGTCACCCAGGAAAAGTAACAGAGCTGCCAAGGGCTCTCCTGGCCCAGGCAGCAGCCAGCATTATGGACTGAGCACCTCCCGGGCTCTAAGCCCTGGGTCGGGCTGGGACATGTGGGGACAGAACCCAGGTGGCTCCCAAGGAGATGGAAGGCAGAAAAAAAAAAAATCATGCCCATGGTGGAAGGTGCTCTCCATGCCCCACAATGAGCCAGGGTAGGGACCCACAGGAAGGCGGCAGGATGGCGGGGCTCAGGAGCCTTCCCAGGCAACACTGACAGCCCAAAATACCAGGCAGGATGCAGGGCCCTGGAAACTCTCATCCATGGCTGGCAGGCACGCGACAGGGAACAGCCACTTTGGAAGTCAGATGGGCCGTGGCTCACAAAGCTCAGTGGCCTCGTACCACACATCCCCAAAATGTCACAGATATTGACCACACTGATTTGACACTGATGTGCAAATAAAATCCGCATGCCACATTCACTGCTTGATTGATTGTCACTCACATCTGGAGGCTACCGAGATGCTCTTCAACACCAGAACTGGGGAGGAAGGGGGTTCCACTCTTCAGACAGAGAAGACTCAGGGAGGAAAAGGAACGAACTCCTGATGCCCGCAGGAACATGGATGGATCTTAGATGTGTATTGCTGAGGGAACGAAGCCAGACCCCACAGGCTACCACCGTAGGATTCCAATTCATCGGCCATTCTGAAAAAGAGTAAACCATAGGGACAGAGAACAGGTCAGGATGGCCAGGGGCTGACGGAGCCGGGAAATGTTAGCTGTAAAGGGGACACACTGGGGACTTGGAGGATGAAGGAGCTGCTCTGGGAGGGGCTGCAGTGGTGGACGGGAGGCTCTGCACATTGGTTCAGAACCGTAGAACTGCACATCCCAAAGACTGGACTTCCGTGTCTGCAAACCGAGAAAAGGGGGAAGAAAAAAATCAACCAGAGTGAAAATAATCACTGATCCAACTGTACACCTATGATATTTGCATTGCAAGGAATGTGGATTTTACTGAAAAAACTCCTAAAAACTCAGGAGTCCTGAAGAGCTCATTGCTTATTTGGGGGATCATCTGAACCAGAACTGTGTTTGTTGTCCAGGTACGTAGAGAGAATGAAACTGACAGCATCTGTGCAAAACAAACAAAACCCTCTTTTCCCTCTTTTCGAGGCAGCAGGAGTTATGTGCCATCTTTGTGGCCTATTCTGCATATAACCCTGTGAGTATTCCTGGGCAGTGATATTCCTGGGCCCTGTGCCCATATTCACAGGCATGGGTGTCTCTTGGGGGTGTCGGCACTTCTTGAAAATTCAGTGTTCGTGACCCACCAGCACGTAGTAGGCAGAACTCAAGCTCACTTGCTGGTGTGGACATCCAAGCAAGGGGGCGACGCAAGGGGTCAAACTGAGACGGAAAAGGGTTGAGGTCCTGACTCTTGGTGTCATCTGGACCCAACCACCACATCTCAGATGAAGAAATGACCTTCCCCTCCTGGCATTGCCCTGAAGCCCAGGAGCTTGGCAGGGTCGCATGCAGATGGTCCTCACAGGAGACAGGTTTGACAAGTTGCTGAGGTGCCTGATGGACCAGGGTTTTATCATGAAATGAGTTTGTATTCTGAGGAAGCCTTTTCTTCACCAGAAACCAGAGATCCAATTTCCCCTTTGCCTGAACGCCATAGGAGTGCAGCAGACAGGGAGGGTGTCACCCAGGTGGCTGCTCCTGCGCCACTCTCACTTTCCAGGCCATTCCAGGCAGGGAGAGCTGCTGAGCTGACTCCATGGGCTGCCCACACAGGGTCTGCACCCAGCTGCCCTGCTGTGTCCGGCAGGCAGCCCCTGAGCTGTTGCAGGACCCTTTGTGTGGTGGTCAGCGCGCTGCTGCCTGACTTGGGGTGGGTGCAGTTCACAGGTGCTGCTCCAGGCCTGGCATAGTGGCCTCCTCAGCCTGGCCCAAGGGAGGGAGCATGAACAATCCCTGCCTGTGCCCTTTAGGACCCTGTGAGCTTAGACGCTCGCTGCAGGAGTCCCCCCAGGATCCTTGTCAGCTGAGTCATATGTGACCTGCTCAGTCCTCATGCCCACCCCAAATCCCTGGAGGCCTGTGGCAGGTGTCCCCGAGGACCTCTGCCATCTCTGGTGATGTGAGTCCTCCCAGGGGGCCTCAGCCCTCCCAGGTGACATCCTTCCATGGTGACCCTGGCTCTTGCAGGAGGTGGGCTACCACAGGGACCTGAGCCACATCACCACCATCCTCCTCCTGTATCTGCTGGAGGAAGATGCTTTCTGGGTGCTGGCCCAGCTGCTGGTCGGCGAGAGGCGCTCCCTGCAGGGTAGGTAGACAGCTGCCCCCGGGGCCTTACACTGGCGTGCCAGGGGATGGCCACTCTGGTCAGTGATCCCGACTTCCAGTCAAGGTGCTTTCCTTGTATCCCAGCTTGTTTGGAGCCTCCAGGATGTCCCTGCTGAGGTCCCACAGCAGCCTCGGTCTGGACAGGGACCCTCAAACCTCACGTCAGACGCCTTTCACCCCTAACATCAGAGGGCACGGATACCTCCCCCAGGCTGCCCTCTGTCACCCGAAGCCAGCCCTGACTTTGTGCAGGCGCCACTCACCTCCTTGAAAGTCCTTCTGCCTCCCAGCAGGCTGTGCTCCCAGCCACCTTCCCTTCCTGTGGATGGGCCAACGAAGCCAAGATGGCAATGTCTGTCCATCCCACATCCCCCAGCCTGATCCCACGTCCAGGAGATGGCCACATAGCCCCCAGCTCCCACCCCGTTCTCCCCGCTAGCACCTGCCTGCCTTGGCCCTACCTCATGGTGTCAAAGGCAGGCCTGCCCTCCTGGCACCTTGACCCAGGATGCCGCTGGGCAGCACCTCCAGCCAGGGTCCTCCTCCCCAGGACTGAGGCTGCATGCTGGGGTCACTAGATGGGAGGGAGGGAAGCTTCGGGGTCCGGGGTTCCCCTGCCCTGCCCAGCTCTTCCAGCTGATGCCTCCACATCTTGGGAGTGAGGTCTGATGGGGTGATGGCTTGGGGGCTTCTAAGTATTCTACAGGCCAAATATTGCCTGGATTGAGAGGCTCCTATCACACCAGGAGCAGGTGCTGCACAAGTCCTTCCGGAAGATCATGAGACACCTGGTGAGTGGTTGACACCCTTGGCTCCTCCCCAGAGGCCCTGGGTCCCATGGGCCAGGGGAGGCTTGAGTCCCTCATGGGGCTGGCAGGAGGCTGAGTCCCAGCCACGACCTGACCTGGGATGGGGATTCACCATGGGTTCGGCGTTGGGTTTCCTTTTCCCGCCCTGGCAGAGGCAGAGGCACTGGTGGACCAGGGCTGAGCTGCAGCTGAGCAGGGCTAAAAGAAGTGTGTCCACCGGCTCTCCGTGCATGGGGCGGGTGTTGGAGCCCTGGCCATCACCCTGGGTTGTGCCTCTTAAGGAAGGGTCTGCAGAGGGGCCTGGAAGTGGGAGGATTTCAGGGCAGCCCAGGGGCCCCTGAGCACCTCTGCTCCTCCCTTCAAGGCAAGGAAGGGCTGTGCATTGAGGGTTCCATGCTGATGAGGCTCCTTCGGTGTTTCCTTGATACGGTAAGGAGGCACCGGGAGACCCCAGCCCTGGGACTCTTCTACCTTGCAGTGCCCAGCACCCTCAGCTCAGGTGTCCAGCTCCCCCAGGAGGACTTGGCTCACCCCCAGCCCACAGAGGGCACAAGCAGATCCCTGCAGGGCTCACAAGCCAGGCTCTGCTCAAGAGAGGGGGCATCCCATGGCAGAGGCCAGGGCTCAGGCCCAGCCTCGTGGGCAGACTGGGACAGGACCTGACTTGGGAGGGCCCAAGGAAGCCCCAGGTCTTCAGGAAGCCCCTCCTTCCAGAAGCCACAGCGCTGCTGAGATGAGTCCCCCATGAGGAGCTACAGGACCTTGTCTGACTCAGTCTACTGGGGGTCTCATCCCATGGAGAGGGGTCCCCAGCACTCCAGGGGACTGAAACCCCAGTGGGCCCTGCTCAGGCCACCAGCTCCAGCTTGTAAGGCCAGGTTCTCTCACACTTGTTGTCCCCACAGAAATCCTTCGGGCTCACCCTGAGACTGTGGGATGTGCTCATCTTGGAGGGCGAGCGGGTACTGACGGCCATGGCGCATGCATCATTCAAAATACACAGGAGTAAGTCCCGTGTGCCCGAGGGTGCTTGGGGGAACACATGGGACAGAGCCCGCTGGCCTGAGGGAAGTGTCCTTATGCTGCCTGCTCCATCTGGCTAGGGGTATCTGGCCTGGTGGGCTGGGCAAGGCATGATGACACTGAGTCCACCCCCCACATGACCCAGATGAAAATCAGGAGTGTGGTGAGCACTTCCCTGCCTGTCCTTCCCCAGTTGTAAGCCTTCTGTGCACAGCTGGAACCCAGGGTGGTCAAAAAGGACCAGGTACCACCCAGTGGGAGGTGGGGCCTGGTGGAAATGGGGTGCAGGCACTGACCCCTCCCAGGGAATCCTCCTGGCCTGATGCCCGCCCTGTCCCTAGAGTGCTTCATGAAGCTTTCCTGGAGCATCATCTGGGAGTTTCAGGAGCGACTCCCAGAACTGGGCCCTGGAGGACAACGCAGTCCTCAGGATCCTTCAAACCTCCATGAAGGAACTCACAAGGAAACACTGGGACCTGCCACCCCCAGGTGGGCTCCAGCACCAGGTCACCTCCCAAGTAACCCTCTGGGGCAGTCAATGGTGGGGAGTGCCCTAGCCCCCCCAGTCCTCCTACCTGGCCTTCCTCCTGCACCTCTTCTTCCTCCTCTACCTCCTCTATTCTAAGAAAGTCAAATGGGTCTGCCAGTCTTCAGGGCATGTGCTGAGCACATGTGTGTGTGTGCTGGACATGCTGTGTGGACAGGCAGGGGCCATGGGCAGGACCTCATAACACTCCTCTCCCACTTTCCACATTGTCCTGTCCTCCTTGAAGGGCCCTGAGGGACACTGGGGCAGTCAGACCCTGCTGTGGAAGCCCTCACCCCCACCTCCAAGCAGCAGAGACCCCTCATTCCCTAGTGACCCCCAAGGGTGTCAAAACAACAAGCCAGGGGGACAAGAGAATCAGTGTCCCTGACCCAGAGAACATTCGGGCAGAGAGCATCGGGGGAAGCCCTGACCCAGAGACACAACCAAGAGTTCAGCCGGGTGTGGGATCACTTCAGCCCTGGCATGGAGTGGGCGGCCTGGAGGGTAGAGGGGAACCTGTGCCCATTCCCTTCTCACCCGCTGTGGAGACAGGCCCCCATGTGAGGTGACAAGGGGGCTGGGTGACAGTGCAGATCCCTCCCACCTGAGTCCTGAATCGGGGCTGCCAAACTGCCCTGAGGTGAGGGCGTGAGGCAGGAAGTCCTGAGCCACCCTGAACCCTGGGGGCCATTTCAGGAGCGACCTCAGGTTCCCCGAAAGCTCCCCGAGCCCAGACTGCACACAGACCGCGCCCTGGAATCAGCAGCCTGCAGGGGCGTCCTCAGTGTCAGGCCATGGTGCCATGCAGGGACCCAGAGGACTCCAGAGACCCAGGCCTGTGGAGGCTAGCCCTGAAGAGACCAGATGAGCTTGGAGAAGATGGTGACCATGTCTGCTTCTTTTTTTCAGCTGAGCTCAAGCAGATGTCCTCTAGGGTGTCCCCTGGCATTGGGCCCCTCTGTGAGGTAGACAGACTGGCTGTCCTCACCCTACCAGCTCAGCTCCACGAGCTCATGCCATCAGCCTCCCTGGGACAAAAGCCTTGTCCTCCCCCAGCCTGGCCTGACGGGGCTGTCCCCAAGGCCCAGGTCAAGGCCCATCAACACCAAGGGGCTTCCCCAGAACCTAGGGCAGAAGACTGTTGTCCGACGGGCCCAGAGGCTCGAGATGAGGGCAGGATGTCCCCCGGTGAGGTCAGGCTTTGTATTACATGGAAACATTTGTCCAGGAACTCTATGCCACAGCTCCACACAGACCTGCATATTGGGGGCCCAGGGGCTTCTCAAGAACCCAGGGCAGCAGGCTGCTCTCTGGGGCACCCAGAGGTTCAAGATGATGGCAGCCTGTCCCCTGGTGAGGTCAGGCTTTGTATTACACGGAAATACTTGTCCAGGAACCCGCATGTCGGGGGTCCGTGTTTCCTGTGCTGCCATTTTGAACACGGCTCCTGGGACTCTGTCACTTCTCCATCTTCTGTGGACAGTAGCCCTGGAACAACAAAACGCACCCCGCCCAGCGAGCCCACTGGGACCGCGACACCAGGCCCTGCCTGGGTTTATGACAGGGAGGAGGCACTTCGAGAGATACCCCTGCAACAAGGTGTCCCCTGCCTGAAACTCACATTGGTAGAAGAACAACACGGCATGGAGGGAGCCCAGGCAGCACCTGCCTGGCCGCCTCACAGCCCCAGATGGCTGCTGGACCTTGTTTTCTACTGCTATTTTATTTTTATTTTATATTTTTGTCTTCTGGGCCTTGGGAAATACTCAGTGGGGGACTTGGTCCCATCACGGCCTCAGGAGGGAAGGCTGAGCATAGGGTTCCCACAGCCCCAGCCAGCCAGCAGCGTGCCCTGGGGCCCCTGACCCCACCTGTGGGTCACAGCCCCTCCCCCAGGGCCCAAGTCCCCGGCCCAGAGGGACCTGGCTTCATTCCGAGTCCTAGGGGGAGAGGGGCACCGCAGGCCCACACAGGGGACCACACGGGACCAGGGCACAGCGAGCCTTGGGTGCTGCGAGGATTCACATCAGACAACCTTGGGAAGCTGGACCAGAGATGCTGAGCCCATACAGTGATGATATGGGCAGCTGGCACAGGAGGGTCAACAGCTGTGAACACTGCTGCCTCTTTCTGACTTCATCACTGCAGTGCAGGCAGTCTGCACCCCAGAGCCTGGCCGAACAGCACCCCAAGTGCCCTGGTCTGCTGTGCCAACATGCCACCTCGAGGCTTTGAGGCCCTGCCTGCCATACCACCCTCCTCCTGGAAGCCTCGTCCTGCAGCTCAGCTGCTGCCACAACCACAGCAGGCACCGCTGCCAAGCTCCTTCCAGTCAGGCTTCCTAGAATGCAGAGGAGCCTCAGCGGCTCAGACTGTGAAGGTGGTTTAATCCGCATTTCCATTGTTCCCACCAAAGACGATCCCTGCAGAGGATGCTCTTGATCAAAGGTGGGCAAAACGGCATGCCAGGAGATGGAGTCAGCTTCTTTCCCTGGCCACCATGTTAGGCGGGGACAAAGTGGCCATCAGACAGGCATGGGACAGAAGAGTCTTAGCATGCTGCATGTGCCCTGACCAAGGCTGACCAGGCCAACACCACTGCCGAGCATCCCATCTGTTGACAAGGGACTTGGTGTGGATCCCTGGGCTGGCGCTATTTCCCAGGAGGACCGGCTGGCTGCCTGTGGGCAGGCTGCCCACACTGTGGGGGGAGCTGAGATTGGCCTTCACTGCAGGGAGCCCCTACCTGGATATAGACTTGCCCCTCCTTCCTGTCACCATCATGGCAGCCCACATGGTATTGCTTTTGACCAGGTCACTTAATTCACAGCGAGGGACATGCAGCAGTGGCCCCTGACCAGGGAACTAACTGTTCTCACTATGTCAGCCACTGCCTAGAAGCAACTGGGCTTAGGATCGCTCAGTTATGCTGATGTGATGGTTTTTCTTAAAAGATAAATGTTATGCTTTCTACTGGAATCCAGTACACAGTGTGACTCTCTGACACCCAGAAGGTATAGTTCTGAGAGTGAAGGTGTGAAAAGTGGACAATGTTCAGTATTGCACTGAATGTCTCAGTTGCAAAGTTTTCCTATTCCTGTCCTGGAGGAATGGAGCTTCACTGGTTGGAAGGTCTGAGGACCCAGGCAGAGTGAAGCTTTCCCCAGGGGAAGACAACAATGGTTCTATTTAATATGAAGAGACAGGACTAAGTTTGAAACTCTGGGGCATTCTCTGGTGTTCTTGATGTTTCCACATAAAGTAAGTCAAATAGGCTGGGTGTGGTGGCTCATGCCTGTGATCCCAGCACTTTGGGAGGCCAAGGTGGGCAGATCACGAGGTCAGGAGATCGAGACCATCCTGGCTAACATGGTGAAACCCCATCTCTACTAAAAATACAAAAAATGAGCCGGGCGAGGTGGCAGGCATCTGTAGTCCCAGCTACTCGGGAGGCTGAGGCAGGAGAATGGCATAAACCCAAGAGGCGGAGCTTGCAGTGAGCTGAGATCTGGCCACTGCACTCCAGCCTGGGCGACAGAGCGAGACTCTGTCTCAAAAAAGTCAAATAACAAAGTTTTCCCACAGAGGCATCTGAAAAAGGAGGGGGAAGAACTATTCAGAACTCAGAGGCTTCAGAATTGAAGATGAGGCCAAGCAGGAGACTCCTGACCTGCTGAGGGGAGGGGAAGTATGTGGAGGTGGCTGGGAGATGATGCCATAGAGATCCACCCCCACCTTGTGATCTGTCAGAAAACCGTGCACTTGATTAGCTGTGCACATCTTCTCTCCACTGATTATAGTATTTCTTTTCATTTGTGACTCTCCAATCATGCAGGGAGCTTGCTACAAAATACACTGTGCTATACCATAGCCTGGGGCTTGCAATCCAACCCTGGCGAGGATTCCTGCATGTCAAGGGCCTCAGGTGACTTTCATGCACACCCAAGTCAGAAGGCTGTCCTGAATCCTGGATGTCACCTTTATCGGGGGAAACCCACCCATGATATTCAACGTGGGTCCTTTTCTATTTTCCCTAAGTGTCAGCTGGTCTGAGAAATAAAGGGAAAGAGTACAAAAGAGAGAAATTTTAAAGCTGAGTGTCCGGGTGAGACATCACATGTCAGCAGGTTCTGTGATGCCCCCTGAGCCATAAAACCAGCAAGTTTTTATTAGCAATTTTCAAAGGGGAGGGTGTGCATGAATAGTGTGTGAGTCACAGAGATCACATGCTTCAAGGGTGACAAAACATCACAAGGCAGAAGATCAGGGTGAAACTAGAATCACTAACGAACTTCCATGTCCCGCTGTGCACACATTGTCGGGGTTCAAGAGCAGAGAACCGGCCTGACTAGAATTTGCCAGGCTGGGACTCCCTAATCCCAGCAAGTCTAGGGGCACTGCAGGAGACTAGGGCGTGTTTCATCCCTATCTGTATCTGCATAAGGCAGACACCCCCAGGGCGGCCATTTCAGAGGCCTCCTCTGGCAATGTATTCCTTTACCAGGGCTGTTAATTATTAATATTCCTTACTGGGGAGAGAATTCAGCGATATTTCTCTTACCCATTTTTGGTAATAAGAGAAATATGGCTCTGTCCTGCCCAGCCCACAGGCAGCCAGACTTTAAGGTTATCTCCCTTGTTCGTTGAAAATTGCTGTTATCCTGTTCTTAAGGTGCCCAGATTTCATATTGTTCAAACACACATGCTCTATAAACAATTGGTGCAGTTAACACAATCATCACAGGGTCCTGAGGCAACATTCATCCTCAGCTTACGAAGATGACGGGATTAACAGATTAAAGTAAAGACGGGCATAGGAAACCACAAGAGTATTGATTGGGGAAGTGACAAGTGCCCATGAAATCTTCACAATTTATGTTCTTCTGCCGTGGCTTCAGCCAGTCCCTCCGTTTGGGGTCCCTGACCTCCTGCAACAACCTTCCTGCCCAAAAAAGGAGAAATGAAGGTCAACCAGCAGCAGGCCAGTCATGGAAAGGGATGAAATGTGAGTGCGGGCCCTTCCTGACAAGACAAGACTTTAGGCAGAAAGTCAGGCTGTAGTTCTGGTCACTGACTCAGACCAGGGACGCCCCCATGCAGGCTGGTGTGCCCTGGCTGCTTTTCTCCCTCCTGCCACCCTCTCTTTGGCTGTTTGTGTTTTGAAGGGAGAGCCTGCCAATTTTCAGAAGAAAATGTAGCTTTATTATGATATAGGAAAGACTGCAAGTTATTAGGGGAGGAGGAGGAGTCCTGAAACAGCTCCTGAGAATGAGAGGGAAAAGGAAGGTGTAAATCTGTTGGTAATAAAGTCTCCAACCACAGCACCGTCATGGGAATGTTTTTGTTACAATTTTTGTTTTCAAGGATATAGTAAACAAAACAGTCACTTGAATTGTCAAAAGAACAGCAATTTTACAAAGTGAAAAGCATACACACCAAGCCAGAATACAATAGCACTCAGATCTATATGTTGCAGTGGTGCCAGTGTAAGAGGAAACCTTCAGGAGGTTGCAGTGACCCTCCAGGGAACCCAGGCCCATGGAGGGCCCTAGGGCTGGAGGGAGGCCAGCAAACCACTCAGCTCAAAGCACTCCCTTCAGGCATCTGAAGAGGGAAAGCCCATGTGTCTTCCTGTGAAGCACTGAACGGGCAGCCAGCATCTCAGAAATGCAGGTGATTTTTCATACATGGTGTGAATGAGTCTGGGGTCACCCAGGGAGTCTCTCAGTGATCAGACACACTTTGAAACAATCAACACCTACAGAAGAGGTTATTAGGAAATAGGAAAAATGTTTTCCTGAATTTCATAGCAGACTGGGAGATAAAGGAAGAGATTCTCAAGCCCACCATGGAAATATTTTGTTCTAACAAAGTAAATTCACAAGAGCACATCAAACACAAGACCTAATGCAAGGGGCAGTGCCCATGGCCACTGCCTGCCTCTGGTGAGAAGTTCTTTAGCAGCAGTCACAGGGCAATGCTTAGGCAATGCCACAGTGAATAAGGGGGATTCACTTGGATCTAAGAGTTTAGGATAATGCCCACCAAGAATGCACTGACTCCATCTCTCTTCCCAGTTCTAATGTTCTCAGAGCAGCAGCCACCCCTGAACACAGCGGGAGACAGGAAAGGGCCCAGGGGCATGGGGATTTATTCCTGGGTTCTCTATTCTTTTCCACTGGTCTATGTGTCTGTTTTTATGCCAGTCCATTGCTGTTTTGATTACTATAGTTCTGTAGTATAATTTGAAGTCAGGTAATGTGATGCCTCCAATTTTGTTCTTTTTGCTTAGGGTAGCTTTGGCTATTCTGGGTCTTTTGTGGTTCAATTTGGATTATTTTTTCTACTTCTGTGAAGGATGTCCTTGGTATTTTGACAGGGATTGCATTGAATCTATAGATTGCTTTGGGTAGTATAGACATTTTAGCAATATCGATTCTTCTGATCTATGAACATGGAATATATGTCAATTGTGTGTGTTCTCTTCAATTTCCTGCATCAATGCTTTATAGTTTTCTTTGTAGAGATCTTTCACTTCTTTGGTTAAGTTTATTCCTAAATGTTTGGTTTTATTTGTATCTATTGTTAACAAGATTTCTCTCTTAATTTCTTTTTTAGATTGTTCACTGTTGGCATAGAGAAATATTACTGATTTCTGTATGTTAATTTTGTATCCTGCAACTTAACTAAATTTGTTTAACTATTCTGTTAGTGTTCTGGTGGAGTTTTTAGGTTTCTCCAAGATTGTATCATCTGCAAACAGAATTTGACTTTTTCCTTTCCAAGTTGGACACAAGGCTGTTATTTTATTTCAGGCCATTTTCCAAGCTCAGCGGTTTTTGTCAGAATTCAGTTCCTGTAGTTATAAGACTGAAGATTCTGGTTTCTTTTTGCCTGTCAATGGAGAGTTGTTCTCAAATCCTACAGGTGGCCCACCATTCTATTGCATGCAGCCTTCCCTACAGCATGGTAATTGTTTACCATTAGAAACATGGTAATTGTTTCTAAGAAGAAAATCTTAGAAGAAATCTTCCTATCACCTACCATACGGTTCCCTCTAAATTTCAAATGTTCGTATTCTCCCTAAAGGCAAAATACATTTACTCCCTCCCAAAGATTTCATCTCATCTTCAGCTCAAATCCAAAGCATTATTATCTAAATCATACCATCTTATCAGCTCAAAGTCCAAAATGGCCCCTAAACATCACAAACTTGAAGCTTAGAATCTTACCTTCTAAATGTTCTAAATCAGATGCAGATGGTTACAAATCATTTAGTGCAGATCCTGGGGGCACACTTTCAATTTGTGGATCTGTGAAGCTAAAGAAACAAGTTATTTTCTCCAACAATCCTAATATACATTAGTGGACAGGCAGAGGATAACAGTTATGTGCATCTGAATAAAGAGGTAGAGGAGGCTGGGCGCAGTGGCTCACACCTGTAATCCCAGCACTTTGGGAGGCCGAGGCGGGTGGATCACCTGAGGTCAGGAGTTCGAGACCAGCCTGACCAACATGGAGAAACCCCGTCTCTACTAAAAATACAAAATTCGCCAGGCGTGGTGGTTCATGCCGGTAATCCCAACTACTTGGGAGGCTGAGGCGGGAGAATTGCTTGAACTTGGGAGGCAGAGGTTGTGGTGAGCCGAGATCGCGCCATTGCACTACAGCCTGGGCAACAAGAGTAAAACTATGTCTCAAAAAAAAAAAAAAAAAAAAAGGAATATATAATATGTTCACATACTAAAACAGCATGAAAACATAAAAATTAATAAATGAGCCATAAATTGAAAGTGATTAAAAATTAAAGAAGCTATTTCATTGAATGTTATGCTGGTCAGCATTGAAGTTTGCCAAAATTTAAATATTTCAGATTGTTGAACATGTATGTTAATAAATTGTAGATAAGAATATGTGTATTTATAAATATATTTCAACAGTTTCACTTCCTCAGAATAGTGTTACTACTCAAGTATCAAAGAGGCCAATTGGGTTGTGAACACATGTAGAAGCATAGACGCAGTGTTTATAATCTAATCTTTATGGGAAAAAAATGCTCAAAAACCTAGAGATGTGAGCAGTACCAATAAAATTTCTACAATTTGCCAAGATTGTTTAAAATGATAATTTCTATTTCCCTGGTTGGCTGTTACTTTTCTGGAAGCCTGAGGAGAGGAAAAGCTGCCAGTGAGGTCCCTGAGGTCACCCAGGCCCAGAAGAGACATAGCACCAGCTGACAACTGCAGTAAATGCCACTGAAGACCCTCATCGGGAAGAGGCTGCAGGACCATGTCTGCCATGCTTGTGTTTTAAATGCTGGCCAAGATGAGTCAAAACTCCTTTTCCTTTTTTAATTAGAAGAATTTTCAGGTACTCAAAAAATGTCACACAAGACTAATTTATTGTGCTTGCCCTATATAATTTCTTCCTTAAACAATTTAAGCAGGAGTTAGTTTACATACTGTATTTGGCAATCAGCTTTTGTTATTTTGAACCACTGAAGACAATAAATTTGCTTCTTCCTTTTTTCTTTTTCTTTTCTTTCTTTCTTTCTTTTTTTTTTTTTTTTCTGAGACGGAGTCTCGCTCTTGTCCCCAGGCTGGAGTGCAATGGTGGGATCTCAGCTCACTGCAACCTCCGCCCTGGCTCGCTGCATCCCTCCCTTCTGCAGGGAAGATGTCAATATTTACCCTACTGACCCTGGCCAGTTCTTGGTATTGCTCAAGTCCCCTGGGTCTTCAGACTGGCAGATGACTTAAGGGGCCAACCACCCTTGGCCTCTCCTGGGACAAACACTTGGCTTCACCCATTATCATGTCTTGTTCAGCCTCAGAGGAGCGTGGTTGGGGTGGATTACTTCATGCCTTGATTCTGCCTTGCCGGAAACCACGGTGGCAGCAGGCTTGGGTGTCACCAAGTCACCGTGTTTCATGCTATTTCTGGAGGTTCTGGCCTTTGTGGCCTCGGAAAGGAAGGCCATCTGGTGCTTTGGGGAAGGCCCTCCGGATGCTCCTCCCGATGGTCTTCTTCAGGCCTTTTGCTCAGCATTGATCTGATCAGTTCTGCCAGCTCTTAGCCATGATCTCTTGGCACTGGTGCGGCTTTCCGTCAATAATTTCATAAACTCCAGACTTCGTGTCTTTTGCATGGAAAGTACGCGGTGCCCATTTCATATGACAGCGCACCCTGGAGCCCAAACGTCAGCCTTGCGGGTGTGGGGTTTCTTGGGGACAATTTTGGGCTCAGGTGTAGGGGGCGTTTCCTCAGGGCAGGCGCGTCCTGGTCCCCATCTGAGGCCGTGGGCTCCTGGCAGGAGGACCTGGAGTTTTCGAATCCCCGGAAGGGTGCATTTCCCCCACTCTCGGGCACAAGCTGCCCTTTTGGCGGCGTTGGGCACGGATCACCGCCTCCCAGAAGCCCGCGACAGCGTCAAGCAAGTGGTGCCCCCGCCCGGGACACCTCGTGGGTGATGGTGCCATGAGGCTGGAACAGACTGGGGCCTCCCGGTCTGTCAGCTGCTCCCGCCCGGGTGTGGCTTTCATAGGCTTTTGGACACTGCCTGCCATCCCGCCGCCCCTCTCGGGGTCCGCTCCCCTGGACTGGCCCTGCCCATCGCGCGCCGGTAGTAGCAGGCAGCCAGGAGCCAGTGGCGGGCGCCGCAGGTGGGATGACCAGCAGGAGGCTGCGCTGGAGCCCGCTGGGCAGCAGGACCCCTAAGGCAGCGGGGCGGGTGAGAGAACCTTAGCGTGGGCGGCTGAGGGATGGAGGCAACTGACGGGCTGAAGGGCTGAGGCAGCTGAGGGGCTGAGGGG
>NW_012117955.1:38705-54072 GCF_000951035.1 Colobus angolensis palliatus | reverse complement strand
GGCTGAGGGGCCTGAGGGGCTGAGGCGGCTGTGAGGGCCTGAGGCGGCTGAGGGGCTGAGGGACTGAGGGTCTGAGGGACTGAGGAGGCTGAGGGGCTGAGACGCTGAGGGGCTGAGGGGCTGAGGCGCCGAGGGGCTGAGGGGCTGAGGGGCGGGCAGCCTGGCGGGTCCCCGAAGCAGGGTCCACCGGACGTCACGTAGCGGAATCCCCCGGGCTGCTTTCTCTCCGGCTGCTCAGCCACTTAATCTTACCGTGAACCTCGTGGGCTCCTGCTCGGCGTCCTTTCTTACTCTGTCTCTGTTTTTGCATTCTATTGACAAGTCTTTAGTTTAGGATATTTTACTGATATAACTGAGGATGAACTGTGTTTTGCAGCATTTTATTTTATTACACGTTTTCTCCTAGATTTTGGTATCATTTTTATGCTGACTTGATTAAACATTTTGGAAACTTTCCTGGAACTGATAAAATAGCTTTTATATGATCTTTTTCTTGAGGTCATAAAATAATTTACTTTGAAATGTCTCCGTCTAACAACTTTTGTGCTTTTGTTGTTTTGTGCAGAGGTGGGAAGACTCCTTCGCATTTTTGGTATAACTTCTGTGTTAATGATTTTGTTGTTTGCTTCCCACACTTAGTGATCCGTGTTTTCCAACTTAGAGTTAACATGTATCATTTTGTGATTTAAACAAATGTCTCGTATATCTCTTTGCACGTCTTTTTGAGTTTGTCATATTTGGAATTGCCTTCATATTTTTCAATCATTAAAGTAGGAATTTGTTAAATATTCCAAAAAGACCGAAGTTTTACTTCATCTCCTAGGCATTCATTTTTCAGTGTGTTATTCACTGATTTCTCCATGTTCATTAATATTGGGAATAATTTATATAAATTGATTATTGCTGCGTTACAAGCTTACGGAGCAACATTCTTTGTCTTCTGTATTTTAATGATTTTTTAAAATATATTTTAGTCACTTATACTGTATTTAGGTTTATTTTCCTGATTCTAGACCCTCTATTAACTAGAATGCTGATAATTTTCCCTAAGCTTCCATTGTTTATAATTTATTCATTTATTTATGACAGATGAGCATAAAACTCATCTTAGGTTTGGAATATCTGCTATGGGGAGTTATGTTAGGGTTTTTATTTTGTTTTACATTTTAATTAGGGAAGACAAATCATCTTGTTTTTCACTTTGGAAATGGTGTATGGAGGGAGGGGAGATGAGAGTTAAGAAAAATACTTGTAGCTGTTCACATAAGAGATCATGATATCTAAAGCGATCTTCCTAAAGAGTGAGGTTGACTAGTTCCTTGCTTAAAACCTTGCTGACATTCCCTCTAATGACAGTTTAAGATTCAAACTCCTGAATGTGATTGACAAAACCTTCCATGATCTGGTTCCCACCTGCTTCTCCACTTCTACCTCCTTTAGAACAAATCCTCAAACAACCAACCTTCACCCCCGAGGCTCAAACCAGAATGACTTATATTCTCCCTCCAGCTGCTCCTGTCTGAGCTTTTCTCATTGGCTGGAATGCAGTTCTTCTTTTGTCCACTTGGCAAATGCCTATTCATCTTTCAACACAGATCAGCCTCTCTAGGAACTTTCCAGACCCATCCCTGACCTCTGCCATCTGTGCAGCCCATCAAGCCCCCTACCCCTCTGTAGAGGGAATCATTTCTTCTGTATTCCCAGTGCACCTGTGGTGTAGTTTCCACCTGGGGTTCTAAAATGCAAACTCCAGTGTGACACTATCTATGTGTTGTTCCTAATGTAGACTTTTGGCCTTGCACAGTGCCTGGCCCATAGTAGGTTGTATCATTTGAGTAAAATGTGATGATGGGAATTGATGAGAAAATGTAGAGAAAAGGAAAGTTTCGAGAGAAATGGAATGGGTGGAATCAATAGGTCTTGCTGATTGATTGGGTGCAGAGGCTTAGGGAGCTGAGGGACACTCTGAGGTGAGCTCAAGACCTTAGGAGGAGGAGTTTTGATAGAGGGAAAGATGAAGGTCACTTTAAACTTGCTTCTTTTTAAAATTTTTACTTTTTCTTAAAGTAAGATTTACATACAATGAAACGCATAGATCTTAATTACACAGTTGGACTAATAATACATGCTGAATTGAAGATGACTATAAGACATTCAGGTGAAGGTATTGCAAAGATGGCCAGCAGTGTGTATCAAAGCACAGAGTCTGGTGCTAGAGACTGAGCTCTGGGGTCCTTACGGGAAGTGGTACTGGGTGCAGATGAGTACCCCCCTGGGGTGAGAAGCCAGGGCCAGTCAGCCATTGTGAATTGGAGTCACCTTGAGATAGTGGGATATCTGGAGTCTCTCACTAATAACTAGGATGTTTTCATCTTCCTTTGGCTGTTTTCTGCTTTTGTTTTGGCTGGGCTTCCCTTTTGTTTATGGGCTGTGAAAGGATTAGAAAGTATACCGGAGAATAGAAGGGACATGGAATGGGATGGCCACAGTTAATTGGGAACATGTATAGAGGACCACTCTTTGATCTATCTGACCACGCTTATGAAAACAGTGTTTCTTTATCCATTCACAGGGAGTCAGTCCATCACTTCCTGAGTGGGCGATGGGGCTCCTATCCCTGGTGACCACCACATACAACAGATGAGGAAAGAATTCTAAAATAAATATAAATGGACTCGTAGTTTAATAAGAAACCAAAAGTGCATTAACCATGCTATTTCTTAGCATCCTGAAGCAGCAGAGTCATGAACTCATTGGGAAAATCAATGTTCTCAGTTAGAGGTTAGCATTCATTTCTCCCTAAAGCATACTGTATTTAATTAAATGTACAGAAAAATTCCAGCCAGAGGAGTTACAGTGATGAAACGATCCCTGTTTGGAAGTCTAGACATCTTTGGTTCTTTGTCCAATTCTCTCTGCTGTGTCACCAAAGGCAAGTGATCTCCCTGAGCCTCAGTTCCTTCTTTGGTAACCTGCAGGAGATGTCAATGCCAACCCTGAATCCTGTATTTACTCAATTTCTCAACAAATATTCTTGGCTGGGAGTGGTGGCCAATGCCTGTAATCTCAGCACTTTGGGAGTCTGGGGCAGGTGGGTCACTTGAGGCCAGGAGTTTGAGACCGGCCTGGGAAACATGGTGAAACCCCATCTCTACAAAAAAAAAATCAGCCAAGCATAGTGGTGCATGCCAGTGGTCCCAGCTACTCGAGAGGCTGAAGTGGGAGGATCACTTGAGCCCAAGAAGTTGAGGCTGCAGTGAGCCATGATTGCATTAATGCACTCCAGCCTTGGTGACAGAGTGATACCCTATCTCAAAACACAAACAAACCCAAATATTCTTCACCTTCTACTCTGTTCTGGGCACTGAGCTGGTTAAAAATCCCTACTTCACGCCGGTGGCTCACGCCTATAATCCATGCACTTTGGGAGGCCAAGTGGGTGGATCACGAGGTCAGGAGTTCAAGACCACCCTGGCCAAGATGGTAAAACCCTCATCTCTACTAAAAATACAAAAAATTAGCTGGGTGTGGTGGCAGGCACCTGTAATTCTAGCTACTCGGGAGGCTGAGGCAAGATAATCGCTTGAACTCGCAGGGCAGAGGTTGCAGTGAGCCAGGATCATGCCACTGCACTCCAGCCTGGGTGACAGAGTGAGACTCTGTCTCAAAAAACAAAACAAAACAAAGCAAAACACAACAAAATTCATTACCCAATATTCCATAAAGCAAAAGTCAGAAAGTTTTATACTAGTTGTTATCATGAGGACAGTTTCTATGATTACAGTCTAATTAGAATAGAAATGAATAACAAAGAGATAAAAATGTATGTGAGGCAATTCAAAAACACAAAAGATTGAAAACAAGGAAATATAAATTGCAGTATTCATAAACAGAAAACAATATGGTTGTCTACAAAGAAAGCCCAAGAGAATATACAGAAATTATTGAAATTAATGGGAATTTAGTAAGGCTGCTGAATCTTAGAATAACTGGATTCCTGTGAAGAATGTGTTACCATAAGAAAATGCTATAAAAACCACTTGCAAAGGCAATAAAGGGTATAGTGCAAAATATATATATATATATGAAACAAAAACATGCATGACTTCTGTAGAAAAGGCATTATAAAACTTTATTAGAATTTAAGACCTAAATGCATGGAGATAGGATACCACTGCTGTGCATAGGCAAACTAAGTATCTCTCCAAAAAATGGTTTCATTGATTTAATCTAATTCCAAGATTATGCAGAACATTTGTTTATGTATTTATTTTTTATTTAAATTTGTATAGACAGACAATGAAGCACATGTAGCTAAGAGAATTCTGAAGATGGAAACAGGGTGGGGAGATCAGTCCTACAGACGTGGAGATGTATCATGCTGCATCCTCATTGCTGCTGCTTGGGTTTGCCAAAGGGCCGAGCACATGGAACAAAGATGCTCAAAGCCTAGAAGCTGCCAATGTTCGTAATTCTGGATGATGAGGATGAAGTTGTTTCCAGTCCCTTTTCCCCAATTATTAAACACGAAGCTTGACCCAGTATTTTTCCCCCTAGCTTTCCCAACAACCCAAAGTAGTCAAAGCTCTGTTTTACCTAAGAAAAAAAAAAACCCACTGGAACACAACAGTAATAGTAATTTCTCGAGCATTAGGAACTGTAAAAGATGGATTTGAAAACTCTTAATGTTTAAAACTGCTGGGAAAAAATTACCACGCCTATAGATACTATGTTTACAAATTTTGGAAAACAGAGAAGAAAAAACTGAGATATAACTATAAAGTAGGCAGCTTTGAACAAGTCTGGTGACCATACAATTAGTAATACCCTGCATAAAGCATGGGCAAAGTTGGGGATGACCTATACTAATAATAAATTTTTAAATAAGAATTGTTAGAAATGCTTACACATCTCACACCTGTAATCCTAGCACTTTGGGAGGCCAAGGTGGGCGGATCACGAGGTCAGGAGATTGAGACAAGCCTGGCTAATGCAGCGAAACCCTGTCTCTACTAAAAATACAAAACATTAGGTGGGCATGGTGGCATGCACCTGTGGTCCCAGCTACTCAGGAGGCTGAGGCAGGAGAATTGCTTGAACTCGGGAGGCCGAGGTTACAGTGAGCCGAGATCACACCACTCCACTCTAGCCTGGACAACAGATCAATACTCCTTCTCAAAAAGAAAATAAAAATAAAAATAAAAATAAATGCCTACACATTCAGCAAGGTGCATCGCAAACAATAAAATGAAGAACACTCTATTATTATAATGTCTGCCTTAATAAATACAACATGCATCATTATTTTACTTAGGTATTTTCAGGAGTCTGTATGCATTGACAATGTTAAAAACAGAATTAACGTTTAGTTTTTCCTACATTAAAAAATGTAGTTTCCTTAAGATATAAAGATCCACAAGGAATAACTAATACACTTACATTTTTACTCTAGGATGTTTTTTCAAAACAGCAATTATATGAATTAAAACACTGATATATGTGTGTATATATATATATACATATATATAACATCATATATGTAATATATGATGTTACAGATAGGTTGATACTTAACACTAGAGATTAATTCGGTGTATTATTCTCACATTTATAATAAAACAAATGTCCAGGTTCACTCCCCCTATAATCTGGTGGTTCCTTCTACCTTGTTGGCCACTGGTTCCACAACACAGCTGGATAGTACTATGTTGGCAATAATCTACGGGCTTTCCTTAGGGGGAATCACAGGGGCTTACCTAAATAAAGCCATGACATTTTATTTGGTCTGATTTTGGTAGCAACCTGATTCAATAAAACAATTTCTTAACTTTTAGGATACTCATTGTATATTTCTTCCTGTCTTGCCAAATGTGCTGCTGGTCACTTTATTCAAATTTTTAGACAGGATAAAAACTTAACAATGCTAACTTTTCTATCTCAAATGAGTGTTCTGATACCTAAATAGAATTGGAATGGCTACTAAGTCCTTCATATTTTTTGGTACAAAGCTATTAGTTTGGGTCACATTAAATTGCTGACTTGTTGACCTGCAAAAATGATAGTTTCAGATGCTTCAACCTGTGTATCTTGGAGTGAGTGGTGGCTTTGTGATTGTTAGGAATTAAAACTTACTAAGTTCTACACAGATAAAGGGGATCAGAAAGGTAAACTAGATGAGTGATTATTCATCCATAAATCAGAAATACACATGTAATTGAAGTATTACAACAAAAAATATGAACATCTTATTAAGAACTGTAGAAAAATCGCCTTACTGTGTCCAGAGGGGAGGTTGTTGGTCCAGCCAGCTCACCTGCCAGGTCTCTGGCTCCTATGCTAGTCCTTTATGTGTTGGAACCACAGATACTAGTGTTTCCCCAAGTATTTACTTACATGATGACATTATTGTTGTCATTATTATTATTTGTAATATCCAGCAGATTTCCTGGGGGCACGAATGATACTTATGTCCACATGCCCAACACACAGGCCTGGCAAATACAAGATGTGCAGTAAGTGTCGATGCACAGGTGACGGTCATTGGCCAAGCACTTTCCCATGCATTATCCTACACAATAACTTTGAGTGCGTTGTATTATACCTTCATCTCGCTCTTGAATCAGTAATTTTTTTTGTTTTTAAATTCATAACATCATAAATGCCTAATAATCACGATAGGAATCTCTTAAGACTTTAGCAATAAAGTTTTGATCATTGAAATCCTAAATCTTCTCAGTCAGGTGTTTTTATGGTGAAGGCAGATTGCTATTCCTTGCATGGTAACTGCATTTAAGTTTTATGCAGTGGCTACACTGGAAAGAACAGTGATCTGCCTAATTGCATGGAGAATGTAATCTCACGCCTGCACCCATGACCACTTCCTTTTCTGTGGTCAGGTTCATGAACAGTGAACATTGGTCCTCAGATGACCTCATTAAATACATTACTGTGTTTGTAAGTGTTCACATGAACAGCTTGATTTCCCTGCTATTATGGATGAAAAAAAAAAGTCAAATTCTGTAAAATATCTGAGGAGATTTATTCGGAGTCAAATATGAGTGACCAATGGTCCGTGACACAACCCTCAGGAGATCCTGAGAGCATGTGCCCAAGGTTGTTGGGGCACAGTCTATTTTATACATTTTAGGGAGACACGAGACTTGGTCAGATACATGTGAGATGCACATTGGTTCAGTCTGGAAAGGCAGCAAGAAGCGGGGAAGGGAGGCTTCCAGATTATGGGTAGATGGAACAATTTTCTGATTGCCAGTTGGTTGAAAGAGTTAAGTTATTAACTGGACGACTTGGAATCGGTAGAAAGGAATGTCTGGGTTATGATGAAAAGGGGTTGTGGAGACCAAAGTTTATCATGCAGATGAAGCCTCCAGGTAGCAGGCTTCACAGAGAAGAGATTGCAAATGTTTCTCATCAGACTCAGTTTGTTCCATCGGTAATTCCGAAAGGGAGGAGGGTGTAATGAGGCACCTCCTGCCCCCGCATCACGGCCTGAACCAGTCCCTCAGGTTAGCCTTGGAATGCCCTTGCCCAGAGGAGGGGTCCATTCAGATGGCCGGTGGGCTTAGAATTGTATTTTTGATTTACATTATGTATTTACAAATGTAACTTAATACCTCTTGAACTGCAATGAAAGGTTATTATTTACTGTATGTTGTTCAGAATAACATCAAGGTAGTTGTATTTGCTTCCTAAGGCCAGTGACACAGAAGTTCTTTCCCATAAGGAGCTCTTGCCGGTCACTCGGGTTGTGAGGACGGACACACACCAGCCATGCTCTGAAGCGGCTTACATACTGGGGCCTCTGCTCTGCCAAAGGGACAGTAAGTAGTGGCAAGAGGAACTGTCTTGGCCCACTAATAATACATGTCCATGTTTTATGGGAAATTTAGCTGCATGGGTTAAAAACAACATTGGCTGCCCTGGCAATCTATATTTCATTAGGAATAATTAACTTGAAAAAGCAATGTATCTTGTAATTGGGAAAAAAGTGATAAAAATTATATTACCTTTGGGTTATGTCTCTGATACAGTGTTTAAATAAGACTACAGCTGTAAAGACTAATGGAATCATCTGAAATAATATATCACTTGTTAGCAAGGGTTTTATCTACACCTATTTTACCAAAAGCTAAGGTTGCTAAAATTGGTCAGCAAATGAGAAAACGTGAGGACACAGCCATCAGGCCTGTTGGCTCATTAGCACCTCTGGCAACTCTGCATGTTCACAGGGAAACCTCCATGACTTCAGCTCCCCCAAAACAGGCAAAATGAAACACATGTATTCTAGCTTTGATCTCGTCTCTCATGAATATGCTCTATCCAGGGCTTCTCTGTCATCACTCCCCAGACACTGGAAGAAAGAGCCACAGCCATGCCAGGAGTGGAGCCAGGGTGTGCAGGACACGGCAGCAGCAGCCACATATGATGGGCTGTCTACACACAAGGCGGGTGTGCCCATGGAGCAGGTCTCAGAGAAGCTGTGGGAGATCACAGACTACAGAGATCATTCTGGCATTTGGCACTCTAAGGAAAGTATAAGGTAATTCTGCCTGATTATTTAAAATAGAATTGTTTCTGTTCCAAACCTATTTACTTTAGGAGGAGATAGGATTCCATTCTTGAGACGCCTGCGGCTGCTTCTGTTGGATCTGGTGGCAGTCCTTTCTGCATTTCTCAGAGGATCATCAGTGCAACACCTTGAGGAAAGTATTAACGTAGAAATTACACGGTTCTACTGGAGATTCACCTTTATCCAAATAGAAGATGAAGCATTTTGGGGGCAATAATAGGATGTTAGTTGTTAATTCTGGGTCCTGGGAATATGAGGGAGTTTAGTTATCTATATTTTATATTCCTCTCTAAAAGTGTTTAAAATTCAAAAAGTTTCAAAAAACATCAAAAATGCCATGATTATTTTCCTTTGAGATATTTAAGGATTAGAGACACTTTAAAAATATACATAAAGCAAGAGTCTTGCACACAGATATTCCTAACATAGCAAAACTGTGTCATTCCAGAGATTCTGGCATGTTGAATGGGCACCGTGGTGATCTACAGTCTTCAAGAACAGTACACTTACACCTTCAGTAAGAACTCCAGCTTCCCTGCAGCTTTATTTCCTGAAGAAGTCATGCTGACCAGAGAGGCGGCCACACTGAGCTTCCAAACCACCGTCCCCCGGCTTACAGCTCTACAAGAGTTCCTTACGCGAGGAATACCTTCCAGTTGTTCTCACCTTAAATGGCGAGTGTCCTCAGCGTAACAAGAGTGAGGCCAAATATTATGACCATAACAAGGTGGGGACTTTCAGTGTTCAAACCACAAACAAGAAACTCGACAGCATTTCCTGCAACTGTCATTTTATTATTATTGGTTTATTTTTCATTACAGCCCTAAATATTTATCAAAAAAGTTCAATTTTGGTGATTAAAATTAAGATACCTTTCTTCCATAAGATTTTGATCATTTTTATGTATTTGATGTGAAACTGTGCTTCTTGTTCTCTGGAGGCCTTTCCTTCTCTATATGAGTAAATTTTTAATCAATTTACTTTGAAGTAAGAGCTATTATCTTATCTATGGAAATTATTTCCTCCTCCTAAACAAAGTAGCACTTAACCCATATAAAAGCTGGTATCAATATGCATAGATACCCGCAGCTGCTCTTCATTCATCGGTAGCTGGGAAGTCGCTCGTGTCATCCCTGCATGAAACAGAGAAGTGGAGCGGGAGTTACCCAGCCTGTGCCCCACCAGGGCTTTTTCAGGCGTAGACATTGGAGAGCAAAACCAGCCTTTAACCTTGCCTCGTGGCACACGAGAGGAGAAACTTCTGGAAGCACCTCCACACTCTCTAATAGGATCTGGCATAGGCATCAAGAGACTGTAAGGTAGAGAGTCTATCTGTGAAGATCACCATATGGGTAAAGGGTTTAGATCTTGTAGTAAACCACTTACTTCTCTTTTCCATGTTCCTTGATTATGGCAGAAACATTAGGAAAAAAATCCTGGTTGTGCAAAGAAAAACAAATTATGACAAATGTCAGTAATACATTAAAATGCATTAAAATAAGTCATATTAAAAGAAGTCATAAAACAAGTCATAAAACACATAAAAACATGTTTTCAGGGTTCATGCGTGTTGTAAGAGGAATCAGAACTTCACTCCTTTTTATGTCTAAATTATATTTTATTGTATATATACACTACAGTTTTTAAATCCAGTCATCTGCTGAGTTGTTTCCACCTTTTGACAATTGTGACTAAAGCTACTTTAACTTTTTTTTTTTTTTGAGACGGAGTCTCACTCTGTCACCCAGGCTGGACACGATCTTGGCTCACTGCAACCTCTGCCTCCCGGGTTCAAGTGATTCTCCAGCATCAGCCTCCAGAGTAGCTGGGACTACAGGAGCCCGCCACCACGCCTGGCTCATTTTTTGTATTTTTAGTAGAGACAGGGTTTCATCATGTTAGCCAGGATGGTCTCAATCTCCTGCCCTTGTGATCTGCCCACCTGCGCCTCCCAAAGTGCTGGGATTACAGGCATGAGCCACCGCACCAGGCCAACATTTTTTAAAAACAGAAGTTAAATGCTGCGATCTTGGCTCACTTCCAGCTCTGCCTCCCAGGTTCACGCCATTCTCCTGCCTCAGCCTCCCGAGTAGCTAGGGCTATAGGCACCCGCCACCACGCCTGGCTAATTTTTTATATTTTTAGTAGAGACAGGGTTTCACGGTGCTAGCCAGGATGGTCTCAATCTCCTGACCTTGTGATCCACCTGCATTGGCCTCCCAAAGTGTTGGGATTACAGGCGTGAGCCACCTCGCCCGGCCGATTGTTAGTGTTTTTTAAGAGTTGGGTTCTCACTCTGTCACCCAGGCTGGAGTACAGTGGTGCAGACACAGCTCACTGCCACCTCCAACTCCTGGGTTCAAGGAATTCTCTTGCCTCAGCCTCCTGAGTAGATGGGACTATAGGCATGCACCAACACACACAGTTGAAAATCGGGGAACTTGAAAAAGGTATTATTATAACCTATTTAGTCTTGACTTCTGAAATAATTAGAATTGGATTTAAAATTTGGTCCTAGAATAGCCATAATTGATCATTATTCTGGGAAAAGTAAATATTGGTGCATCCAAGTAAATGCTTAATAGATTCAAATTTTATTAAATAAATTACAACAAAACGTGCTTTAGAACCTGCATTCACAGTTTAGTACTTCACTGGTTTTACTTTACTTGGTAGCCAAATTTGTCTAGTTTATCATAGTGATGACTGGGGATATGCCAATGATAATTGCTATAAAATTCTGCTTTGGCTAATTAAAATTGTTACTCCAAGAATGTAAGACTTAGAGCAAAAATGTATAATAAATCCTAAAGAGAAGAGATAACATTCAGCACTGTTCCTCCATAGATCTTGCTATGACATAACCTATAGTCAAGGTGTTTTGTTTTGTTTAACAATATTTAGCAATGAGATTGTCAAGTTATCACTGATATTTGACCATCTAAAATATCAAGCTCTTCTCACTGGTTTTTCTTTACCTGGCAGGGAAATGTCTGATATGTCATAGTGACTACTGGAGATGTGCCAGCGGGAACCCATTCCCAGTAGGGACAAAAGAGCAAATGCTACAGCAAATTTACCTGAAGGAAAAATCAAGATTTGGCTTAAATAGGAATACATATTTCTGTATGCACAGAGGCCGGGTGCAGTGGCTCATGCCAATAATCCCAGCACTTTGGGAGGCCGAGGCAAGCAAATCACTTGAGGTGAGGAATTCAAGACAAGCCTCGCTAACAAGGCCCTGTCGCTACTAAAAATACAAAAATTAGCTGGGCGTGGTGACCGGCAACTGTAATCCCGGCTACTTGGGAGGCTGAGGCAGGAGAATCACTTGAACCTGGGAGGCGGAGGCTGCAGTGAGCCGAGACTGCGCCATTGCACTCCAGTCCTGGGTAACAAGAGCAAAACTCATCTCAAAAAAAAAAATAATAATAATTAATTAAAAATAAAATTAAAAGCTCCAGAGTATTGAAATTATGCATTGTCACTTGGTTTTGAAGAATAACTGTTACATGTTGAATCTGTATATAGCATACATTTTTCTGCTTGCATTACAAAGTTCCTGTTGATATAAGAAAAGCTTTGGTAGGGCATGGTGGCTCACGCCTGTAATCCCAGCACTTTGGGAGGCCAAGGTGGGTAGATCATGACATCAGGAGATCGAGACCATACTAGCTAACACGGTGAAACCCTGTCTCTACTAAAAATACCAAAAAAAAGAAAAAAAAATTAGCCGGGTGTGATGGCAGATGCCTGTAGTACCTGCTACTCAGGAGGCTGAGGCAGGAGAATGGCATGAACCTGGGAGACAGAGCTTGCAGTGAGCCGAGATCGCACCACTGCAATCCAGCCTGGACAATAGAGTGAGACTCCGTCTCAAAAAAAAGCTTTGAGGTTTAAAATAAGTGTCTTTGTGGATTATACCAATTATAGATACTTAAAACATGAATAAGCATAGAGGAAAAAGGGATAGTGGGGTGGGCTGGAATTTGAGGTATTAGAGAAATTCTTTATGTAACAGTTTCCCCCTGTCTAAATCATCTATTGTTTGAAATTAGTTTCTTTAACCTTTGTGATAGCACTAATGTTATATGGCTTATTTTTATCATTTTTCTTGAATTTTCTTTGATTCCCCTTCTTCTATTATCAAAATTGCTTACTGGCCTGGCATAGTGGCTCATGCCTATAATCCCAGCACTTTGAGAGGCCAATGTGAAAGGACTGCTTGAGGCCAGGATTTTGAGACCAGCCTAAGCAACATAGTGAGACCCCGTCTCTACAAAAAAGTTTTGAAAAATTAGCTGGGTGTGGTGGCACATGCCTGTAGTCCCACCTATTCAGGAGGCTGAGGCTGCAGTGAGCTATAATCATGCCACCACACTCCAGCTTGGGCAACAGAGCAAGACCCTGTCCCTCTGGGGGTGGGGAAAAAAAACCGCTCACCATTTTACCATTTCAACATTTGCTTCTTATAGGAACACTTAATAGGTTAACCAGAATACAAGGAGACAGAATTCTCTTTCATCAGAGATAGAATTCAATGATTCAATGCTGTCAAATCTCCTATGTTGAGGCCATTTTAGGAAAGAAAAAGAAAGAGTATTTCCCCCATGACATGGATCAGAGGCCCTATATTGCAAATGCAGAAAGCATTGTCTATGCTGAAAGAAGCTCCTTGTTATATTCATAATTTCCCAGTGAGAGACAAGGTAGAAACTGCTCTTGCCTGAGCACACATGTCATCCTAAATGCTACCTGTGAGACCACCAGGACCTTCCACGAAAAATGCTTCCACACTGATTCCCTCACTTGGCCATCAGGCATAATGTAAGAAACTTAGCATTTTTCTAACAATTCAAGAAAGCTGAAATCAAAGCAGACATCAACTTCACAAATGATTTATTAATCTGGGCTCAAATATGGAAATTATTATTAGTATTATTATTATTTTGAGTTGGAATCGCGCTCTGTCACTCAGGCTGGAGTGCAATGGCATGATCTTGGCTCACTGTAACCTTTGCCTCTCTGGTTCAAGCAATTCTCCTGCTTCAGCCTCCGGAGTAGCTGGGATTACAGGCACCTGCCACCACGCCTGGCTAAATTTTTGTATTTTTAGTAGAGAGGGGGTTTCACCATGTTGGTCAGGCTGGTCTCCAACTCCTGGCCTTGAGATCTACCCACCTCAGCCTCCCAAAGTGCTGGGATTACAGGCATGAGTCACCATACCCAGCCAGAAATTATGTAATGATAAAACTAGATTTAAGTATATGGGAAGAAGAGAAAGAACTGTTCATTTTCTTTTAGCAAATGAATACATTTAAGGCTGTGGCTTGGGTCCTGCCTTGCCTGTGAGTTGAGCTGATATGTGTGCAGTGCTCCCCGCTACTCTTGCAAACAGGACCTAAATATTCTGCAGACAGACATTTCTTTCCGGCTGCCGGTGATTTTCCATAAAAACACACTTTACTATTTAGGCATTACATTCCTAATGCCTTTATTATGTTTTCTTCTTCACAAAGAATTACACTGAAATATAAATAAGTTTTCACCTTCTTTCCAGGTGTGCATTCGGATAGTCCCAGCTATTCAGGAGGCTGAGATGGGAGGATCTCTTGAGCCTGGGAGTTCAAGGCTGTAGTGAGCCATGATTGCATCACCGCACTCCAGCCTGTGGGACAGAGTGACTCCGGTCTAAAAAAAAATAGTTAATTCTTTTCTTTTTGAGCATATATAAATTAAATATTTTAAAATATTTAAATATCATTTGGAACAAATCCCCCTGTGGCATGTTTATGATTCCTGCTTTGGTACTTGAGACTCATCCAGGTCTGTTTTGTCCTAAACAACTGCTGGGACCTTTATTGTTTATTCAGCCATTTATACATTGATCTGGTCATTTCTTTTACAGCTTTGTATAATAGCACAAACCTGGGAATGTTAGAGAAGACACATGAATGGGCATTTAAAATACATTCAGAAGCACAGTAACTATTAAAACTAGCATGGCTTTCAAACAGATGATGATTAATAAAATTGTGACTTCTTATTTTTCAAACAGGAAATGCTGTGAATTTTAGTGCACTAAAAAACAATGTGTAACAGAGAGTGCAGCCTGACTGGAAGATTTTTAAATTCTGTTTAAAAGTGTCATAGTATAGGAAACCAGAAAGAATTGGAAACACAAATGAAAGAAAGAGACTGCTCCCTTGCAACTTTTAGCCATGAGAGTAACAGTACACATTTAGATAGAAAAGGCTATGAGATTCCCAAAATTCAAAGACAGTATTGAGTTTCAGAAAATAGTGGGATGTAACCCAGTCCTTGGTGGTCAGCTGAACCATATTATGATTGTTTTTAACATGGAAGGAAGAAGACTCTGCTCTCTTTTTAAAAACCTGCTGCTGAGCTGTGTACTCTCTGCCCCAGCTGATAGTCACTGCCTTGTCCTTAGTGTGAGCGGAGTGAGGAACTGATCATCTCACTAGTGTGCAAGCTCTCAGACTTGTTCTTTACTAGAGTAGGTGCAGTCTGGGTGCAGTGATGGTTTCTCTCTGTGCCCAGAGGGCTGCTCCCTCCTTCACTGCCAGGACAGATGTCGGTGTGTGTTCTCCCAACCAGTAGGACAGATGCAGTCAGTAAACAAAACAAACACAGACACACACAGACACGTTCCTCACTCAGCAACCCCTACCCCTGACAGCAGAGATGAATCATGTTACTAAAGTAGAAAGTTGCCATCAGGCCGGGCGCGGTGGCTCAAGCCTGTAATCCCAGCACTTT
>NW_012117955.1:35442-37797 GCF_000951035.1 Colobus angolensis palliatus | reverse complement strand
GCATGATCTCGGCTCACTGCAACCTCCACTTCCTGGGTTCAGGGGATTCTCATCCCTCAGCCTCCTGAGTAGCTGGGATTACAGGTGCTGAGCCACCACACTCGGCCAGAAATATTTACCTTTTTTTTTTTTTTTGAGACAGAGTCTCGTTCTGTCCCCCAGGCTGGAGTGCAGTGGCGCGATCTCGGCTCACTGCAAGCTCCGCCTCCTGGGTTCATGCCTTTCTCCTGCCTCAGCTTCCCTAGTAGCTGGGACCACAGGCGCCCGCCACCTCTCCTGGGTAATTTTTAAATTTTTTTAGTAGAGACAGGGTTTCATTGTGTTAGCCAGGATGGTCTCGATTTCCTGACCTCGTGATCTGCCTGCCTCGGCCTCCCAGAGTGCTGGGATTACAGGTGTGAGCCACCGAGCACAGCCAAGAATATTTTCAAAAGCATGTCTCTCAGGCTATAAAAATTGAAGTGGAAATTGAATAATCAAGTTTATAGCCTGAAGCAATTGGGTCTATTAAAATAAGTATTTGTTTTATTTCTAAGTAAAAGAGATAAATCAAAGGCCAATAAAACATTTCATTTGGGATAACTTTATTTTCAGATGGCTTTCATTCTGATTCTGCTGTTACTTTCAGATCAGTTAATACGTAGAAGATGACTACAATTTTGTGTTCAGATTTAGAGTATAAACCAAGTCTCATTTCATTAACTAATGTAGACCAACAGGTTGGTTAAGAAAGGAACCATTAATTTTACAAAGAGAGTTGTCCTAAACTGTTACAAGTTTTCCAGTACTTAATTCTTTTTACAATTCATTAGCTTTTTAAATAGCAAATAAAATTGTATATATGTTGTGTAAAACCTGTTTAGAAATAAGCAGATTGTGGAATGATTACATTGCACTCAGGAACATATGCATACTTTTGTGGTGAGAACACTTCTTGGCTTTCAAGAATACAATACATTAACTGCAGTCACCATGTTGTGCAATGTATCTCTTAAACTTATTCCTCCTGTCTAACTACAATTTTGAATGCTTTCACTGTCTCCCCAAACCCCTGCCTCCCAGCCCCTGGTAACCTCCATTCTACTCTCTGCTTCTGTGAGTTCAACTGTTTTACATTCCACGTAAGTCAGGTCACGTGGTAGTTGTCTTTTTGTGCCTGGCTCATTTCACTTAACACAATGTGCTCCGTTAACCTCCTGTGCATCCCAGTTTCTAACCTGCAAATGCTCTGAGTATTTTCATTCCCTTTTCATGGTTTCTACTAAGAATTCCAGAGCTCAGCTGCAATGTTTTCACTGCTTTTGAAGTTATTCATTGTTTTTCTTTACTTCTTGTCCATGCACACACAAATAAATTGTCTGGTGCAAGTGCAGTGGCTATATGCCCTTCCTGTGAAGGCAGGCCAGTTTGATATCTATTAAGCAAACGCATCTCAGCATTCTTAACAGCATTTATATTGTTAGATATCAAGCTCAGCAATTTAAAAAATATGCCTCTGTCTTTGTAAGACTACCTATGGGTTGGAGACGACTTATGTAATATTCAACTCAGCAGATAATGTATATAAAAATTATTTCATATGATTTAAAGATCTTGAATCGATTTAACTGTTTATATATCGTACTTGGAAAAAGCAGGGCAATTATAATATTTAATAATGGCATCTGCAAAAAAAGCAATAATTCATATTCTACTTTTAAAATCTTTTCTTTTATGTAGAGGGGTAAGTGGCATCCTAATGGCACCAGAAGGATGTATTGGTGACCTTGTGTAGCGGTCCCTAAGTTAATGCATGTTGCTTCATTTGACTGACACTGATGTTCCCATCTTAGCTTCCGGCACTTACGTGGGCAGAAAACCCAAAGTTAGTAACTTTGAACAGTTCCATCAATGTTAGTAACTCAAGGGCCAAAGTGATGGACTAAACTGCCAGGCGAGTCAATCTCTGGTTCGCCCTCATGATGACAGAGTGTTTTAAGGTAGTGAGGCACTGCTTAGTTTCAAGGTAGCCTCCCTTCCCCTCATGCATTACCTGCTGTTTGTGTGCAGGAATGTGGATCCTCTATACATGCCTGGGGTTGTGAGTGTGGGGAGCGGCCTCCAGTGTGCTGGGGTATACCCCGGGGCCTCTGCAAGTGCTTCACCCATAGATGCTCCTGTGACCTGGTCACAGGGGTCATCAGGCCCATGGAGGCTTATAGTGTGGAAGTTGGAGGCTTCACCATAATCTGTGGCCTGAGCTTGGCCTCAGGGAATATTCCTGGGTGGTGTCAGCTTTACATCATCCTTACTCATGGTCATAGGGGAGCAGCGACTCTCTGGGACTGTGGGATGGGTGGTAAAAGAATTTACCAA
>NW_012117955.1:35138-35392 GCF_000951035.1 Colobus angolensis palliatus | reverse complement strand
TCCTTACTCATGGTCATAGGGGAGCAGCGACTCTCTGGGACTGTGGGATGGGTGGTAAAAGAATTTACCAAGACAATTGTAGGTAAAGAAAGGCAGATTTATTGGACACCACAGAGTTTACATGTTTGTGGTGATGTGGATGTGTACAATTATGTGCAGTGCATAATGTTCGATGAAAATAATAGATGCTGATGTTAATGTTTTATGTATTTAAATCCTGTGTTTTTTATTGTTATTTTAGGGTATATGCTTAC
>NW_012117955.1:29104-33003 GCF_000951035.1 Colobus angolensis palliatus | reverse complement strand
GCGGGCAGAGGGTGGGGGGACCAGCAGGCAGCTCCAAAGGGTACAGCAAGCAAAGCTTTTAAAGACAGCCCTTGTGCCCTAGGCTGTCCATGCCACCACTTGCCCTAGCATTTATTAATAGTGTTAGAATTACTAGTTGATGAAACAATATTTCTATAAAGTTTAATTTCTGAAACTTTGTGCCTTTTTGAACTCCCTAATGTTAGACGGTGTTTTTGAGGCGATCCCGAAAATCTCTGATAGCTGTGTCTTTTGTTGTGGTTGTTTGTGTGATTGAATTACCATCGAATCAACTGTTATTGGAAACCTTTCAGGTATGGCTTTTAGAAGACCTTGACCTACTCTTGCCTGTTTTGACTCTCTGGTTTATTGTGGAAAGAGGGATGATGTAGGCTCATGTCTCTGGCAGATCAATCACCTTTTGCCATCAAGGATTTGGCAGCAGAGTTTCCAAGAATGATGTGTGCAAGTTGACATGCTGGCACTTTAGCTAATCTGGGTGTCAAAACAGAATGCCATAGACTAGGTAGCACAGAAAATTGATTCCTCACAGTTCTGGAGATGGCAAAATCCAAGGTCAAATGGTCAGGAGATTCCACGTCTGCAGAGGGCTGGCTTCCTGGTTCATAGATAGCCATCTTTTACGGTGTCCTTACATGACAGAAGGGATGAGGGAGCTCTCTGCAGTCCCTTTGATAGGGGCACCAATTCCATTCATGAGGTCCCTGCCTTCATGAACTTAATCACCTTCCAAGGCCCCACCTCCAAATATCATCACATGGAATTAGAATTCGACACATGAATTTGAAGAGGACAGTAACATTTGCTTTACAGAATCAGGTCTCCCCGAGCCATATGCACTCACAGGAAATCCATAATCTTCTATTAAGTATTTGCTGGTCCCCTCTGGGATTAGGGAATTTTTTTTCTTTAAGAAAAATGATCTTTCATGTGATCCATGGTTTATTCATAGAAAAGCACTGTGAGTTCACACACTTGCTAAAAAGAGGGGCAACTGTGATACAAAAATGAGAGTGATTTCTCTCTCTCTCCCTCCTCTCTCTCTCTGTCTCCCTCTCCTCTCTCTCCCTCCTCTCTCTCTCTCTCTTTCTGTCTTAACCAACCCACTGGGCTGAGACGTTGTGGGAGCTTGGCTGGGCAGTAGGACTTGAGTAGCCACAAAAGGCAAATGCAACTTTTTGGTCAGTTTTGAGTAGAAAAGGTGACAGTTTGTCAACAAAAGAAAAAGTAAAGCAGATGGAGAAGTTCTTAGTTCGCTTTCTAGCTATACCACCTCTTCCCTATCAAACCCCATCCGTGACTCAGGAACTAAGACATAAAAGAGTAAACACCAAGGCACTGGTAACCAACTGACTCTTCTGAATGCCCTTGCTATCTCCTACAACAATTCCAGGCTGAGCATAGGGGTCAGGAAGGTGGCAAGAACATGATGATTCACTGTGGAGGTCAGCCAGGGCTATGAGAGGGCTGCTCACTAGCGCTAGAAACTAGGAAGGGAGAGGCTAAGTGCAGACCAGCCCTAGCCTCCAAGTCAGCGAGCAATGAGACTGTGACAAAGGCAGAGGAAGCTTGAGGTAGAAAGGCAGGGGAAGAAAGCAAGTACGGGGCGAGAAGAGAACTGTGCAGCGAAGGCAGCCAATCTGACGGCAGAGGGAGGCTTGTGCTTAGAAGCTTGTCTGGGGAGAGAATGAATAGAGGAGGCACAGAGATGGGGAACAGACATTTAGCTGGTGAGAGATTTAAGATGAACGGGAAGAGAAATCTCACAAAAAGGACAGATTCATGCAGATCCTCTAAGATGAACACGCAGTCATCCCTACATGTAGAAATACGCTCAGTTACACATATAAAACCACAGATGCATGGAGAGCAAGCATACACACAGACACATATTTCTACACATGCGCTCATGTGTGCCCAGGTACACACACACTAAACATGCAAAACATGACAGCATTTACACATAGATATGCATCCTCACATGTACGCAAATGTTACATCCTCACACAGAGACCCACAGTCCAGTGTGCACATATCCACACAGGTATGCAGCCATAGAACTGACATAGATACGCATAAATATGTAATGTGTACATACAGACAGGCATGCGCAGACATATCTATGCACACAGACACATGTATTGAGTCACACAGATACACACACTCTCTAACGCAAAGGTGACCAGTGTAGATGAATATTGTGAGCTCAGTGGCTTCCCAGACCTTCATCTTTTCCCTGCGCTTGTTTCAAAGGTGCTCAGCAGACTCCTGGCGAGGCTGTGTGAGGCAGAGGAAGGAGCTTCAGAGTTCTCACAGCTTTGTGAGGCAAAAGTCTAAGTCCAGTCCTGGCCTCTGCCGTTCACCCACCCCTGGGCTATTAATGCCCTGTCTGCAGGCGAGAGATTCTGCACAGACTAGTCTTGGGATTTTTTCTAACTGGCCGTTTTTCTCCTTGGCACCCCCACTGTCCCACTGGGAATGGCAAACACTCTGGAAGGGAAACCTGAGAAATGGTTGTGAGTCTCCTCAAACAATAAGCATATCCTCCACCCACAGCTACCTCAAGGGCCCATCAAATCAGAACCAGGATTATTAATACTTATGACTTTACAGTAGTTGGCAACACATATACTATAGTATTTACAGTACCATAAATGCATCTGTTTCTCTGGTTCAGCAATCTCTGAGATGGAACAGTGTTCTGTGTTTGCCAAGGCAGACTGGGCCAACGCCCAGGACACGCAGGACGTAGGGGCAGAAGGTGGCATATCGTGGGGTTTCTGGTCGATCTGCAGGGCCCAGCTCCTCCATGAGCAGTGGGCTGTAGTGAGAAGCTTGCCAAGGTATGCATATCCACTAGAGTTGGGCTCTACCCATCCTTAGCTCCGTGGTCCTTTGGCCTCAGCCACAGGTGCTCAGAGTCTTCTCAGAGTGGACAAATGTTTCAGTGTCCTCGGCCTGACCTAATAATTCCTGGGGACCCAGGCTGCCGGGAGGTGAGCTATCTGCTTTCTCAGCCAAAGGGCTATAGAACTGGCAACATCAGCTGGTTGTAACCACTAAAAAAATTTATATGAAGAGATATTGTTTAAAAAAAAAACTATATATAAATCAAAATATAATTCTAAAGAAAATGTCCAAGTAACCCAAAGGAAGCAGGCAAAAGAAAACAGAAATAATAACCAGAGACACAAACAGAAAACAAAAAACTATTATTCCCTAACATATCAGTAAATATATTAAATGTAATGATCTAAATACACCAATTAAAAGACACATTGACAGAGCAGACTTTTTTAAATGATTCAACTATATAGTGTCTAGAAAAAAATTAACTGCAAATATAATGATTAGAGGCAGGTTGAAAATAAAAAAAATAAAAATACATCCTGCAAATATTAATCTACAGTGAACAGACTAGTTATATTTTCATATAAAGTATATTTCAGCATAAAGAAAATGACCAGGGGACTGGCTTCCTTGACCCTCAGCTTGCAGGCCTATTGTGGGACCTTGTGATTGTGGGCGGAGCAAGATGGCCGAATAGGAACAGCTCCAGTCTCCAATTCCCAGTGCGAGCAACACAGAAGACTGGTGATTTCTGCATTTTCAACTGAGGTACTGGGGTCATCTCACTAGGGAGTGCCAGACAATCGGTGCTGGTCAGCTGCCGCAGCCCGACCAGCGAGAGCTGAAGCAGGGCGAGGCATCACCTCACCTGGGAAGCACAAGGGGGAAGGGAATCCCTTTTCCTAGCCAGGGGAACTGAGACACACAACCCCTGGAAAATCGGGTCAACTCCCACCCCAATACTGCGCTTTAAGCAAACAGACACACCAGGAGAATATATCCCACATCTGGCCGGGAGGGTCCCACGT
>NW_012117955.1:22234-23824 GCF_000951035.1 Colobus angolensis palliatus | reverse complement strand
CCTGCACGCTATGCACATGTACCCTAGAACTTAAAGTATAATTAAAAAAATAAATAAATAAATAAATAAATAAAAAGAAAATGACCAGAGACTGAGAGGAATATTACATAATGATAAAAGGGTCAATTCACTGAGACATAGTGAGCCTAAATGTTCGTGCACCTTTAAATATCAGAGCTGCAAAATAATGTGAAGCTAAAACTAATAGAACTGAAAGGAAAAATAAATAAATCCACAAATATTGTTGGTGACTTCAACACCTCTCAATAACCAAACTAAAGCAGTCCTAGAAGGGAACTAAATGTAACTAAAAAGCTCACATTGGAAAAGAGGAGAGGTCTCAAATCAATAATCTATGTTTCTACCTCTAGAACCTAGAAAAAGAAGTACAAAATATACCAAAAGCAAGAAAAAGAAGGAAATAATAAAGATAAAAGTGGAAATCAATGAAACTGAAACCAAATCAATGAGCTGGTTCTTGGAACAAATTGATAAAATTGACAAACTTCTGACAAGACCAACAAAGAAAAAAAAGACATAATAGCATAAATTAATAACAGAAGTAAAACAGGCATACCATTACAGATTTTGCAGACATCAAAAGGATAATGAAGAATACTAATACAATTCTACAAATATTAATTTGACAACATATAGAAAATGGACCAATTTCACTGAAAAATACAGATAATTAAAATTGAAAAACTGAATATGTAACGTTATAACACACACAAAAAAATCTCCAAGCCCAGATGGTTTTACTTAAGATTTCTACCAAGTGTTTAAAGAACTAACGCTAATTCCATATAATCTTTTCAAGAAAACAGAAGAAACACTTTCCAATTCATTTTATGAAGCTAGTATTACCCTGATACCAAAACCAGACAAACTATATACAAAACCCAAAAATTTGTTAAAAGGGAAAAAAGAAACTATGGACTAACATCCCTCACGAATATACAATAGTTCACCCTCTCTCCCATCCATGGTTCCATGGTTTCACTTTCCTGGGTTTGTTACTCACAGTCAGCCACAGCCTGAAAATATTAAATGGAAAATTCCTGAAATAATTTACAAGCTTTAAATTGCATGCCTTTCTGAGTAGTATGATGAAATCTTGCATCATATTGCTCCACCCCTGGTGGGATGCAGATCCTCCCCTTTGTCCAGTGCATTCATGCTGTATACTCCACTTGCCCCTTAGTCACTTCGTAGCTGTTAGTTATCAGATCAACTGTGGTGGTACTGCAGTACTTGTGTTCAAATAACACTTGTTTTACTTAATAATGGCCCCAAAGCACAACAGTAGTGATATGGTTTGGCTGTGTCCCCAGCCAAATCTCATCTTGAATTGTAACTCCCACAATTCCCACATGTTGTGGGAGGAACCTGATGGGAGATGATTGAAGCATGGGGGAGCATCTTTCCGGCACTGTTCTTGTGACAGTGAATGAGTCTCACAAGATCTGATGGTTTTCAAAACAGGAGTTTCCCTGTAAAATCTCTCTCTTTGCCAGCTGCTACCCATGTAAGATGTGACTTGCTCCTTCTTGCCTTCCACCATGATTGTGAGGCCTTCCCAGTCATGTG
>NW_012117955.1:14387-21393 GCF_000951035.1 Colobus angolensis palliatus | reverse complement strand
TGTAATCCCAGCTACTTGGGAGGCTGAGGCAGGACGATCACTTGAGCCCAGGAATTCAAGACTGCAGTGACGTATGCTTGCACCACTACACTCCAGCCTGGGCAACAGAGCAAGATCCTATATCAAACAAACACACAAAAAAAGATGGAAAAAGTATATTGGGTTTGATATGAGGGGGTTCCTAGGTTGTTTCCAATCAGAAACGTGTTCCTACTGAGAGCAATCAGGTTCAGTACTATCCATGGTTTGAGGAATCCACTGGGGGTGTTGGAATGCATCTCCTGCAGATAAAAGGGGACTGCTATACAAGCAAAAATCAACAAAATATGAGCAAATAGAATTCAGCAATATATTTATAGAATTATACACAAGGACCAAGAGGGTTTATTCTAGGGATGCTGGTTTAATATTCAAAAATCAACCAATGTAATCCACAAAATTAATACTCTATAGAAGAAAAGCCACACTGATGCAGAAATTGATGCAGAAAAAGCATCTGACAAAAGCATCTGACAAAACCCAACATCCATTCATAATTATTTTAAAAGTCTCTCAGAAAAGTAGGAATACAGGGGAACTTCCTCAACTTCCTAAGAGTGTCTCTAAAAAAAAAAACCTTCAGCTAGCATCATACATAATGGGGAAAGGCTGATTGCTTTCCCTCTAAGATCAGGAACTAGGCAATGATGCTTATCTCAGAATTCTTATTCAACATAGTGCGGGAATTTCTAGCCAGTGCAATAAGGCAGGAAAAGGAAATAAAAGGCATACAGATCAACATAGAAGAAATAAAATCTTTACAGATGACATAGTTGTCTGTGTAGAAAATCCCAGAATCTACAAAAAAACTCCTAGAACCAGTGAGTTCAACAAAGTTGCAGGATACAAGATGAACATACAAAAATCAACTGTATCTCTATATGCTGGCAATGTACACACGGACACCGAAATTAAAATACAATACCACTTACAATTGCTTTAAAAAAAAAAGGAAATACTAACATCCTAATATGGGTGACAGGTTGACAGCTGCAGGAAACCACCATGGCACATGCATACCTATGTAACAAACCTGCGCATTCTGCACGTGTATCTCAGAACTTAAAGTATAGTAATAATAAAAGAAAAAGAAAAAAGAAGGCCAGGCACGGTGGCTCATGTCTGTAATCCCAGCACTTTGGGAGGCCCATCTGGGCAGATCATCGGAGGTCAGGAGTTCAAAACCAGCCTGGCCAACATGATGAAACCCCATCTCTATTAAAAATACAAAAGTTAGCCAGGCGTGGTGGCACACGCCTGTAATCCCAGCTACTTGGGAGGCTGAGGCAGGAGAATCACTTGAACTCAGGAGTCGGAGGTTGCAGTGATCTGTGATCGTGCCATTGCACTCTAGCCTGGGCAACAGAGTGAGACTTCATCTTAAAAAAAAATAAAAATTTAGGTATATATACAACACAACATGTACAGGAACTGCTGAACACTACACAACACTGATAAGAGAAATCAAAGAAGATCTAAATAAATGAAGAGACATAATATGTTCACGAACTGGAAGATTCTAAGATGTCAATTCTCACCCAATTGATAATCAATTTAACACAATCCTATCAAAATCCCAGCAAGATTGTTTGTAGACATGGACAAGATTATTCTAAAATTTACATGGCAAGGCAAATGAACTAGGATATTTTTAAATAAAAAAATAAAGAAGGTATAATCTATTTACCCAATTATAAGACATACTGCATATCCACAGTAATGAAGGCTCTGTGATATTAGTGGAAAGTCAGACACATGGATCAATAGAACAGAAGCTAGCAATAAACCAACACAAATATGCCCAATTTTGACAAAGGTGCACAAGGAATTCAATGTAGGAAAGACGGCCTTTCAACAAATGGTGCTAGAGTGACCCTCGTCCATAGGCGAAAAACCAAAACCAAAAATGCCTCAAGCTGATACAAAAAGTAATGTTAGACAAAAAATAACAGAAAATGGAACAAACTTAAATTGATAAATTGGACTTCATTAAAATTAAAAACTTTTGCTCTGCACGAAGTCCTGCTAAGGAAGATGAAAAGATAAGCCACAAAGAAGGATAATGTATTTTGCAAACGACGTATCTGACAAAGGACTAGTATCTAGACTATATACTAGTATCTACACTATATAAAGACCCTTAAAACTCAATAGGGAAAACACTAAACAGTCTAATTAGAATATGAGCAAAAGACATGAGAAGACTTTCCACAGCAGATAAATAGTATGAAAAGGTGTTCAACACCATGAGCTATAGGGGAAATGCAAATTAAAACCGCACAAGATGTTACTATACTCCTATCGGAATGGTTAAAAAAACAAATGGTGACAACATCCAATGCTGGCAAGGTCACAAAGTATATCTATCACTCATACACTGCTGGTGTGAATCAGTTTGGCAGTTTTTGAAAAACTAAACATGCAACTACCATACAGCCTAGGAACTGCCCTCCTGGATATTTACTCCAGAGAATGAAAACATACACTCACACACAAACTACATGTGAATGGTGACAGCAGCTTTGTTCATAACAGCCCAAAACTGGAAACAACCTACGTGTCCCCTCTTGTCATGGAATGCGAGTCAGCAGTAAAAAAAGAGCAAACCACTGATCCAAGCAACAACCTGGATGAATTACCAGAGAATTCTGGGTGAAAAAAGCCAATCTCAAAGGTTCCAGGTTATAGGATTCTCTTCACACAACATTCTTCAAATGTCAGATTTATGGAAATGGAGAAGGATTCCTGGGTGGCTGGGGATGGGGTGATGTGGGAGGGAGGAGGTGATGGAGACGCTGGGTACTTTCTGCATTGTAGCCAGTACCCTATCCCAGATGTGGTTCTGTACCACAACGTTGCAGGATTTCACCATCAAAGGACCTGGGCAAAGGAGTACATGGGATCTCTGTTATTTCTTACAACTACAGAGGAAACACAATTATCTTAACATAAAAAGTTTAATGAAAAAGGAAAAACAAAACTCAGCCACTGTGGTCTCTGCAGTCAGTCCTCAGGGGTCTATAGCGGATGGCCACGGGCCTCCTCCAGTGATGTCTGCCTGCCATGGCCCGGAGCTGCACTGCGTATGCTCTGCTGGCCTCTCCAGCTGCTTCCCTGGAGGCCACGCACATCCCCTCTCTCAGGGGTTCTTCTGCCCTTTCCCCTCACAACCCTCCCTGGAAAGCACCTGCAATGCATGTCAGGAAAAACCCAACTGTCTCAACTCTGGCCAAGAAGGCGGCCAGGGACAAGGGATGGAGAAACATCTCAGCCTGCTATACCTGGTGTTGTCAAGCTGCCAACACTGACGCTTCCCAGACATGCACAGGTCTCTGGACACAGCCACCCCATCACAACCAGCCTACACAACAAGCTTGGCTCTCACTCCATGTGGCCTGTCTGTGGCTCCAAGAGAAGGAGGGAACAGTTGGTGACAGGATCTCTAACAGGTGGTTAACCCAGGTTTCCTGTCCCCTTGGACTCACCTGCCCTTAGACCGCAGTGGGTGGGGAGAAAGGTAGTCAGACACGTTGCGCAATTCGGCCCTGAAGAGGGCAGGCCTCAAACAGTCGATGCAGACAGGTGGGTCTCACCCTTCTCACCCCATCACGTCCTGCCATCCAGAAGGCCTCGATGGTCCCATGCCCTCTCACCTCCCATACACAAACATCTTCTACTCCATGGAATAAGGAGACTCACTGTCCCATACACAGTCCCCTCAAAATCCCACACCTCCTTCAAGAACACTAACCGGCCCCAAGGCCAAATGTATTCCTTCTCTCTCACAACACCACATCTCCTTGCTAGGGACAAGAATCCTGCCTCATCCAGTGAAGCACCCAGTACAAAGTTGGGCTCCAATGACCAAATAAATAAACACTTGAATAAGTCTACGGGTACACTTATTAGTCACCTCCAACCAGCTGAAAAGATAACTTCTCCCTAACAGCTCTGAGTGCTGCAGGAAGGCCCTCCCAGCCAACACCTGGGTGAGCCAGGATGCCCCTCTCTGCGTCCCACACCTGGAGCTCCCAGGTCACCAGGGCGACGCTGGTCAGCACCCAACAGTGAGGGGCGATGAGCACTCTGAGGAGCAAGTAGACACAAGTCAGGGCCTCCCACACCCCCGCACGGCTGAATCCAACTTGTACTTCTCCTTTCTCTCGAGTCCAAGTCTTCAGTCGTGCCACTGTGTGCACTATGCCACCAAGGACAAGAGGCATGGACAAAGCTGGCACTCAGACAGGAGCACACGGCCACACACAAGAGCTATGGTGCTTCCACGCCATAATACTGTCCCGGCAAGAGGTTTCTGTGCCTCTTTAGGGAATAAACAAACAAACAAAACCCACAGTGGAGAAAATAAAGCAAAAAGGCTCAGAGAAATGTCTACTCCCGGGAAGATGACATCTCAAGAGCAAAAGCCAGCCAAGGTCGCTAACCATCTCCCTGGACCCAGTATCCTCGCCTCTTAAAGAGCGGGTGGCCTCAACAGGGGCTGATGTATCTTCCAGCTTTGATGGTCCAAAATAAGCTCAAAGCTGAGAGGGGTAGCAGGAAGCAGGGGCTTGGCGGAGACTGATGGGAACAGATTGCTTGAGGTTTTCTAATGGAGCCATAAGGATGAGAGTGAGAGGCTGGGGGAGAGAGGGATGCAGAGAGCAAGAGAGATAGCTGTTGGCAACAGCCCTGTCTCCTTTCTTTTCAAGTGCAGTTTCTTCCTGAAAGACCCCAGGAGGCAGAAGACTGGGCTAAGCTCTCCCAGCACAAATAACCCTTAGTCATGGTACTTTCATTATTTCAGAAACTACCATTCCAGTTGTGCCCTGAAGATCTCAGGCCTGTTTCAAAATCCACAATTCAACTTTGAATACAGTGAGAGTACAGTATTTTAAATTTGCCTCCCTCCGTGAATCCAATTAATAATCAACAGATTAAAAAAAATCTTAAAGATTGGATTCAAACATGCAGATTCCATTCTAGTTTATCTAAGCTTAAGAATCCGCAAACAGCCCCTATGAGGTGTAAAGTTACCAATTTTGGCGGTTGCTTCGAATAACTAGGAAACTTACAAATGTCTGTCAGAACTCTTGCCAACTTAGTAAAACAAAGTGGGCAGGGTTTTTGGTTTGTTACATTGTAAGAGAAAACAGTTTAATAAAATATCATTCTTGCTTTTCACAAATGCTCAGTGAAGGACGGAAGCCAGGGACCGGGATTCCCAATTTACAGACAAGGAAATTAAAATATAGAGATAAAGGGATTTGTTTAAGGTCACACAGGTGAAAGTGACAGCCCAAGACTTGAAGCAAAGTCTCCCAACTCCTCCTCATCACATAAACTGTTTCGTGGAAAAAAGCATCCAGATGAGAAGAGGGAATCAAGTTTTCCTTTACACTCCAGAACACCCTTCCAGGTAACTGAGTTCTACTCATCCCAGGCTGACTGTCCTTAAAGATAAAAGCTCTTATCTTAACCATCCATGACTTTGCAGCCTTGAGTGTTTGGTTAAGCTTTTGGGGCTTAGATGAAAATAATCTTTTCCTGGCAGTTGGACACCTGACCTCAGAGAAAGGCCCCGTGCCCCAGGCCATAATCCCTGTCCCACCATCCTACTCCAGTCAGCCATGTAAACAAGTCAAACCCTGGGTGCACTGAAGTGGCATTAAAAACAACCAGGCCCGTTCACTTCAAAGCAACGTTTTCAGTCTAAGGGGTTCTTCTGCGACATGAGTGGCTACAACTAAGTCACACTGGACTGGAATGTGAAGGGACTTCCCCCGGCTTCATTCAGGAGGCTGAGAGAAAGCTCTGAAGATGATGGAGATGATGGCTGTGGGGAGGGTACCCAGGCACATCCCAAGGAGATGCACACAAGGCTCGGAATCCTGGAACACTAGGAGTTCAAAGAGCAATCACTGCAGGGGTTCCCAAGGGCCATGGGGACTGCAACCAAGCCTCTTCGGGCCTTTCATCAACACAAATTCCCCATCTCCCAAATCACTCCAGGACGGGGGCCCCAGAACTCTGTGTTTAATGTCTGTGACTCTAATGCATGTTTGGGAGCCGCAACTAGTTCAAAGCCCTGTTTGACAGATAGATAAGGCTGGGAGACAGAAACCAACTTTCCCGAGGACCCACAGGTCTCCTCATCCCCCGGCCAGTGACCAGGGAACTGGTCCCAGCTCCCCACTTAACTACGGCCTGCCAGCCTAAGTTCAAGAACAAGATCCTTCTCGCCAGACTGGGACACCCTTCACCTCTCTCCAGTCCTTGAGAGTGACGATGATTCAGAATCGGGGCAGGCTGCGTCCCACTAGACGGAAGCCCACAGTCCTTCCCAACAACCCGACCCCTGGGCCACTCTGGCTGGACAAGTCCAAGTCCAGTCCCAAGCCAGACTCTGAGGGGGGCCCCGTCAAGCGGCATGCAATCCCCAAGCGCTTTGTTCCTACTAACCAGGCACTTTTGAGTCCCCCCAAAAGCGTGATCACACAACCGAGCAATAGGAACAGGAAAGGATGTTATTTTTAGGCATACTTGAGGATTCTCCCTTTGTTCGGGCTCTGTCAAGGCACTTCCCGTCCCCATCCCTGTCCCCATGCCCCGGGACTCGCGCAATTCCCTGCTCCATTTTTATTTTTCCTGCAGTCCTTGGCAGTGGCCCCGGCCCGCGGCTCCCGGGACAGAGGTGTCTGGGCCAACCCCGGCGCTCACCTGCCTCAGGTCCTCGTCGTTGAGCAGATGTGACTCGTGGGGCTTGAAGCAGTTCTGATACTTGCTCCTATTGAAGATGTTGGTCTGGAATTTCCTTGGCCGCCGACATGGACCGCCCGGCTGCTGCAGCGCCGCAGGAGGGCCGGCGGGGCTCTCCTGGTGAGCTCATGGCTCAATGCGGCAGCCGCAGGCAGGGCCTGGCCTCCTTCCCTGCCGGCGCGCGTCGCGCCGAGGATCCTGCGTCGCCAGG
>NW_012117955.1:0-14337 GCF_000951035.1 Colobus angolensis palliatus | reverse complement strand
TCGATGGACTCGGCCTCAGGTCGCCGCCTCCCAGTGCGGCCCGCTTCATCCGCGCAGCCGCCGAAGCCCCTTGGTGCCCAAGTAGCCCCAGCAAACGAGAACGGTGCGCCTCATGCATTCCCGCCGAGCTCTGGGAAGTGCCTGGGCACGAGGGACGGGGCCGCGCCCCCGACGCGATCGGCAGCCCGGTCGGCCAATGGCGGCGACGCACTACTGCTAACGAAATAACACCTGGGCCAATGGTAGCCAGGCGCGGGACCGAGGGCCGTCCGGCGCAAAGTAGGTTGTAAGGTCCGGGAAGGTGGGAGCGCCGGCTTGGGGCATTCGGGTTTCGTGTACTGGCGCCGAGGTGGGCCGGGCTGATGACTGCAGGGCTCTGGCGGGGGCCGCGGGGGAAACCGGAGACGACCTCAGGCTGGCTCTTGGCATGCCCCTGGCTCCCAGGCTCGCCTTCCCGCACCCACGCTGCACACCGACGAAGGCATCTTTACCAAGCCAAGCTCCGGGAGGATTAGTTTAGCACCTACTGTGTACCAGGCCCTCTCGTAGGAGTCATAGTGTCAGGAAAGGCTGGATACTGCTCCAAGTGCTCGCTCATTAAAGTTTCACAACCTCTTAATTCTCATCTCCATTTACATAGGAGGAGACCGAGGAGCAGAGACTAGGAGGTACTGTTTCAAGGGATGACTAAGAGAAGATGTCAGCGGACTTGAAGAGCTGTCAGCTCCATTAGGAGAGATGAGCGAAGGCTGACTCTCTGCCAGGTACTGAGCTAGGCATTCTTTCCCCCATGATATGCTTGAGGAAATGAAGGATCAGACACCTGGAGTAATTTGTGTAGGATCACTCTGCTAGGAGGGAGGCGAGCTGCCACTCCCGTCCTCTATTGTCCAGCCTCCTGGCCAAAAGACAACCTAGAAAAGACTGTCAAATCCATTGATAATAAGATTCATCTGGGGGAATGGGTGAATGCTACAGGTTTCCAGGTCTTCCCATGGAATTGGCTATCTGTTGGAGTATACGAATCTATGAGACAGAGTCTTGCTCTGTTGCCCAGGAGTGTAGTGGTGCAATCTCAGCTCACTGTAGCTTCGACCTCCTGGGCCCAAGTGATCCTACCACTTCAGCCTCCCAAGTAGCTGGGACTGCAGAAGCATGCCACTTCACCTGCAGTTTTTCTGCAGAGCCAGGTCTGACTTAAATGCCCAGGCTGGTCTCAAACTCTTGTGCTTAAGATATTCCCCTGCCTTATCACGAGGTGAGGAGTTTGAGACCAGCCTGACCAACATGGTGAAACCCCGTCTCTACTAAAAATACAAAAATCAGCCGGGCGTGGTGGCGTGCGCCTGTAATCCTAGCTACTCAGGAGGCTGAGGCAGGAGAATCGCTTGAACCTGGGAGGCGGAGGTTGCAATAAGCTGAGATGGCGCCACTGCACTCCAGCCTGGGTGATAGAGTGAGACTCTGTCTCAAAACAAAACAAACAAAAAAAATCACCCTGTCTCAGCCTCCCAAAGTGCTGGGATTACAGGTGTGAGTGACTGTGCCCAGCCCAAGAATCTGTTTTTAAAAATATTTCTGCTAGGCAAGTTTTGGAAACAGTGGGTGGAGCTGTGGTTCTCAAATCCTGGGGGATTTAAAAAATTCCTACTCTGGAGGCTGTGTGCGGTGGCTCAGGCCTATAATTGCAGCACTTTGGGAGGCCGAAGCAGGTGGATCGCTTGAGGCCAGGAGTCTGGGACCAGCTTGGCCAATGTGGCAAAACCCGTCTCTACTAAATATACAAAAATTAACCAGGCATCATGGTGCAGGCCTGTAATCCCAGCTACTCATGTGGCTTGAACCAGGGAGGCGGGGTTGCAGTGAGCTGAGATTGTGCCACTGTACTCCAGCGTGGGCGACACAGGCCCAGATAAAATTTTATTTTATTTATAAAATAAAATAAAATAAAATAAATTCCTACTCCGGTCCATTCCCAGATATTCTGATATGGTGTTGATAAAGGCTCCTCAGGGGATTCTCATAGCCACACAAGAGTTTGAACCACTGGATAAAGGAGGGTAGAAAGGCGAAGGCTCTGGTGTGGTGTGTTTCAGTCAGCTATTGCTGCAGAAAACCACCCCACCCCACTGAGCAGAGTGGCCTGAGCACCATTTTCTTGTTTCTCTGGTTCTGAGAGTCAACTGGGCTCTGTCCAATATTAGACACATCATGGAGGCAGAAAATTAACAAAGATATTCAGGACCTGAACTCGGTTGTGGATCAAGTGGACATGACAGATATCTACACAACTCTCCAACAGAAAATAAGAGAATATGCATTCTTCTCATAGCCACACGACACTTACTCTAAAACTAATCATAAATTTGGAAGAAAAACACTCATCAGCAAATGAAAAATAACTGAAACCATAACAAAGAGTCTCCCAGACCACAGCACAATCAAATTAGAACTCAAGATTAAGAAATTCACTCAAAACCACACAACTATATGGAAACTGAACAACCTGCTCCTGAATGACTTTGGGGTAAATAATACAATTATGGCAGAAATCAAGAAGTGCTTAAAAACTAATTAGAACCAAGAGACAACATTCCAGAATCTCCAGGACTCAGTTAAAACAGTGTGAAGAGGAAAATGTATAGCACCAAGTATCCACATCAAAAAGATAGAAAGATCTCAAGTTAACAACCTAATATCACAACTAAAAGGACTAGAGAATCGAGAGCAAAGAAACTTCCAAGCTAGCAGAAGACGAGAAACAACCAACATCAGAGCTGAACTGAAATAAAGACACAAAAAACTTAAAAAAAATCAATGAATCCAGGAGGTTTTCTTTTTACATTTACTTTTTATTTCAATGGGTTTTTAAGGAACAGGTGGTATTTGGTTCCATAAATAAGTTCTTTAGTGGTGATTTTTGAGATTTTGGTGCACCCATCACCCGAGCAGTGTACACTGTACCCAATGTGTAGTCTTTTATTTCTCATCCCCTTCCAACACTTTCCCCCAAGTCCCCAAAGTCCATTGTATCATTCTTATGCCTTTACATTCTCATAGGTTAGTTCCCACCTATAAGAGAGAACATACAATGTTTGGTTTTCCATTCCTGAGTTACTTCAATTAGAAGAATGGTCTCCAATTCCATCCAGGTTGCTGCAATTAGAAGAATGGGCTCCAATTCCATCCAGGTTGCTGCAATTAGAAGAATGGTCTCCAATTCCATCCAGGTTGCTGCAATTAGAAGAATGGTCTCCAATTCCATCCAGTTGCTCCTTTTTATGGCTGAGTAGTATTCCATGGGGTGTGTGTGTGTACATATCACATTTTCTTTATCCACTCACTGACTGATGGGCATTTGGGGAGGTTCCATATTTTCACAATTATGAATTTTGCTGCTATAAACATGCATGTGCAAGTATCTTTTTTGTATAATGACTTCTTTTCCTCTGGGCAGATACTGAGGAATGGGGTTGCTGGATCAAATGGTAGATCTACTTTTAGTTCTTTAAGCAATCTCCACACAGTTTTCCATAGTGGTTGTACTAGCTTACATTAGCATCAACACTATAAAAGTGTTTCCTTTTTACCACATCCATGCCAACATATATTATTTTTTTATTTTTTTTAATATGGCCATTCTTACAGGAACGAGGTGGTATTGCATTGTGGTTTTGATTTGCATTTCCCTGATCAATAGTGATGTTGGGCATTTTTCCATATGCTTCTTGGCCATTTGTATATTTTCTTTTGAGAATTGTCTATTCGTGTCCTTAGCCCACTTTTTTATGGATTTTTTTTTTTCTTACTCATTTGAGTTCTTTGTAGATTCTGAATATTAGTTCTTTGTTGGATGTGTAGGTTGTGAAGATTTTCTCCCACTCTGTGGGTTGTCTGTTAACTCTGCTAATTATTTCTTTTGCTGTGCAAAAGCTTTTTAGTTAAGTCCCATCTATTTATCTTTTGTTTTTGTTGCATTTGCTTTGAGGTTCTTAGTCATGAAGTCTTTGCCTAAGCCAATGTCTAGAAGGGTTTTCCAACGTTATCTTCTAGAATTTTTAAGGCTTCAGGTCTTAGATTTAAGTCCTTGATCCATCTTGAGTTGATTTTTGTATTAGGTGAGAGATGACGATCCAGTTTCATTCTCCTAAATGTGGCTAGCCAATTATCCCAGCACCATTTGTTGAATAGGGTGTCCTTTCTTCACTTTACGTTCTTGTTTGCTTGGTTGAAGATCAGTTGGCTGTAAGTATTTGGCTTTAATTCTGGGTTCTCATTTCTGTATTATTCATATTCATATCTCTAGCATCCAGCAGAATTCTTTACAAATAGTGTGTACTCAGTAGGTAATCAGTATTTCCCACATACTCACCAACACTTAGTGTTGTCAGCATTTGTCAGTCTGACAAATATTATATCATAGATCAGTTTTTTACTGTATATTTAAAAATTATTGAGTGAGCAACTTTTTTTTTGAGATGGTGTCTCGCTCTGTCGCCCAGGCTGGAGTGCAGTGGCTGGATCTTGGCTCACTGCAAGCTCCGCCTCCCGGGTTCACACCATTCTCCTGCCTCAGCCTCCTGAGTAGCTGGGACTACAGGCGCCTGCCACCTCACCTGGCTAGTTTTTTGTATTTTTTAGTAGAGATGGGGTTTCACCATGTTAGCCAGGATGGTCTCGATCTCCTGACCTCGTGATCCGCCTGCCTCAGCCTCCCAAAATGCTGGGATTACAGGTGTGAGCCACCACACCCAGCCTCCCATTTCATTTTTAATCAAGCTTATTTGGATCTTCTCTCTTCTTTTCTTGGTTAATCTTGCTAATACTTATCCATTTTATTTATCTTTTCAAAGAAACAGCTCTTTGTTTCATTTATCTGTTTTTTTTTTTGTTGCAATTTCATTTAGTTCTGTTCTGATATTTGTTATTTCTTTTCTTCTGCTGGGTTTGGATTTGGATTGTTCTAGTTTCTCCAGTTCTGTGAGGTGTGACCTTAGATTGTTTATTTGTGCTCTTCCAGACTTTCTGATGTAGGCATTTAATGCTATGAATTTTCCTCTTAGCTCCACTTTTGCTGTATCCCAGAGTTTTTGATAGGTTGTGTCATTATTATCATTCAGTTCAAAGAATTTTTGAATTTCCCTCTTGATTTCATTGTTGACCCAACAATCATTCAGGAGCAGGTTATTTAATTACCATGTATATGCATGCTTTTGAGTGTTCTTTTTGGAGTTAATTTCCAATTTTATTCCACTGTGGTCTGAGAGAGTACTTGACATAATTTTTATTTTCTTAAATTTACTGAGACTTGTTTTGTGCCCTATCATGTGGTCTATTTTGGAGAACGTTCCATGTTCTGGTGAATACAATGTATATTCTATGCTTGTTGGGTAGAATGTTCTGTAAATATCTGTTAAGTCCATTTGTTCTAGGGTATAGTTTAAGTCTGTTGTTTCTTTGTTGATTTTCTGTCTTGGCGACCTGTCTAGTGCTGCCAGAGGAGTATTAACATCCTGCACCATTGTTGTGTTGCTGACGACCTCATTTCTTAGGTCTAGTAGTAATTGTTTTATAAATTTGGGATCGCTAGTGTTAGGTGCATATATATTTAGGACTGTGATATTTTCCTGTTTAACTAGTCCTTTTATCATTATATAATGTCCCTCTTTGTCTTTTTAAACTGCTGTTGCCTTTAAGTCTGTTTTGTCTGATATAAGAATAGCTACTCCTGCTCACTTTTAGTGTCCTTTTGGATGCAGTGTCATTTTCCATCCCTTTGCCTTCAGTTTATGTGAGTCCTTATGTGTTAGGTGAGTCTCCTGAAGACAGCAGCAACTTGGTTGGTGAATGCTTACCCATTATGCCATTCTGTATCTTTTAAGTGGAGCATTTAGGCCATTTATGTTCAACATTAGCATTGAGATGTGAGGTACTATTCTATTCATCATGTTATTTGTTGCCTGAATACCTGAAAACCTGAAAGCATTCCCTTGGAAAACTGACAGAAGACAAAGATGCCCTCTCTCACCACTCCTATTCAATATAGTATTAGAAATTCTCACCAGGTCAATCAGGCAAGAGAAAGAAAGAAAAGCTATTCAAATAGGAAGACAGGAAGTCAAACTATCTTTGTTTGCAGATGACGTGATCATATATCTAGAAAACTCTATCATTCTCAGCTCAAAAACTTCTTAAGCTGATAAGCAACTTCATCAAAGTCTCAGGATACAAAAGCAATGTGCAAAAGTCACTAGCATTCCTATACACCAAAAACAGGCAAGCTGAGAGCAAAATCTTGAACTCCGATTCACAATTGCTACAAGAAGAGTAAAATACCTAGGAATACAGCTAAAAGAAAAGTGAAGGACCTTTTCAAGGATAACTACAAACCATTATTCAAAGAAATCAGAGATGACACAAAGAAGTGGGAAAACATATATGCTCACAGACAGAAAGGATCAATATCGTGAAAATGACCACACTGCCCAAGGCAATTTGTAAATTAAATGCTAGGCCCATTAAACTACTATTGACACTCTTCACAGACCTAGAAAAAGCTATTTTAAAACTCATATGGAACCAAAAAAAGAGACCAAATAGCCAAGACAATCCTAAGCAAGAAGAAGAAAGCTAGAGGCATCACATTACCCAGCTTCAAGCTATACTACAAGACTACAGCAACCAAAACAGCATGGTGCTGGTACAAAAACCAACACATAGACCAATGGAACAATACAGAACCCAGAAATAAGATGACACACCTACAACCATGTGATCTTTGACTCTTTGACAAACTTGACAAAAGCAAGCAATAAATGGTGCTGGGAGAACTGGCTAGCCATATGCAGAAAATTGAAACTGGACCCCTTCCTTAAACCATGTACAAAAGTTAACTCAAGATGGATTAAAGACTTAAATCTACAAACCAAAACTATAAAAATCCTGGAAGAAAACGTAGGCAACGCCATTCAGGACGCAGGCAAGGGCAAAGACTTCATGATGAAGATGCCAAAAGCAATTACAACAAAAGCTAAAATTGACAAATGGGATTTAATTAAACTAAACAGCTTCTGCACAGCCTAAGAACCTATCAACAGAGTAAACAGACAACCTACAGAATGGGAGAAAATTTTTGCACTCTATCCATCTGACAAAGGTCTAATATCCAGCATCTACAAGGAACTTAAACAAATTTACAAGAAAAAAAAATACAAACTCAACCCCATTAGAAAGTGGTCAAAGGACACAAACAGACACTTCTCAAAAGAAGGCATACATGCAACCAACAAACAGAAAAACCTCAACATCACTGATCATCAGAGAAATGCAAATCAAAACCACATGAGACACCATCTCACAATAGTCAGAATGACTATAATTCAAAAAAATAAAAAGATACTGGCAAGATTATGGAGAAACAAGAATGCTTTTACACTGTTGGTGGGAGTGTAAATTAGTTCAACCAGTGTGGAAGATGGTGTGGTGATTCCTCAAAGACCTAGAACCTGAAATACCATTTAACCTAGCAATCCCATTACTTGGTATATACCCAAAGGAATATAAATAATTCTAGGATAAAGATACATGCACACGTATGTTCACTGCAGCACTATTCACGATAGCAAAGACAAGGAATTAACCTAAATACCCATCAATGATAGACTAGATAAAGAAAATGTAGTACATATACACCGTGGAATACTATGCAGCCATGAAAAGGAATGAGACATGTCCTTTGCCAGGACATGGATGGAGCTGCAGAACATTATCTTCAGCAAATCAGCGCAGAAATAGAAAATGAAATACTGCATGCTCTCACTTATAAGTGGGAGCTGAATAATGAGAAAACATGGACACATGGCAGGGAACAACACACACAGGGGCATGTGGTAGGGTGGTGGGTGAGAGAAGGGAGAGCATCATGAAGAATAGCAAATGGATGCTGGACTATTATGAATATCTAGGTGATGGGATGGTCTGTACAGCAAACCACCATGGCACATATTTACCTGTGTAACAAACCTGCACATCCTGCATGCGCACCCCTGAACTTATAATAAAAGATGGAAATAAAAAATAATACTAATTGCAGGTCACCTGATAGAATGCAGTAAGAAGATCATGAGATAACTTCTGTGATACTCTTGCCCCCAAAAAATTATCATCTAAATCTTATCATAAAAAAATTCAGAGAAATCCAATGGAGGGACATTCTGTGTTATTGGACTTTACTCTTCAAAAGATTTAAGGTCATAAAGGTCAAAGAAAAACTGAGGAACTGTTTCAGACTGAAAGACTCAAGACAACTAAATGCAATTCATGGACCTGAATGGGATCCTTTTGCTGCAAAGAACATTATAGACAATTAACAAAACTTGAAAAGGAAAGGAGTATTAAATGATCAAATGTATTGATGTTAACTTTCTGGTTATGAAGTAGTTATATAAAATGTCCTGACTTGTGGGAATGCCCACTAAAGATATCAGATGTGATGACATAATGTCAGCAATTTACTCTCAAATGGCCCACAGGGGGAAAGTTATTTTTCCTAAAATGTGGAAAGTTTCTGCAATTTTAAGACTGTTTCCCAAAAGTTAATCAAATAAAGAAATGAAACAATAAATAGAAAAAATGAAAAGGCTTAGGCAAACTTTATTTTTCCACAGGAAAAGATCTATATAAATCAGTGCTTAAAATTAAAATTATCTAAGTTTGATTACACTATAACAATTGCAATACATCCAAACATTGACAATGACCACAGTACCAGTATACCAAAATGATGTCTATCTAAACTTAAATCTATAACTATATATAAAGATAAAAATTATAAAATACAAATAAGCCATCAGTTGACTCCACTAAATTGTTAATGGCATCTTGATTATTTGGCTGTTTGAACAGCTAACATTTGGGTGGTTTGAGTAAGTAAAACTCAATAATAGTGGTTTTCATTTGCAAAATCACTTAAAAGTCAGCTGAAGAGGCCAAGAAATATTATTTAAAATACTATATAAATTTTCATCAGAGATGTATAATACAGAATATTTCCCTTTAGTAAAAATGTTCACATCATATACTTAATGGGAAACAAAATATCATGTAAACAGCCCAGAAATAAAATTGCCTTATCTTTCAGATCATGTATTTTCTGCTTTAAATCTGTGCAGATTCTTTTGCTGCTTCCAACACTGGATCTTGATTCAGATTTTTCTGGTATGCAGATTCTAGAGGAGAAGCTACATATGGTTCAGGTTCACATTTAGTAGCAGCTGAAAAGAAAAAGCAAGAATTATATTATTATTATTGTTATTATTATTATTATTATTTTAAGACAGGGTCTCACTGTTTCACGTGTGCTGGAGTGCCGTGGTGTGATCACAGGTCACTGCAGTCTCGTCCTCCCAGGCTTAAGCAATTCTCCTGCCTCAGACCCAGGTACTTGGAACTGCAGGCATGAGCCACTACGCCTGGCAAGTTTTTGTATTTTTTATAGGGGCAGGGTTAGTCATGGTGCCCAGGCTGCTCTCAAACTCCTGGGCTCCAGTGATCTGCCTGCCTTGGGCTCCCAAAGTGCTGGGACTACAGATGTGAGCCAACATGCCTGGCCAAAGAATTATATTCTATATATCTCATAGTTAACTAAGTGTAAGTCAGTAAAAAAGAGTTGAGAGTTTTTTCAGTGTTAATAAGAATGAAAAGTATGTATGACTACAATGATAAGTTATTATTAGATAAGAATCTGGGGAGGTTCCAAGATGGCCAAATAGGAACAGCTCCAGTCTACAGCTCCCAATGTAAGCAATGAAGAACACGGGTGATTTCTGCATTTCCAACTGAGGTACTGGGTTCATCTCACTGGGGCTCACCGGGGCTTGTCAGACAGTGTGCAGCCCACGGAGTGTGAGCCAAAGCAGGGCGGGGCATCGCCTCACCCAGGAAGTGCAAGGGGTTGGGGAATTCCCTTTCCTAGCCAAGGGAAGCTGTGACAGACGGTACCTGGAAAATTGGGACACTCCCACACTAATACTGTGCTTTTCCAACAGTCTTAGCAAATGGCACACCAGGAGATTATATCCCGTGCCTGGCTAGGAGGGTCCCATGCCCACGAAGCCCAGCTCACTGCTAGCACAGCAGTCTGAGATCCATCTGCAAGGCAGCAGTGAGGCTGGGGGAGGGGCATCCACCATTAATGAGGCTGGAGTCAGTAAAGTGGCGGGAAGCTCAAACTGGGTGGAGCCCACTTCAGCTCAGAGAGGCCTGCCTGCCTCTGTAGACTCTACCTCAGGGGGCAGGGCATAGCTGAACAAAAGGCTGGAGAAACTTCTGCAGACTTAAACATCCCTGTCTGACAGCTTTGAATAGAGTAGTGGTTCTCTCAGCATGGAGTTTGAGATGTGAGAACAGATAGACTGCCTCCTCAGGTGGGTCCCTGACCCTGGAGTGGACTAACTGGGAGACACCTCCCAGCAGGGGCTGACTGACACCTCATACAGGCGGCTGCCCCTCTGATATGAAGCTTCCAGAGGAAGGATCAGGTAGCAACATTAGCCGTTCTGCAATATTTGCTCTTCTGCAGCCTCTGCTGGTGATACCCAGGGAAACAGGGTCTGGAGTGGACCTCCAGCAAGCTCAAACAGATCTGCAGCTGAGGGTCCAGATTGTTAGAAGGAAAACTAATAAACAGAAAGGACATCCACACCAAAACCCCATCTGTACATCACCATCATCAAAGACTAAAGGTAGATAAGACCACAAAGATGGGGAGAAACCAGAGCAGAAAAGCTGAAAATTCTAAAAATCAGAGTGCCTCTTCTCCTCCAAAGGAACGCAGCTCCTCACCCGCAATGGAACAAAGCTGGATGGAGAATGACTTTGACGAGTTGAGAGAAGAAGGCTTCAGATGATCGGTAATAACATGCCAAATTTTACAGACCATCGATGCTAGGAAGAAACCGCATCAACTGACGAGTAAAATAACCAGCTAACATCACAATGACAAGATGAAATTCATACATAACAATATTAACCTTAAATGTAAATGGACTAAATGCTCCAATTAGAAGACACAGACTGGAAAATTGGATAAAGAGTCAAGACCCATCAGTGTGCTGTATTCAGGAGACCCATCTCACGTGCAGACACACACATAGGCTCAAATAAAGGGATGGAGGAAGATCTACCAAGCAAATGGAAAACAAAAAGGCAGGGGTTGCAATCCTAGTCTATGATAAAACAGACTTTAAACTAACAAAGATTAAAAGAGACAAGGCCATTACATAATGGCAAAGGGATCAATTCAACAAGAAGAGCTAACTATCCTAAATATATATGCACCCAACACAGGAGCACCCAGATTCATAAAGCAAGTCCTTAGAGACCTACAAAGAGACTTAGACTCCCACACAATAATAATGGGAGACTTTAACACCCCACTGTCAACATTAGACAGATCAACAAGGCAGAAAGTTAACAAGAATATCCAGGAATTGAACTCAGGTCTCACCAAATGGACCTAATAGACATCAAAGAACTCTCCACTCCAAATCAACAGAATATACATTCTTTTCAGCACCACATCACACTTATTCCAAAATTGACCACATAGTTGGAAGGAAAGCACTCCTCTGCAAATGTCAAAGAACAGAAATCACAACAAACTGTCTTGAAGACCACGGTGCAATCAAATTAGAACTCAGGATTAAGAAACTCACTCCAAACCGCACAACTACATGGAAACTGAACAACCTGCTCCTGAATGACTACTGGGTAAATAGCAAAATGAAGGCATAAATAAAGATGTTCTTTGAAACCAATGAGAACAAAGACACAATATACCAGAATCTCTGGGACACATTTAAAGCAGTGTGTAGAGGGAAATTTATAGCACTAAATGCCCACAAGAGAAAGCAGGAAAGATCTAAAATTGACACCCTAACATCACAATTAAAAGAACTAGAGAAGCAAAAGCAAACACATTCAAAACTAGCAGAAGGCAAGAAACAACTAAGATCAGAGCAGGACTGAAGGAGATAGAGACATATACACACACACAAAAAAAAACCCTTCAAAAAATCAATGAACCCAGGAGTTCGTTTTTTGAAAACATCAACAAAATTGATAGACCGTTAGCAAGACTAATAAGAAAAGACAGAGGAATCAAATAAATACAATAAAAAATGAAAAAGGGGATATCACCACCAATCCCCCCACTGTGGAGTTCTATGCAGTCCAGTTTGGCTGGATGCTAGAGCAAAGTGGCAGAGTACAGTTAGTGGTGAGAGATAAACCTGAGTAACATGACAAGAACCAAATGAACGTGGGTGTTTATATTCCATGTTAAGAATTTTGGAACATTTCCTGAGGGCAAAAGTAAACCAATGACACTGTAAATGACTGGAGACTTAAAGTGTTACCTCTCAAGTGACTGTTTATAAACTGTAACTGCTTGACTAGGTTACTAGATGAGACTGGAGTGTTTTGGCCTTAAAAATCACTACCATAACCCTGAGAAGTTGATGATGCCTTTGTTTTCTGAGAATAGTTTCTGTGTGCTGGCTGACAGTTCCATAGGGATGGTAGAAGTGAAGTATAGAGCCAGACTTCTTGATTTTTTTTTTCAAGTTATGGAACGTGATGAATTCATGAGGCATAAGTATGCTCTTCATTATATGTGTTCAGTTTTTCATATCTTTCATCAGATGTGTATAAGAAAGAATATTTAAAGTAGTATCTATTAGCCCAAGAATGGAAAGGGATGTCATTTGCAGTTTATTTTAGACATATATTACTTAATCCAAATTTAATTCATAAATTTTGGTAACATACCTGTTACTTCTGTAGTTATATCATTTTCCAACTTCTGCTGCATCTGAAATAAGACAAATATTATTTGTAATGTTTAAGAAGAGACATTATCATGGTAAGGAGCATCAATTACAAAACATGGCCTTTAAATAATACTTTTAGAGACTAGACCTAACTTGAAGAATGCTTATATTTAAGAAAATCACATCAATTCCTATTTTAAGTTTAGATAATGGAGAACATATATGTGTTATGCTGTTTAGATTAATCTCACAAAAGTACAATTAATATTGGTCTGTTGGATCTACATCATTTCAAAAGTGTGATTTTTCCCTTATTAGTACAGAGGTTAAACAATTCAAGTCATATTTTGCAATGGATTCTTTACTTTCCCATTCCTATCAAAACTCTGCCTTTTATCAAGGTCTAATCAGTTTTTCACTTTAATGAATAGTTCCTTAAAATGAACTCTCCATTATCCACTTTTAGAAAATAGTAATTTTAAAGTATGTTCTTTGCTATTAATTCAGCACAGAATCTTTAATACATACTTGAAGAAAGCAGTATTGTTGTGATGCCATGTGAAAGTTCCACTGGAAAAATATTATGATATTTATTATGATTAACATTTCTTTATTCATATAGACACAAAGATTTCAGAACATTTACATGAAAACAAGAATATAGGTTAGAGCCAGTTTTCAATCTCAGTTTCTTTGATTCAGTAATGTCTAGAATTAAAAACTAGGAAAACAATATAGAGTTATTTAACTGCAACTTTGATTTCTTTTCAGAAATTAGTACCCATTTTTTGAAGCATCTGGCAAGTTATAGTTATCTACTTAATTATGAAAGGTGTGGGAATATTTCAAACTTATTGCCAGTGTCTCTATCTAGAGTGCTCTTATTTAAACCTTTTAGAGAATAGGTATTCTCTAACTAAATGCCCAGAACAGGGTCTGAGATAGTTTGTGGTGATAGCGATAATGATATCTAATGCCTTTACAAATTTTAGGTGTCAAGTCAGTTTTTCTTTTTTTTTGCTAACAGGTTTACCAATATTTTGAGACTCCTTTCCATAACATTTCTGTGACAAAAACATTATAGATAGGTTTTATAGAGCAAGTAACACGACAACAGCACTACCAGCCAGGCCATATAAAAGTAGTAATTCAACACCAGATAAAGGAGAAAGCCTTTCTTCAAAGAACACTAGATATTGTCATTCATAAACACTACATAAAAAGTACATTTTTACATGACTCAAATTAAGACACTACTACTGTAATGTTTTTATCTTTTCTCCGAAACGCTCTTCTGGCTAAATATTTCTAATGTAATAGATTTTATTATTTCTTTATACCCCATTCACAAATATTTTCATAACACCTCAATTTTGTTAACATAAAAATGAAATAATCTTCTTAACAAATTGCTTACTTTTATACTTGTTGGGAACAAGTCCCCCAAAATCTGGCCATAAACTGACCCCAAAACTGGCCATAAACAAAATCTCTGCAGCACTGTGAC
>NW_012117954.1:12173-13371 GCF_000951035.1 Colobus angolensis palliatus | reverse complement strand
AACCGGGAGGCGGAGCTTGCAGTGAGCTGAGATCCGGCCACTGCACTCCAGCCCGGGCGACAGCGCAAGACTCAGTCTCAAAAAAAAAAAAAAAGAAACAAATGTATGAAACAGCTTCACTAAAGTGTATGGGGGAAAAGTGCTGACCTGAGTGACTGTGGGAGTCTGGGAGTCAGGGAGGCCCTGGCCAGCACTGAGGCCAAAGGAGCTGCCCAGGAGCTCAGCTCTCTAGTTGAGAATCCTGCTCCCCACAGGGGTTGGAATGGGCAATCCTGATCACTGGGATTGGACAGGTGAACAAATGGAGGGTAGATGGCAGGAGCCTGGCATCGCACAGCAGGAGTGGGATTTACAGATTAGCAAGGGGAGGGACGAGAATAAGCCCTGGGAGAGTAGGTCAGAGGTAGAGGTGTCAGCATGAACAAATGCCTGGCTTCACGTAGGTAGGGTGACTCCATACACAGAATCGCAGGTCTGTGTCGATGCACCCGTTGGTACACACATATTTCCTCGCTCTGTCAGCTGAGAGGGCCTAGAAGCAACCACGCTGTCCCAGAAGCCACACCTGGTGCCCAGACCTTGGTTTCTACCACCATCCTCCAATAAAGGAGCTATGGAACCTTGGAGAGATGCTGACTCTAGGACCAGGGCAGGAAATGTACGAAGGAGCTGGCAGCATCTGTGCTGCCCAAAAGTGAGGAAGTACTAAAAACAAAGCAAACCAAAAAGCTTCATAAAGATGGCAGGGTAGGGGGTCACAGAGACACAGAACCCACCAAAAGAGGTCCTAATAGCCAAAGCTGGAATAATTGGAGCAACAAAATAAATAAAGCAGGCCAGACGCAGTGGCTCATGCCTATAGTCCCAGCATTTTATTTATTTATTTATTTATTTTTTCTGGGGGCCCATTTCATCCTGCAAGTCCCAGCACATTGGGAGGCTGACAGAGGTGGGTTGCTTAGGCCCAGGAGTTCAAGACCAGCCTGGGCAGCATGGTGAAACCCATTTTCTAAAAAAAAAAAAAAAAAAATTAACCAGGCATGGTGACTTACATCTGTAGTACCAGTTACTTGGGTGGCCGAGGCAGGAGGATCACTTGAGCCCAGGAGGTCAAGGCTGCAGTGAGCCAAGATCACACCACTGCACTACAGCCTGGACGACAGAGTGAGACCCTGTCTCAGAGAGAGAGAGAGAGAGA
>NW_012117954.1:0-989 GCF_000951035.1 Colobus angolensis palliatus | reverse complement strand
CCGCCTGGGTGACAGAGCGAGACTCCGTCTCAAAAGAAAAAAAAAAAAAGAGTCATCTGCAGTCAGTGTTGCTACCCCTGAGTTCAGAAGCAAACTCACCCTTGGTTCTGAGGCACTGAGTGGGAGGACGTGTCCAGGCGGCATCTCTACCACCAGAGTGGGGAGAGGAAGACATCGCCAGAGGCGCGACTTCAAAACAGGCTGTGGGGTGACCTGGGCGGTCAGGAGAATGGGCGGGCTGGCGCCTGGGGAAGATGAAGGTGTGGCAGGAGAATGGGCGGGCTGGCGCCTGGGGAAGATGAAGGTGTGGCAGGAGAATGGGCGGGCTGGCGCCTGGGGAAGGTGAAGGTGTGGCAGGAGAATGGGCGGGCTGGCGCCTGGGGAAGGTGAAGGTGTGGCAGGGCAGTCTCCTGGCAGTCTGATCCCAGGACTCTTTGTCTGCTCTGTGATGATGCGCCCTTGGCTAAACTCACACCAGGTAGCAAGGAAGGGCTTTGTCTTCCCTTCACGTCTTCTGGTTTCCTGTCCGGAGCAGCTGCAAGTATGAGCACATGTCCTAGTGTTGCTTGTTCTGCTTCTGGGCGGCAACCCACAGAGCATGTGGTTTCTGTGTTGCGTGTTCCCTGTTCCTCGAAAGCAGGCTCTTTGTTGGTGGTGCCACTGTTGATTTTTTATTTATTTTGAGACGGAGTCTCACTCTGTCATCCAGGCTGGAGTGCAGTGGCGCAATCTTGGCTCACGCAACCTCTGCCTCCCAAATTCAAGCTATCCTCCTGCCTCAGCCTCCCGAGTAGCTGGGACTACAGGCGCCCACCACCACGCCCGGCTAATTTTTGTGTTTTTAGTAGAGACGGGATTTCACCATGTTGACCAGGATGGTCTCAAACTCCTGACCTCAAGTGGTCCACCCGCCTCGGCCTCCCAAAGTGCTGGGATTACAGGTGTGCGCCACCACGCCCGGCCTGCCACTATTGGTGTTTAAATCAGAG
>NW_012117953.1:1786-3577 GCF_000951035.1 Colobus angolensis palliatus | reverse complement strand
ATGCCTGTAGTCCCAGCTACTCAGGAGGCTGAGGCAGGAGAATCGCTTGAACCCTGGAAGCAGAGGTTGCAGTGAGTCGAGATCGCGCCACTGCACTCTAGCCTGGTGACAGAGCAAGACTCTGTCTCAAAAAACAAACAAACAAACATAACCTGCTCAGTCCTGTGAGAGCAGAGAAGGAGCACTTCATACAGATGACGACTCAGGGCCCCTAAATGAAGGAATATCTGAAGAATAAATAGACGGTGTAGTTAGTTTTCACTCGAAAGGGGAATTCTGGACAGTCATTGCAGTTCATGCAGCAAGTTCAACGTATTATGATGGCAGACAGAGAAATTGGAGTCAGATTTGATATGCTCACCTGAGTCATGCTAAAGTGATGGCTGTTACCGTGAAGTCAACAAGGAACTTCTGCAGGATTTCAATATGTTTAAAATAGAGTTTTATAAATATTTTCCCCAACTGAAGGTAGACAGTATGCAAAAATGTACTGATGTTAGGAGAGTTAATCACACAACTGCAAGGGGGAAATAACAGAAACCCTAAATAAAATAATGGCTGTAGAGGTGAAGATTTATTAAACTGGATTCTACTGTATGGGAAACAAATCCGAGATTATTCATTAGGCAAAAGCACAAAAGATTACTTTATTTTACATTGATTCTCATATCGTGAGATTGCTCTCCTGTCATTAACGCCATCAAGGCCAAAACTCAACAATTATCGTCAAGCAATAAAGGAGTTCCTGTTTTGTCCTTTTCAGGTATTATTTACAAGAGGTATACTCTCTTCTTAACCTAAGCACTATGACTCTGAAACACCAAAATCATTAATACTTATTTTTTACTGAGTTCCCACAAGGCAGTGAAAGATGTGATGCTCTGAAAAACTGTGACAAGAAGTCACTGTAGATCATATTTTTGCTTAAAAAATTAAAATTAAATCTAATAATTATGATAAAAAGTAGAAAAACCATAAAGAGATATATGGTGTTAGGAAAGAGAGTGATCTTGTAGTTAACTTCAAAATAACTACCAATTTATGCATATAATTATTTTCAACTCTTAATAATGTTCTCAAAAGTTGAGGAGTTACTAAAACAAGTGGACAAAATGCTGATAATTATGGAAAGTGGATGGTGTATAAATGGGGGTTCACGATACTATTTTTTCTACTTTTGGAAGTGTTTGAATTTTTCCATAAAATGAAGTTTTAAAAAAAGTATTTTGATAATGTTGTGTGGTAAGTATCCATAACTGGAAAATAAAATTTATTTTAATTTTATTATATTACTTGATAATTTATTAAGCCTCTGGATTTTTTGGTCTGTGAAATTCACATGGTAAGTTTCCATTATAAGGCTCTATCTAAGGTCTTAAAAACACTCCCCAAAATCTCTTCCTACAGAAAGTAATTTACAGTAAGGATACAGTGAGCTTCAATTTAAGATGACTATAAAAAACATCATCTTTTTCTGTCTTAGTAACTTGCTTGAAGGGAAGTCTTTTGTGCATGAGGTAGTCGTTGACTTAATGAAAAACACCATTTTACATGTATGTATTTATTTAAGTTCCAACTTGTTTCAAATTATTTGATGTGGCCCATAATATATACTAGAGTAATCTCTTATCCTAGAAGAAATGTATATCCCAAAATAAAATAATTGAATGCTAGAGAATAATTTTCACAAAGAACTAAACATATAATTGCATTTCACATTTTGCTTACTAATGAAATTTTCAAAATGGTAAAGATTTACTTCTTTTATATATATATATTTACATGGGTGTA
>NW_012117953.1:0-1141 GCF_000951035.1 Colobus angolensis palliatus | reverse complement strand
CCGGCTAATTTTTCCTTCTTTATTTTTTGTATTTTTTTTAGTAGAGACGGGGTTTCACCATGTTGGCCAGGATGGTCTCGATCTCCTGACCTTGTGATCCGCCCGTCTTGGCCTCCCAAAGTGATGGGATTACAGGCGGAGCCACCACACCCGGCCTATTTCTAATATTTTTAGGTCAAAAAGGCTTACAGAAAAATTCAAAGTGAAAGTTGGTTTAATTAAGACCAAGAAGGGGAAGATGCTGTGAATTAATTTTTTTTGTCAGAAAACATTTCAAATACAAACTAAACGGCCTAATTGTAGACTCAGTAGTAGATAACACAAATGACCATCCTGAAACGGATTCTGCGAGTGGTAAGCCTTGTTGTACACTGGAAGAGAGAGGTAAATGACTAGCCACCTTCTTCTTGAGGCCTGGAAGATTCAAATAGCAGTTCTCCATTTTCCAAATTTATCATCAGGAATGAAAGTAAAGCAATACTGAAATAATGCCCAAGCCATATTAGAGAAAGATCTCAGCACTGTTGATAAATTGATCAGGCTTTCAATAAATTGCGAGAATTTTTGTTTGGCATTCAGAAAGCATTTCTCATAGAAACAATTTTTCATATGGTGGTTTGGACCCCAGAAAAGCCCACAAACCTCTTTAGCATGTCATATGTATGGACAATGCTAAAGGCGTACAGTGCCAGTGTACTGCAATACTCTCCTCTTACCCTAGGAGTAAAGCTCAAATCCCTTGCCCTATCCCATGATGTCCTTCATGAGGCATCCTCTGCCTCCTTTCAGGCCTCACCTCACATCACTCTCCCCTCACCGTCTGTGCTCCAGTCACACTGGTCTTCCACAAGATTCTTGAAGAAGTCAGATTTATTCTCACCTTAAGGCATTTGCCTAAGTTGTCTTCTCACTTAGAATACAATTCTCTGACTCCTTCTCCCCCAGACATTAAGAAAAATGTCACTGGGTGCACCTGCTTAGTAGACTCAAGCCTAACTGTGAAACCTACTCTGACACCCAATGTAGATTGGCCACCTAATCATTCTATTAAACATGTTATCATGTTTCCATTCTTTGCATAGCTCAAAAAAACCTACTACCTGATATTCTCTTGTTAATTTCTTTTTTTTTTTTTTTTTTT
>NW_012117952.1:6056-6479 GCF_000951035.1 Colobus angolensis palliatus | reverse complement strand
GGTACTGCTCCTGTTTACAGGACCTCACTGTATGCCGAGACAAATCCTGTGAAATCAGTGATCCTGTGTCCTATTTCCTAGGGGAGCGGGGGGGGGGAGAAAAAAAGCAAAACAAAATCCAACTTAAAAATAAAATCATTATAAAGAAAGAAGAAGTTTTCTGGGAAGCAGACTCTTTAGAAAGTAAAATTAGTGCTGCCAATGGGCAGGGGCGGGGCAGAGCTGAGTACCCAGAAAGAAGGGGAGGAGGGCACCAAAATCCAGCCGCAGCTGAAGTGGTTCTGTTGTTTCCTGCTCGGACGGATTCTTCTCTGCACACGCTGGGCCAACGTTTTGTCTCTGATGAGTCCTAGCTTTCCTATCTGTAACATCCTTCTTTTTTTTCTGGGCTGGTGGGGGCTCCAGCCCTATGTGGGTTACTTC
>NW_012117952.1:0-801 GCF_000951035.1 Colobus angolensis palliatus | reverse complement strand
GCCTCCCAAAGTGCTGGGATTACAGGCTTGAGCCACCGCGCCCGGCCCATGTGCCTCTTGAGACCAAGGGATGTCTCAAGAAAACAAGAGACATGGCAATGCCAATGGAAACTCTAATTGGACACCCATCAATTAAAGTCCACACCCCCTTCCCCAACCTTTTTGGAATTCTCATCTTGTGAAGTTTAGATGTTACCCAGAATCAACTTTGAACAGTAGAAAAGTAAGCCCAACCTCCCTACATTCTCGTCTTTTCACTGTCATGGTCAACCATTTATTCTAAAAGCCCAATATATTTGCAACAGATCAGTGTACAGAGTCCAACCTGCCTTGTGCATTTCACCTCCAAAGATATGAGAGAAGGGAAGCCTTAGAGGCTAAAGCTATGGACAAAGGTTCCGCATTATTTGCTCAGGTTCCATGATTATCTGTTAAATTCTATGAGAGCATTTTGGTAGATGATGTTGCCTAACTGGTGAGTCTTAAAATTTCCAGCAACTTTTCTGTGCTTTAGACAAAGCATTCCCATTCGTCTCCCATTCCCCACTGCTAAGGAACGACACAGTAAACACCAAGGAGATTAAGTAACTAAACCATCAGTGAGAGAGCTGCTAAGAATTACAAGTGAGATTAGCCTTTTACCCTGCATTGGCCTGGTGAAAAACTGACCCTGTGACTACTTTTAAGCCTAATGACCATTTCTAAAACCAAAATCTCTAATTGAAACTTATTGCCTTCCATGTTTTGTCTTGTATTTGTTTAGACTGTGAGTTTTAAAGACTCTATCTAAAAAAAAAAAAA
>NW_012117951.1:851-2025 GCF_000951035.1 Colobus angolensis palliatus | reverse complement strand
GTCTTGTGCAGATTAAATGCTATAATTCACATATATGAATTCACATAAATGCTATAATTCAGCATTAAATCTGGCAGCTAAATTAGATATTAATTTACATGTTATTAGTAGTATTAATTTAAAAGCATCTATTTCCCATTTTATAGGAAATAAATGCTTTGTTTTTTCCTTGTCAAAGACCAATTGTCTTCTTACCTTTCATAAGCAGATGTTGAAACCTTTACATGGAGGCAAAGGAGTCTTCTTGTAAAATAAAAATGGTATCCTAATCTATTTTCTTTGAATATTTAAAAGACAATTAGCCAGCTGGCATGAAAGAAAGCCAGAGGTGCTAAGAGGGTCCTTATCATCGAGGATAGTGTACAACAACGGTCCCCAACCATTTTGACACAATGAACAAGCTTCCTGGACAACAATTTTTTTCACGAGTCTGGGGCATTGTTTTGGGATGAAACTTCCTCCTCAGACTGAGGCAGGAAAACAGGGTCTGGAGGTAGGAAACATAAGGCTCACTCACACTTCAGCTATCACAGGAAATGTCCTCTCCAGAGGACGTACACCAATTAACCAATAGAAACCTCTAGAGGATATTTAAACCCCTACAAGTTCCGTAGAGGGGCCCTTGAGCTCATATGCTGGGGCCCACTCCTACACTGTAGAATATACTTTCATTTTCAATAAATATCTACTTTTGTTGCTTCATTCTTTCCTTGCTTTGCTTGTGCGTTTTGTCCAGTTCTTTGTTCAAGATGCCAAGAACTTGGACACCCTCCCCGCCCCCGTCGGTAAGAAGATCACGAGGCATTAGTTAGATTATCATAAAAGGTGAGCAACCTAGATCCCTCACATGTCCAGTTCACACAGAATTGACACTCCTATGAGAATCTAATGTGCTGATGGTCTGACAAGAGCTGGAGCTCAGGCAGTCATACTGACTTGCCCGCCCTCACCTCCTGCTGGGCGGCCCGGTTCCTGACAGACCAAGGACTGGTATGTGTCTGCTGCCCCGAGGTTGAGGACCCCTGATGTAGCATATGCATGGGTCGCTCAGGGTTAATGCCTAGAATTGGATGATGCCAGAGAAGAACTAGTTCTCTGTAGAGGTAGCCACTTTTTTCCTGGTATAGCTTTCTTCTACTGGCAAAATTAAACATTTTGGCTGCATCTTAAATCT
>NW_012117951.1:0-801 GCF_000951035.1 Colobus angolensis palliatus | reverse complement strand
GAGAAGAACTAGTTCTCTGTAGAGGTAGCCACTTTTTTCCTGGTATAGCTTTCTTCTACTGGCAAAATTAAACATTTTGGCTGCATCTTAAATCTGCAACAGAAAAAATTTTGGTTAAAAGTTTCTCCCACACAGCCCCTCTCCACACACACACACACATGCAGACACACACATTTTAATCTATCAAGACATAATAACTAACTTTGTTTCTTGTTTCTTCTAACTTTGTTTCTGACTTTGTTTCTTTTTCAGAACTTTGGATTTTAAGTTTAGAATGCCCTTTTTCCTTCACCTGATTGATAAACTGCTAGTCATTTTTCACGACTCATATAACTCTTCCCGTTAGTGTTTCCACTTTGCGCTGTCTTTAGCATACTATAAAACTTTCCTAGGGTCAATGCCGGAGAACAATGTTTTACATATCATTTAAGGTAAAAATAAGTCACTAATGGGTCTGGGGTGAACTTCCGTTATAAATGATGACAAAGCAAAGATTTAGGCAGTTGGCATTTGGATGTGGTGGAACAGAAAATTCCTGTCAGATTGATTCTATTTACCAATCTGCTTAAAGGACTCTGGGTTGTGTTTTGGTTTTCAGAGTTTTATTAACAGGGGATGGAAAGAGAAGAATTTTGAACATAGAGGAAATGTGTAATGCAGTAATTTAAATAATGCCATTTTTAGACAGCCATGTTGGTATGGAGTGTTTGTTTGAGATCTGTGTCCATAACTTTAAAAGTAGATTCATCAGATTTGTCATTTTTCTTCCAATGAATTTCAACTACAGAGAGTTGGGCTGAC
>NW_012117950.1:5834-6912 GCF_000951035.1 Colobus angolensis palliatus | reverse complement strand
GATGCCTGGGTTCAAGTTACAGCTTGTCCCTGATTGGCCTGTGCAGCCTGCAGGGAAGTCATTTGTCCTCTCCCTCCAGGCCTCAGCATCTTCTTCTGGGCTGTGAGGGGCTGGACTGGATAATCTGTATCCTTTCTGTTCTGACTTTTGGTGGTCCTGTGACACCAGGGAGCGTCACAGAAGAGCTACTGCAGAGACTGTCTCTGTAGACCACTGAGGCCAGAACCAAGACCAGGGTCCCCAGCGCCACCTTTACCTGCTGCAGTCCTTCTTTCTACTGAGAGGTTTGTCCATTTCCTGGCTTCCTGGGCTCAGGTCTCTTCAGGACGCTCTGAGGCACCGGAGAGGCCCAGAGTGAATCCTTCATGTTTGTGCCATCCCCTTAATTTCCCCTTGCTCCCAGCGCTGGGCCCAGAGTTGGGAGCACGGGATGGTACAAATGTGCAGGGATTGGCAGAGTCCTCCAGTGCCCGCTGGAGCATTGTAAGAGGACTTGAGCCCAGAGGTCCAGGAGACACATGGAGTGGGGTGGGGGCTGTTGATTGCTGACCTGTCAGTAGCTCCACAAGGACGGGGCACCACCCAGGTTCTTTATATTTTATCTGAGATCTCAGAGCTCTGGGAAAGCGAGGGGGTGATAGTGCCTTTCTTCGTGTCAGTGTTTTGCTGGGGAGTCTCACTGCTGATTTCAGCAGTAATGGATTTATAAGTGGACTCCTACTTTCCCTAGCACCTTAAATTCAGGGTCCCTCAGACGAGTACCACTTCATTCTTCCACTCCTATGGCCGACCCCTCCTCCTCTGCCCACATATCCCACCCTAGGCCTTATAATTTCCACGACTTCCCCTCCCTCTCCTCAAACATTTATTCCCTCTTCTGGATTTCACCTGGACCAAAGAATTATCAGATTCCTTCTGCTCCATCTCAGGGTTGCCTCTCACCTTCCCTGCCGGCCCAGCCCTTACTCCATTCCCTGCCTATCCTGTCTCCTTTCATCCCTGTTCCCCAGAGTCTCAGACGTTGGAAAGCAAGCCAGGCGACTGGCACCCTTTCCTGCAGCTTGCTGGACACAGGAGC
>NW_012117950.1:0-754 GCF_000951035.1 Colobus angolensis palliatus | reverse complement strand
CTAGGATTAGAGGTGTGAGCCACTGTGCAGGGCCAGGAATTATTATTTTTGATTTAACAAATATTTAATTAGGATTACCCACTTGAGCCACTGCCTTAGCCTCCCAAAGTGCTGGGATGACAGGCGTGAACCTCCGCACTCACCCAAGACTTTTTAAATGTACAGCTTCACTCTCCATTTCATCTTTTTCTCCTTTCATTTTGCTGTTGCTGTTGTAGAAACCGGGTCATTTGTCCTGTAGAATTTCCTGCAGTCTGGAGTTCCTGATTGTATCCATGTGGTGTCAATTAACAGATTCCTCAGCCTCTCTCTTCCCTTTGTAACTTGGTAGATCCAGAGTCTTAAGCATATTCAGGTTTCAGGTTTTTTAAAGTAGATTGATTCGTATGTGGAGTTGTCTATCAAGAGTACATGTCTCGGTGTCTTTTTCTTATGTATCAGCTATGAATGATCATTGCCAACACTGGGTAAATCCAACTCTGCCTACACTTCTGCAGATAAACAAGTCTGGAGAAAAATGTGCTTACCTTGTTGACTGGTCACACTTCAAATTCATGACCACTAATCCAACTGCGCATTCAATACAAATAAGAGAGTATTTGCATATTTCAATTACCCCATCTACTCTCTTATCAGAATCAGTGGCCATACACTCTGCCTTCCCCCAACTACCATTAACTTTTTATGTTCCCAGCAGAGGTCCATCCGTCCTCTTTCACTACATCCCATCCCCCTTGCTTTTTTCTTTTCTTTT
>NW_012117949.1:6501-6823 GCF_000951035.1 Colobus angolensis palliatus | reverse complement strand
GCGGGGCACTGGGGAGACCTAGGGGTGCAAAACAGAATAGATCTCTGTCCTGGGAACCTGTGGGGCGGGGCACACACAAACCAGGCTAAGTGACACGGCCAGGGCCAGAGCATGTTGGGGTTTCAATATTAGACCCAGGGGTTAGAGAGGGACTCTCTGAGGAGGGAGCATTTGAACAGAGGCCTGAATAAAACAAGGAGTGGAGCCAGCCCTGCACATTTCTGGGCTAGTGTATCCCAGGCAGATACACTAGGAATGTGATGGGCATGTTCAAGGAGGCTAGAGAGAAGTAAGCTGGGGACAGGCTTGGGAGACAGGCTGG
>NW_012117949.1:0-846 GCF_000951035.1 Colobus angolensis palliatus | reverse complement strand
TAGAGACGCGGTTTCACCATGTTGGTCAGCCTGGTCTCGAACTCCTGACCTCAAGTGATCCACCCACCTCGGTCTCCCAAAGTGTTAAGATTTCAGGTGTGAGATACCACGCCCAGCCTATTATTTGCTCTTAAAAATTAAAACATGTTTCCAAATAAAAGAGAAAAGCAACGTCATGATTCCTAAAACAATTACAAGCAAAATTCTGCCTTTATTGAGAAACAGAAGGGCACGTGCAGGGAGGCCAAACACAGGGTCAGACGCAGACAGAGTCCCCTGCCGAGGGCCTCTGGTGTCTGAAGGGGACAGCTGGGCTCTGAAGGACAGAGAGACTGGAGAGGAACAGAGCTGAGAGCTCCCCGGAGGGCTCCCAAGATGAGCCTGTGTGAAGATGGGCCAGGGAGGGGTGGGAGTAGAGGCTCTGGTGGTGTCACAGGTTGAGTGATGTTGAAAGCGGGGGTGCAGGTCTCAATTCAGGCCACCAGCAGGGACGGGGTGATACACAGGGGCTGCTCAGCTGCCAGAGGGTGGGCCTGGGAAATCCCAGGGGTTTCTGAACCTCAGAAGAAGAATGGGTCATACATGCAGGCGTGTGTGTGTGTGCGTGCGTGTGTGTGCAGCAGCCAGTGGTAGGGGAAGGAAGACAGAGGGTCCCAGGAACCCACAATTCCTCTAGGAACGGCACCGTCATCCCTCAATTTAAGGATGGCAGAGGTCAGAATGCACCAAGAGAAAAACTAGCCAAGAACATGATCTAGAAATTCCTAAAAGAATTAAAAATGGCCAGTACCTACATGGAAAAATATTCAAGCTCACTAGAAGTCAAAGAAATTTAAATTAAGATAC
>NW_012117948.1:6128-6989 GCF_000951035.1 Colobus angolensis palliatus | reverse complement strand
TTTGAAGACAGGGTCTTGCTTTGTCACCCAGGCTGAAAGGCAGTGGCGTGATCTTGGCTCACTGCAGTGTCCACCTCCTGGGCTCAAGCTATCCTCTTATCTCAGCTTCTCAAGTAGATGGGACTACAGGCACATGCCAGCACACTTGGCTAATTTTTAAATTCTGTGTAGAGATGCAGTCTTGCTCAAGCAGTTCCCCCACCTCCACCTCCCAAAGTGCTGGAATTATAGGTGTGAGCCACCGTACCCCTCTGTAAGTTTGACTTTTTTAGAGTCCACACATAAGGGAGATCATGTGGTATTTGTCTTTCTTTGTGTGGCTTATTTCACTTACCATAATGTCGCCCACACTCAACCATGTTTTCACAAGTGACAGAATTTCCTTCTTTTTAAAGGCTGAATAGTATTCCTTTGTATGTATATACTGCATTTTCTTTACCCATTCATCTGTTTGATGGACACTTAGGTTGATTGCATATCTTGGCTACTGTGAATAGTGTTTCTATGAACATGGGAGTACAGATACCTCTTTGACATACTGATTTCACTTCCTTTGGCTATATACTCAGTAGTGGGATTTCTGGATCATAAATATGTTAGTTCTATTTTTAGTTTTTTGAGGAACCTCCACCTTGTTTTCCATAGTGGTTGTACTAATTTACATTCCCACCAACAGTGTGTAAGAGTTCCCTTTTCTGCACATCCTTGCCAATACTTTTTATCTTTCATCTTTTTTGTAATAGCCAAAATTCTAAGAGGTGTGAGATGATATCTCCTTGTGGTTATAATCTGTATTTCCCTGATGATTAGTAATATTGAGTGTTTTTTCATATGCTTGTTGGCTATTTGTGTCTTCTTTTG
>NW_012117948.1:0-960 GCF_000951035.1 Colobus angolensis palliatus | reverse complement strand
TAGCCAGGATGGTCTCAATCTCCTGACCTCGTGATCCACCCGTCTCGGCCTCCCAAAGTGCTGGGATTACAGGCTTGAGTCACCGTGCCCAGCCTGTTGAGAGTTTTTATCATGAAAGGGTGTTGAATTTTGTTAAATGCTTTTTCTACATCTGTTGAGATGATCTTACGGTTTTTGTGTTTCATTCTGTTAATGTAGTGTGTCACATTTATTGATTTGCATATGATGAACCCTCCTTGTATCCCAGGGATAATTCCCACTCGATTATGGTGAACGATTCTTTTATGGTGCTGTTGAGTTCAGTTTGTTAGTATTTTGTTGAGGATTTTTATGTCTCAGGATTTCACTGGTGATATTGGCCTGTAATTTTCTTTTCTTGTAGTGTCCTTATCTTGCTTTGGTATCAGGGTAATGCTGGCCTAGTAAGATGAGTTTGGAAGTAGTCCCTCCACTTTAATTTTTTGAAAGAGTTTGAGAAGGATTGATATTGGTTCTTCTTTAAGTGTTTGGTGGAATTCAGCAGTGAAGCCATTGTGTCCTGGGCTTTTCTTTGTTGGTAGACTTTGTATTACTTTTTATTACTCCTTGTTATTGCTCTGTTTTTAATGTTTTTAAAACTTTTTTTAAATAAAAATTGTATTGAGGTGAAATTCACATAACATAATTTTTTTTTTTTTTGAGACGGAGTTTCACTATTGTTGCCCAGGCTGAAGTACAATGGTGCGATCTTGGTTCACTGCAACCTCCGCCTCCCAGGTTTGAGCGATTCTCCTGCCTCAGCCTCCCAAGTAGCTGGAATTACAGGTGCACACCACCATGCCCAGCTAATTTTTGTATTTTTGTTAGAGACAGGGTTCCACCTTGTTGACCTCAAGTGATCCACCCCGCCCAGCCTCCCAAAATGCTGGGATTATAAGGTGTGAGCCACTGCACCCAGCCCCTTTCATCAGTGTTTTATAG
>NW_012117947.1:1860-3223 GCF_000951035.1 Colobus angolensis palliatus | reverse complement strand
CTCTCGGCAGAAACTCTACAAGCCAGAAGAGAGTGGGGGCCAATATTCAGTATCCTTAAAGAAAAGAATTTTCAACCCAGAATTTTGTATCCAGCCAAACTAAACTTCATAAGTGAAGGAGAAATAAAATCCTATATAGACAAGGAAATGCTTAGAGATTTTGTCATCACTAGGCCTGCCCTACAAGAGCTACTGAAGGAAGCACTAAACATGGAAAGGAACAACCCGTACCAGCCACTGCAAAAACATGCCAAATTGTAAAGACCATCAACGCTAGGAAGAAAATGCATCAACTAACAAGCAAAATAACCAACTAACCTCACAATGACAGGATCAAATTCACACATAACAGTATTAACCTTAAATGTAAATGGGCTAAATGCTCCAATTAAGACACAGACTGGCAAATTGGATAGAGTCAAGACCCATCAGTGTGCTGTATTCAGGAGACTCATCTCACGTGCAGACACACACATAGCTCAAAATAAAAGGATGGAGGAAGATCTACCAAGCAAATGGAAAACAAAAACAAAATAGCAGGGGTTGCAATCCTAGTCTCTGATAAAAGAGACTTTAAACCAACAAAGATCAGAAGAGACAAAGAAGGTCATTACATAATGGTAAAGGAATCAATTCAACAAGAGCAGCTAACTATCCTAATATATATGCACTCAATGCAGGAGCACCCAGACTCATAAAGACCTACAAAGAGACTCAGACTCCCACACAATAATAATAGGAGACTTTAACACCCCACTGTCAACATTAGACAGATCAACAAGACAGAAAGTTAACAAGGATATCCAGGAATTGAACTCAGCTCTGCACCAAGTGGACCTAATAGAAATCTACAGAACTGTCCACCCAATCAACAGAATATACATTTCTCACAGCACCACAGTGCACCTATTCCAAAGTTGACCATATAGTTGGCAGTAAAGTACTCCTCAGCAAGTGTAAAGGAACAGAAATTATAACAAACTGTCTCTCAGACCATAGTGCAATCAAATTAGAACTCAGGATTAAGAAACTCATTAAAAAAAAAAAAACACAACTACATGGAAACTGAACAACCTGCTCCTGAGTGACTACTGGGTACATAATGAAATAAAGGCAGAAATAAAGATGTTCTTTGAAACTAGTGAGAACAAAGACACAACATACCAGAATCTCTGGAACACATTTAAAACAGTGTGTAGAGGGAAATTTATGGCACTAAATGCCCTCAAGAGAAAGCAGGAAAGATCTAAAATTGACACCCTCACATCACAATTAAAAGAACTAGAGAAGCAAGAGCAAACACATTCAAAAGCTAGCAGAAGGCAAGAAATAACTAAGATCAGAGCAGAACTGAAGGAGATAG
>NW_012117947.1:0-425 GCF_000951035.1 Colobus angolensis palliatus | reverse complement strand
TGCCAAAGAATTTCTAACATCTTCATAGGAACTTATAAAGTAGTCCTTCACATAGGCATTGGTAAAGATTTCATGATGAAAACACCAAAAACAATGGCAACAAAAGCCAAAATTGACAAATGGGATCTAATTAAACTAAAGAGCTTCTGCACAGCAAAAGAAACTACCATCAGAGTGAACAGGAACCCACAGAATGGGAGAAAATTTTTGCAATCTACCCATCTGATAAAGGGCTAATATCCAGAATCTACAGAGCTTAAACAAATTTGCAAGAAAAATATCAAACCCATCATGAGGGATATGAATAGACACTTCTCAAAAGAAGACATTTACATAGCCAACAGACTCATGAAAAAATGCTCATCATCACTGGCCATCAGAGAAATGCAAATCAAAACCACAATGAGATACCATCTCACACCAGT
>NW_012117946.1:4576-5575 GCF_000951035.1 Colobus angolensis palliatus | reverse complement strand
TTAGCCAGGATGGTCTCGATCTCCTGACCTCGTGATCCACCCGTCTCGGCCTCCCAAAGTGCTGGGATTACAGGCTTGAGCCACCGCGCCGGGCCAAAAACTGTTATCTTAACCATTTACTATATGTATTACATTAATTTTTATATCTTCTTTTTTTTTCCAGAACAATATAGCTGAAGTACAAGAATTGCATTCTGAATTAATGTGGAAAGATTTTATAGACCACATCAGTAGTCTTCTACACAGTGTGGAAGTGGAAGTCAGTTACTTTGCAGCTGGAATTATTGCACATTTAATATCCAGAGGTGAACAAGCTTGGACATTGAGTCGTAGCCAGAGGAATTCCCTGCTGGATGATTTGGTAGGGTCATTCGTGCCAACAAAAGACATTCATAGTGGTTAAACTATGAAAGCCTCATAATGTAGTAAATAATGCAGTGCTAAATAAATATTGTAATCATTTCTTGTGTGTCTTTTGTCTTCCAGCATTCAGCTATTTTGAAATGGCCAACTCCAGAGTGCGAGATGGTAGCATACAGGTAATTAGTATCATAATTAACAGTAAACCAGTAACCTAGTCTAGAGTCATTCCTACTAGATACATGTGTTTTCCCTCAGGCACCTCAGTATTGGTTGGTTATTTATTTATTTATTTTGAGACAGAGTTTCACTCCATCACCACAGCTGGAGTGCAGTGGCATGATCTTGGCTCACTGTAACCTCCACCTCCCGGGTTCAAGCAATTCCCCTGCCTCAGCCTCCTGAGTAACTGGGATTATGGGCGCCCGCTGCCACGCCTGGCTGATTTTTGTATTTTTAGTAGGGATGAGGTTTCACCATGTTGGCCAGGCTGGTCTTGAACTCCTGACCTCAAGTGATCTGCCTGCCTGGGCCTCCCTAAGTGCTGGGATTACAGGCGTGAGCCACCACACCCAGCCAAAAGTATTGGCTTTAAAAGAAGCAAAGTATTTTGACTTTTTTCTACCACCTATCATACTT
>NW_012117946.1:0-738 GCF_000951035.1 Colobus angolensis palliatus | reverse complement strand
GCACGATCTCAGCTCACCACAACCTCTACCTCCCAGATTCAAGCAATTCTCCTGCTTCAGCCTCCCAAGTAGCTGGGACTACAGGCACGTGCCACCATGCCTGGCTAATTTTTGTATTTTTAGTAGAGGCTGGATTTCGCTATGTTGGCCAAGCTGGTCTCGAACTCGCCTGCCTTGGCCTCCCAAAGTGCTGGAATTACAGGCATGAACCATCGCGCCCGGCTCCTTCTCTTGTATTCTTTGATGAAAACTCACAGCATACCACAAAAAATCAATGCAGTAAAAGCTCTTCTGTGTCAGATAGAGAAGAGTAATTTGGTGAATGGGATGTGACCGAGAAAACTGCCTTGTACCCACCTGAACTCCCACCTGTAGTCTTATCCGGCCCTTCCTCCTCGGTTACCCAGAAGCAGAGTTGTTCACTCATGAATCGAAACTGCTTCTTTAGCTACATTAAACTGTCTCTCCCCTAAAGTCTTTTCCTTTTACTATACCCACAGGTTCTGAGGACTCCCGAGTTTCTTAACAGTTGATCTGATAATATTCCCAGTCTCTAATCTATAGGTTCCTTTCCTCATGACTCAAAGAATGGACCTTTCACAGTTCAGTAGGAGAAAATAATACATAATTAGTAAATAATACTGCATTTTTGGCTGGGCGTGGTGGCTCACGCCTGTAATCCCAGCACTTTGGGAGGCCAAGGCGGGAGGATCACTTGAGCCCAGGAGTTTGAGGCTG
>NW_012117945.1:5949-6352 GCF_000951035.1 Colobus angolensis palliatus | reverse complement strand
AATTTAGAAGGCCAAAAATTACACAGCATAAGACAGGAAATTTTTTATCAAAATCAAGTAAAAAAAAAAAAAAAACTAATAGTACGTTCAACTCTCTAAGGTGCGTTTTTTTTTTTTTTTCAAAAAGTGTTCTTTAAAAACAGTCACCCTAAGAGGATTTAAGAAATTCTCGTTAAGAATCTGCAATCTGGGCCAGGTGCGGTGGCTCACGCCTGTAATCCCAGCACTATGGGAGGCCAAGGTGGGCAGATCATGAGGTCAGGAGACCAAGACCATCCTGGCTAACACAGTGAAACCTTGTCTCTACTAAAAATACAAAAAATTGCTGGGCATGGTGGCGGGTGCCTGTAGTCCCAGCTACTCGGGAGGCTGAGGCAGGAGAATGGCGGGAACCCGGGAGGCA
>NW_012117945.1:0-1124 GCF_000951035.1 Colobus angolensis palliatus | reverse complement strand
AGAGACGGGGTTTCACCGTGTTAGCCAGGATGGTCTCGATCTCCTGACCTCGTGATCCACCCGTCTCGGGCTTCCAAAGTGCTGGGATTACAGGCGTGAGCCACCGCGTCCGGCCGTATATGTTATTTTTAATGAAGAGGTCTTTTAGATAGCATAGGTCAGAAAAGCTACTTGGTGCCCAAGTCTAATATGGGTCTGACTTATTTCATACCAGAACAAACTAAGGAAGGCAGCTTTTTCCTTTTTATTGTCTCATTCATTCAAATCTTTGAATGAAGTAACTTGATTTTAAAATCTCATTTGCATTTAGTTTTAGGCAAATTAAATAGCAGTCAGGCTGTCATTTACTAAGAATCTCTCTTGTGTTAAATATTTTGAATGCCATGAAAAGAAGCATTTTGCTTTTTAATGTCATTTTGAGTTTTATCACTACCGAATGATTTAGTTTTTAATGGCACATATTACTGTTGTGTGTTAAGAAAGAATGTGATCTCCATTTCCTGGAAGGTTTTCTTTTTCATTTGGTTAATTAAGATAACTTCTTATGAGAGGCTTCCTCGGGTTAGATTTAAATATTAGTACTTAAATAAGACCTAGCTATGCTCATACAGTTATAAAGACTATAATATTTGCTTTTCTCAATTGGCTTTTTGCTTTCCCTTTCTGTCCCACTAGTAGATTTATTTTTAGTGTGCAACAATTACCATGAATTTTTAATAGAACCTTTCAGTCCATTTTTATAATTTTAAATACTTAATAGGTCCATGAGCAATACCCAATATTGTTTTCTGAGTTAAATGTATAGAAACGATATGAAACAATCTGTATCATTATACACTTGTTTTCTTCCCTCAGGATTGTATTTGAGTTCTGTCAAAAAAAACAAAAAAAACAAAAAACCTTGTATTCTATTTTATTCATTTTTTTCAAAGAATTAACTCTAAGTTTCTTTGATCAATTTTATTGTTTCTTTTGGTCTATTTTATTCATGTAGCAGTCACCTTTATTATCTCCTCGTTAGCCTGATATCTGTGTAACTACATTAGCTTTTTTTTCCTGCTAAATATTTGTCTTCTCATCACTGTTTAACATCCTATCTTCCAGAGTTCTACATTTTTATGTTT
>NW_012117944.1:885790-894758 GCF_000951035.1 Colobus angolensis palliatus | reverse complement strand
CACAAGTATACATATGTAACAAACCTGCACGTTATGCACATGTACCCTAGAACTTAAAGTATAATAAAAATAAAAAAATTAAAAAAAAAAAGGAAACTTGTCAAAGAAGGAATGTGTTTGATGTGTCATTTTTTTCTGGTCAGTTATAATTTTATCCCACTCTTCTTCCAGAAAACCTATGTTTAAAATAATTTTACAATATTTGTTTCAGAATTTTCAATGATTTTAGAACTAAAGTACAGTGCAGTTTTATAACATCACCCTTCAAGGTTTAATCTAAGCCCCATCTCTTCAGAGAATCTTCTTCAGTTCTTTTATTGACCTCTCTTTATTGTTTTCAGAGCTAATATGTCTTACATCATTGATTTTATGCATTGCATTATATTGTTGTCTAAACAAATCTTAAGACTGCATTATTTCTTCTCATAGTTGATAAGCACTTTGAGAGCGGATTTTTCCCTTTTTGTTTTTATTGTTTTGTGACTGTTGTTCAATTGTTGGCAAATGTGTTTTGTTTTGCTTTGTTTTTAGTATCTGCTACAGTATTTGATTCAGTGAACAGTTAAAGTGTGACTTGTTACACTTTTTGAAGTACAGTAATTATCTTCTTCTAAATAAATATCCTTTTCATATTCTCCTTATTACTATGCCATTATTCTTTGAATATAAAACATAGTAATCATAGAAATGTTGAAGTGAAAAGAATTTCAGAGATTATCAAATATTCCTGTCAAATTCTGTCATTAGCTATAGGACCTTCTGCAAGTCACTGATGTGATTAAATCTTCTCTGAGGTCCTTTCAAGCTCTAATACTCTGGTGTGTAGGATTCCTGCCTACCAATTCATTTTGTCCTGTGGTAGTTCACGTATAAAACTTCCTAAACGCTGATTTCTGGGAGGGTGACTGAGAGGATCCCAAAAAGGAAAAGAGTGGTGAGGAAGTAAAGGAAAGAGAAGCTGATGGGATTTCTGTTCATATATGAAAGACCATAAAAATAGATGGAACCACACCTAGTATCTGTGGTCCCCAGAAACCCAGTCACCAGGTGTATACGTACCAAGGTTCTCCAGAAAAGGAGGGATGCAGAGAGACATTTTCTAGTGTTTGCTTTTGTTTTAATGCTAATGACCTCTTGTTTTCTAGCACAGAGAAAAGCAAACATATCAAGGGATGTGTTGCACATTCTGTATCATGGCCATGAAAAGTGTGTTAACTGAGTAGGAAATCACAGTTCTCTGAGGTCAGAGTCTGTAGGAAATTAGACCCTGATTTTATATCCCTCAAGTGGTTCTGGTGAACCTGGTCAATCACCACATGTCTGTTAATAACACTGAGCTTTGAGAGGAAATGCCCTGGGAAGCCTCTGAGGCAGGACAACAATCTTCCTCAGGATAGAAATTAAACTGTACTAATATACAACATATAATATTCGATATACATCACACCCTGCCAGAGATGCTTAATTAATTATATATTAATGAATGTGTTGTAATCAAGTTTGTGTGTTAAATATTAATTGAATTCTTAATATTTTATGAGGTATATATTATTATTACTGTTGTTATTATTATTATTTTGGACATGGAAAAATCGAGAAAAATTTAAGTGATTTAACTGACATTGTACCACTAATAAATTATGGAACCAGGATTTATTCTGGACTTGCTTTCCTCTCTTCCTTCCCTCCTTCCTTGCTTCCATTTTATATTTCCAGTATGTTTTTAATAGATAATATGTTCCTGTGTTTCAAAAATCATAGTACTGTTTTAAATACTATGAATGCATAACCGTTGTATATATTTATGGGGTGCATGTGATGTCTTGATACCGGCAGACAATGTGAAATGATCAAATCTGGGTAACAGACTCATCCATAACCTCAAGCATTTATCATTTCTTTGTGTTAGGAGCATTCCAGTTCAACTCTTTTAGTTACTTTTAAATATACAGTCAATTATTGTTAACTATAGTCACCCTATTGTGCTACCAAATACTAGACCTTATTCCTTCTGTCTAACTGTGTTTTTGTACCCATTAACCATATCCTCTTTATATCTCCCTCCTCACTACCCCTCCCAGTCTCCAGTAGCCATCATTCTACTGTCTCTCTCCATGAGTTCAATTTTTTTTTAGCTGAGATATGAGTGAGAACATGTGATAGTTGTCTTTTCATGCCTGATTTACTTCACTTAACATGATGTCCTCCAGTTCCATCCATGCTTTTGCAAATAACAGGATTTCATCATTTGTATAGCTGAAAAATATTTAACTGTGTATGTGCACCACAGTTTATTTATCCATTCATCCATTGATAGACACTTTGGTTGATTCCATATTTGGCTGTTGGGAATAGTGCTGAAATAAACATGAGAGAGCAGATATCGCTTCAATATACTGATTTCCTTTCTTTTGGATATATACCCAGCAATGGGATTGCTGGATTATATAGTAGTACTATTTTTAGTTTTTTAAGGAACTTCCATAATGTTCTCCATAGTGGCTGTAGCAGTTTACATTCCCACCAAGAGCGTACGAAGGTTCCCTTTTATCCACATCCTCACCAACATTAGTTAGGAAAAAAAGAAAAAAAATACAATGTATGTTTCCTTAGTCAAGCTGTTCAGAAGCTGTCTATTAAGCTGACTTACACAAATATCACGTTCTCACTTATATTTGGGAGCTAAAAAGATTGAACTCATGGAGAGAGTAGAATGATGGCTACTGGTGACTGGGAGGGTTAGTGGAGAGGGAGAGATAAAAAGGATATGGCTGATGGGTACAAAAATACAGTTAGACAGAAGGAATAAGGTCTAGTATTCGGTAGCACAATAGGGTGACTAGGGTGACTATAGTTAACAATAATTTACTGTATATTTAAAAGTAGCTAAAAGAGTTGAACTGGAATCTTCCTAACATAAAGAAATGATAAATGCTTGAGGTTACGGATGTCTCAGTTACCCAGATTTGATCATTACACATTGTCTGTCTGTATCAAGACATCACGTGTACCCCATAATATGTACAAAAAATTTCAACTTTTACATTCAATTCAGAGGGTATGTGTACAGGTTTGTTTCATGGGTACATTGCATGAGGCTGAAGTCTGAGGTACAAATGATCTCATCACCCAGGTAGTGAGCATAACTGACTTTTAAAATATCACTTACACTTTCTGATTATTTTACCTGACAATACTTAAGGTGTTCCCAGTGCCCTGTGTAGCTGAGATTATGTCATGAATGTTGTGGATCTACAGTAAAATACTTACACACACACCTAGTTATGTGCTGCATGATTTCCCGACTAAATTGGAAGATTCTCCAGTGCACTAGATTTTGCCTTCCTTTGCATCCTCCACTACTATTGGCACGAAGTTGGTACATTATTTTTGCTGAAATTGTCATGTTCATAATTTAAAATGTAACTGCTTAAATAAAAAATATATTGACTAGAAATTCTATAAAGAAATGGTATATATCAACCTTAATAAGATAAAACTGATGCATGACATAATACTAAAATAAAAATGAGGTAACATAATAAAAAAAATCAGAATAATATCAAAATACATAAAATTGAAAGTGTACTTTCCATCCCTGCTCTTATCTCTCTGGTTTCCCTTGCATGTATGCATACACATGCACAAACACACACGCATCTGAATCTACTTTATTAATTTTATTTAATTTTTGTTTCCATATCGTGGTTTCTTTAACCAGATACAAGCAGATTCAAATATAGATTAATACTTTTTGCCTCTTATCATTTAAAATGAGTATTCGTTTTACATATCTGAACTTTTTTTTGTTTACTTAATAGTATGGAAGAGAGCTTTTAATATCAGTACAAAGAGTTCTAATTATTTTTACCATTTCATATTACTTCACTCTATGGATAATTTATTTAATTTGTATCTTATTGATAGGTAATGAAGTTTTCTCCTATTTATTTTATTATAGTATCACATTAAGTAATAGTGAACATATACTGTTTCTTACATATCCAGATATATTCATAGAATAAATCCTCAGTAATAAGATTTTATTTCAAAAGGTATGCATGCTTGTAAATAGAAAATTGCCTTTATAAGTAGTTTAATGTCTATCTAAATGCCTAAATCTTTAGCTTCATATCTCACTAGTCTCCTAACCAGCATCTTTTTCTTCTAAACTGATGGACGAGTTCCACTTCTCAGAACACATGTTGTTTTACCCTCCACATTCTGCATATGCACTTCCCTTTGCCTAGAAGGCTATCCCCTCAACCCTGCTGTCCTAAGATCCTATTTTAAGATTCTACTAGACTATCACCACATTCTGTTACATCACTTAACCTTCCTTTATACCTATCATATTGGCCAATCCCTCCTCTATCCTCCAAAACTAACCTGCAGATACTTCTATCATTGCAGCTCATTTAATATTTCAGTAAGTGCACGAGTATCTGTGTGTGCCAGGCATTCTGTTACTTGTTGGCAATAGAGAGTAAATATGATATATTTTGCTCTACCCTCAAGGAATTCCAGTCTAGAAGGGGAAAATAAAGGTTTTCAATAAATAATAGCATAATCATTTATAATTATAATTATGCTGTGCACTATTAGGAACATGTATAGAATAGCGAAAGAATATATAATGCTGGAACCTTCCCCGGTTGCTGTGGTCATCAGAAGAGTTCTTGGAAAAATTCTATCAAGGTTTAGTCCTGAGGGTACATGTACAGGACAAGGGCAGGGTGAACAAGTGGAGAACAAAGATATCATTACATAGATATAATAGCATTTGGAAAAGGCTCCAACAGCATGGAGCCTGGCACACTAGAACACAAGGGAAGTTAGTGTTCAAGGGAGAGAAAAATGTAAAATAGGGCTGAGGAGGTAGGCAGAATCCTGCATTGTAGTAATTTGTTGCTTTCTATTTCCCAGCCTCACTGCTATTTTTTCTATAATCCATAAAATAATGCCCATCACATTATAAACTTTTGGTAATAAATATTTGAGAATAAATAAATATATTATATTCATCAGTAGTGGATGAAAATTGTCAAAACTAGTATCAACTCAGAATACTTCATGCCTAGAAAAACAAGTGCTGAGCAATGCATCCCTCATGAGGGATATCTAGATCTCTTTGGCAATCCTTCCTGCTCCCCTCCAGGTGTTCTATCGTCTAGGCTTCCACCAACTACCACATCAGTGAAAATGCAATAATTGCAATGCAGAGGAACAGATTTCTATAAACCAATAAAGTCATTTCAGCGTATGGGAGGTAGAGAGACTGAGAAGTTGCTTCAAGATGGAAGGCGATGAGGAAAGAAGGTAATAAGAGGGAAAAGAGAGACTTCGGTCTGGAAATTACCAGGCTAATCGTCCACCCAACTCCACATACCCCAAGTCTCAGTATGTTGGTCAAACAAGCAAATTCAAAGTTTTACAGAAGGGGTGGAAAGAGACAAGAAGAACAAGGATAACTTTTCTTCTGTAGCTGCAACATAGTCTTCAAGTGCAGGCTATATGTTTAGCACCCTTTTATCCACTACCGAGAAAAATAAGATAAAACTTCCTCAGCAAATCACCTGAGAAGTCTGTAAAAAGTTCTCACAGCAGAAACTGGATAAAAGTTATCAGCTGCTGGTAGTCTGCCCCCACTTAATCAATGCTTCCCCATTACCCTTACAATATGCCTAATGTCTTTATTATAGTGGCATCCAAGGCTCTGACCACCTCCTATCAGCACAGATTCCCTTTCCACTACTACTAACTTAATATCTTGTGCTCCAGAAAAGTAAACCAAACGTAGCTCCTGAATTCATTGGGCATTTCATGCTCCTCTGCCTTTGTCCATGCTCTTCCTTTCCTGGCTTATTTTACTGCAATCTGTCATCCAGATCTCAAATTCAGCACTACCTCTGATCTCCAAGCTTACTCTGACTTTGCCAGGGACATTTAGACTTGCCTTTTCCTAGCTTCCCATATCACTACATGCAAATTTACACCATGGCAATTATCTTTCCCCTTATTAGAATATAATCTCTTCAAGGATAGGAAAGTTGTATTATCATTTCTGTTTCCTCAGTACATCTCACAGATTCTGATATGTAAAAAGGGCCAAAAAACATTTCTTGGATTATCTTTACTGAGAGGAGCCTAAAAGGCAGAAAATCCAACTTATGACAGTCATCTCCTCCCTACTAACTAATTCTGAGATACTTCATGTAGAGAAAAATCCTATTCTCTTGTAATTATATGTATCCTTGGAAGAGCTAGCATAGCTCTTCAGTGTATAATGAAATGCCAATGACTGAAAACAGATTTCTGCTAGAGTACAAACAGAAAATGAATCAGAACACAAGGGGAGAGAGGTATAAAACAAGAAGAGGATAGAAGTATAACAGATTCTGTAACCCTGCTTGAACTAAAGTCTCATATAGGAATAATTTGTAAGAGCATTATATTCCTGGTGATTCCACAAATGCTATGTTTGTTGAGAGTAAGGCATGAAAGGCTAGGAACAAGGGTGGATTACAGTAAAGTGAGAGTAGAGATACAAAAAAAGTTGTAGGCATGGTGGTAGAAAGGGCATGCTCTGTTTTGCACCAGGCTGCTCTATTCATGTAGGCAGAACTGCTGGTGTAATATACATGAATGGAGTGGCCTGTTGCAAAACAAAACAGAGAGATGAGGTCTCTGGTTGTAATTCCATCTAAAAGCTCAGCTCCAACTTGGAATTCTGGTCAAATACGACAGTCTTATATTTGTTTGTTTCATTTTTCATGAAAATAAATAAATCTGTATTTGTTTGTGAAATTTTCCACTATCTAATTTTGGTAATTAACTTGATTTCTTTATAAATCTTTGAGGGAACACAAAATATGTTGGGAATAGAGGACAGTTGTGGCTTGCAGCCTGCTAACTTACAAACTGTGCTTAGAAGATGATGAGAAAATTAGAATAGAGAAACTAATTAAACTTTCCCAAGCCACAAACCTGGTAAATGGTGAAAAGCTGGATTCAAATCAGGCAATCCAGTTTCGATTATGGTGCTCTCAATTGCCACTCCAGGGGTTCTTAGCTGTGTGTGTGTGTTTGTGTGTTTGTGTGCACATACAAATGCATCATAGACCCCTTGGAAGGCTGGTGAAAGCTGAACCCTTCTCAGAATAATATCTTGCACACATAAAATATACAAGGAATTAAAAATGGCCAATAAATATATAGAAAAAATGCTCAACATCACTTATCATCAGGAAAGTGCAAATCAAAACCACAATGATAGATTGTCTCACCCCAGTTAGGATGACTATTATCAAAAAGACAAAATAATAAATTCCAGTGAGGATGTGTAGAAAAGAGAACTCTTATACACTATTGGTGGGAATATAAACTAGCATAGCCACTGTGAAGAACAATACAGAGTTTCATTAAAAAAAAAGAAAAAACTACAAATAGAACTACCATATGATCCATCCATCCCACTACTGGGCATTCATCTAAAGGAAGGAAAATCAATATATCAAAGAGACATCTGTACCCTCTTATTTATTGCAGCACTGTTCACAATAACCAAGACATGGAATCAACCCATGTCTGGCAGCAGATGAAGAGATTTTTTTAATGCAGTATATATATATACAATGGAATATTACTCAGCTATAAAATAATGAAATCCTGTTATTTGCAACAACATGTGTGGGACTGGGGTACATTATGTTAAGTGAAATAAAGCAGGAACAAAAAGCTGTTCATCACATGTTCTCATTCTTATGTGGAAATTTTAAAAAGTTAATCATGGCCAGGCATGGCGGCTCATGCCTGTAATCCCAGCACTCTGGGAGACTGAAGCGGGCAGATCACCTGTCAGGAGCACCTGTCAGGAGTTTGAGACCAGCCTGGCCAAGATGGAGAAACCCTGCCTCTACTAAAAATACAAAAATTAGCCGGGCACGGTTACAGGCCCATATATTCCCAGCTACTCAAGGAGCTGAGGCAGGAGAATTGCTTGAATCCGGGAGGTGGAGGTTGCAGTGAGCAGAGATAGTACCATTGCACTCCAGCCTAGGCAACATAGCCAGACTCTGTCTCAAAAAAAAAGTTAATCTTCAGAAGGAAAAAGCAGAATAAAGGTTACTAGAGGCTGAAAAATGTAAGAAAAAAGGAAAAAGGGAGATATTTGTTAAAGGATACAAAATTACAGCTAGATAGGAGACACAGGTTCTTATGTTTTATAGCACTATAGGATGACTATAACTGAAAATGATATTTTTTATATTTTCAAATAGCTAGAAAAGAAAATATCAAATATTCCCAACAAAAAAAAATGATACTTGTTTGAAATGATGAGTATGCCAACTACCCTGATCTGATCTCTACATGTTGTATGTATCTCCTCACTATGTACCCCATAAATATGTATAATTATTGTCAATTTAAAATAAATTTAAGAATATAAGAACACAAAGAAAATCAATTATACTAAACTGTAGTTTTCAAATATTTTTTCAATTGTGATATAGTAATACAATTGCTTTCTGAACACACTGAATAAGATCTAGTGAGAATCTAACAGCTAAACCAATTTTAAAATAGTGATGATCCATAAACAGAACTAAAAACAAAAGCCACATGATTATCTCAAAAGACACAGAACGGGCTTTCAATAAAAGTCAGCATTCCTTCATGATAAAAAACACTCAACAGACTAGACTTTCAAGGAACCTACCTCAAAATATTAAGAGCCATATATAACAATCCCATAGCCAACGTCATACTGAGTGGGCAAAAGCTGGAAGCATTCCACTTGAAAACTGGCACAATATAAGGATGCCTTCTCTTACCACTCCTATTCAACATAGTATTGAAAGTTCTGGTGAGGGCAATCAGGCAAGAGAAAGAAATACAGGGCATTCAAATAGGAAAAGAGGAAGTCACACGATCCCTATTTGCAGACGACATGATCCTGTATCTGGAA
>NW_012117944.1:880728-885325 GCF_000951035.1 Colobus angolensis palliatus | reverse complement strand
TGAGAATCTAACAGCTAAACCAATTTTAAAATAGTGATGATCCATAAACAGAACTAAAAACAAAAGCCACATGATTATCTCAAAAGACACAGAACAGGCTTTCAATAAAAGTCAGCATTCCTTCATGATAAAAAACACTCAACAGACTAGACTTTCAAGAAACCTACCTCCAAATATTAAGAGCCATATATGACAATCCCATAGCCAACATCATACTGAGTGGGCAAAAGCTGGAAGCATTCCACTTGAAAACTGGCACAAGATAAGGATGCCCTCTCTTACCACTCCTATTCAACATAGTACTGGAAGTTCTGGCGAGGGCAATAAGGCAAGAGAAAGAAATACAGGGCATTCAAATAGGAAAAGAGGAAGTCACATGATCCCTATTTGCAGACGACATGATCCTGTATCTGGAAAACCCCATAGTCTCAGCCCAAAAGCTTCTTAAGCTGATAAACAACTTCAGCAAAGTCTTGAGATACAAAATCAATGTTCAAAAATCACTAGTATTCCTATACATGAACAACAGTCAAGCTGAGAACCAAATCAGGAATGAAATTCCATTCACAATTGCTTCAAAGAGAATAAAATACCTAGGAATAAAGCTAAATAGGGAAGTGAAAGATTTCGACAAGGAGAGCTACAAACCACTGCTCAAAGAAGCCAGAGATGTTACAAACAAATGGAAAAATATTCCACGCTCATGGATAGGAAGAATCAATATCGTTAAAAGCACCATACTGCCCAACGCAATTTATAGACACAGTGCTATTTCCATCAAACTACCATTGATATTCTTCACAGAACTAGAGAAAACTATTTTAAAATTCATATAGAACCAAAAAAGAGCCTGAATAGTCAAGGCGATCCTAAGCAAAACTAATAAAGGTGAAGGCATCACACTCCCTGAATTCAAACTATATTGCAGGGCTACAGTAACCAAAACAGTTTGGTACTGATACAAAAATAGACACATAGGCTAATGAAACAGAATAGAGAACCAAGAAATAAGACCACACACCTACAACTATCTGATCTTTGACAAACCTGGCAAAAACAAGCAATGGAAAATGAATTCTCTGTTCAGTAAATGGTGTTGGGATAACTGACTAGCCATATGCAGTAGATTGAAACTGAACTCCTTCCTTACACCATATACAAAAATTAACTCAAGATGGCTAAAAGACTTAAATGTAAAACCCAAAACTATAAAATCCCTGGTAGACAACCTAGGCAATACCATTCAAGGCATAGGCACAGGAAAAGATTTCATGATGAAAATGCCAAAAGAAATTGCAACAAAAGCAAAAATTGACAAATTAGATCTAATTAAACCAAAGATCTTCTGCACAGCAAAAGAAACCATCAACAGAGTAAACACACAACCTACAGAATAGGATAAAATTTCTTCAAATTATGCATCTCACAAAGGTCTAATATCCATCATTTATAAGGAACTTGAACAAATTTACAAGAAAAAAACAACTTATTAAAAAGTGAGCAAAGGACATGAACAGTTTTCAAAAGAAGACATACATGCAGCCAATAATCGTATTTTAAAAACTCAACATCACTAATTATTAGAGAAATGCAAGTAAAAACCACAATGAGATACCATCTCACACCAGTCAGAAATGGCTGTTACTAAAGAGGCAAAAATTAACAGATGTTGGTGAGGCTGTAGAGAAAAGGGAACGCTTACACACTGTTGGAGGGGGTGTAAATTAGTTCAGCCATTGTGGAAGACAGTGTGGCAATTCCTCAAAAATACCTAAAGACAGAAATACCATTTAACCCAGCAATCCCATTACTGGGTGTATACCTAAAGGAATATAAATTATTCTATTATGAAGACCTATGCATGTATATGTTCGTTGCAGCACTATTCACAATAACAAAGACATGGAATCAACCTAAATGCCCATCAATGATAGTGTGGATAAAGGAAATGTAGTACATATACACCATGGAATACTATGCAACCATAAAAAGAATGAGATCATGTCCTTTGCCAGGACGTGGATGGAAGTGGAAGTCATTATCCTTAGCAAACTAACACAGAAACAGAGGACCAAATACTGCATGTTCTCAGGTATAAGTAGGAGCTAAATATTAAGTACACATGGACACAAGGAAGAGAACAACAGAACTGGGGCCTCTCAGAGGGAAGAGGGTAGGAGGAGGGAGAGGATCAGGAAAAATAACTAATGCTTACTAGACTTAATACCTGGGTGATGAAATAATCTGTGCGGCAAACCCCCATGATTGAAGTTTACCTGTGTAACAAACCTGCACTTGTACCCCTGAACTTAAAATAAAAGTTAAAAAATAAAATGAAATAGTGATCTTTAACAACATTGTGAGATTTCTGCAACAGCTTTTTATGACATATTTGTGATGACAGTATCACAAGTACTGATAATACTGATTACATTCATAATTGAAAGAAATGTTACATGTCAATTAGATATTAGTAAAAAATAAATGTGTAATTTTTTTCACCTAGGTTCCCAGACCTCCTGGATTCTATTCATAGACCTCTTTAGAGTATATGATATACAGATGAAGAACCCAGCTTGTGCTCCACTATTCCTCCTGCTCACATTTATGTTTTGGAAATATTTATTGCTCTTATGTGGAGAATGAAGATGGGAAACCATGAGGAGAAAGGTAGAGAGGCCAACTCGCAGGTCATTGCAATAGTATTGACTAAGTAGTGCTCTATGTACTACCCTGTAATAGTATATTGTGAGGTGGTACTACTATGCAGTAGAGACTGCCTTGTCTAGGGAGATGGCAGCAGAGACGAAGAGACATAAATGAAGTCAATAAATATTATTAAAATAGGAGGACTATTTAGTGGATTGTATAGGGTAGTAGATGAGGAAAAAAGGGGAATCAAACTTGTGAATTTATTAATAGCTAATTATTTATTTGACTACATCCATTTTCCCTCTCTACTCTCCGGTTTCTTCTCTTTGTACCTCTGACTCATCTTCCTTCTTTGAAGACAAGAGCTCTCTAGTGAGTCACCTAAAGTGCAGTCTGAGGAGTCAAGGGTACAGCAAACGTGAGAGCCATATTCAGATATTGGCATGTGTAACATGTCGAAGAATGGCTAATCTGACATGCTGTATTTATGCAGAAATGTTAACTAGGATCCATGAGTAACGCTTTGAGGGCAAAGTTCAGGGCTTAACTGTTTCCCTAGAATGTGTTCTAATACCATAAATTCTCTAGTAGAGATTAGGTATTTATTCTCCAGCTTTAGGGCTTTACTAGTCAGATGAAATGTCTTACTTCATGCTTTCATTTTATGGTTCTATTTTTAACAATTTCCTGAACAGTACATTCTACCATGTCTCAAAATAAACAATTTCTTATATTTTTATAAATCTGGACAAAGTCTACCTTGTACATTAATGTGTTTTTTAAAAATTCGATAGATACCTATTAAGTCATTTATTTCTCAGTTAATATATATAAGAATTTAAAGCATTTCCATTACTATTTTTTGAATGGGTAAAAGATTAGGGACAAAATACTTCAGATTTTTTTAACCATGTTTATTTTATTTAAAATAATTCTTATAAAAAAAAAACAAGACATTGACCTATTGAACATAGTGTATTTATTATTTTTCCCTTTTATGGAATATTGGAATATACTTCAATTCAAAATAAGAAATCCTAAAAGTATAATACTTCTTTGGAAACATATACAAAGGCCAATGCATACAAAGGACAATGCTAACTACAGAAGTGCATCAAAGACTAATAATAATTGACAAAAATCCAGTATTTTAACAATAATTAATACTAGGTAAATTGATACATCCTATTACAGTATGAAATTCTGCCATTTAATTTCAAGTAAGAACCCTATTTCCATTCTAGTACCTGCTATTTTACACATGTTTAAAACAACAGCAACAATAACAATATTATTCGTTAGTATTTATTAAAGCATTAATGAACACCAAGCATTGTTAAATATATTACATGTATTTTTGCTTAATTTTCACATTACTAATGGTTAAATATTATTACCACATTTTGTAGGTAAAAAAACTGAGGCTTAGAAACATTGAAAAAAACTTGCTCAGCGTTGCAAAACAAGAAATCTGTGACCCTGGAATTGATACCTACAACAGGTTGATCTAATTGCTGGATACATATCCCTCAAAGACAAGAGAAACAGATCTTGTATTTTAGTGGATCTCCGGCATCCAGCAAGGACCTGAAACAGAGTAGATGTTCAACAAATACTTATTGGACTAAAGATTGACATTTCAGGAGCAGAGATTTATATTCAAAAACAAAGATGAGAATTTTGGCAGGAAAGTGGGAATGAGGCAAAACTACATTTCCATTTTAACCTTTTTTTTTTTTTTTCATATGCCTAACTGACTCAAGGCAAGAAGGAAGAGTTTATAATTTGGTTAAAATAAACTAGTGTTTCAAATTTAAAATGTGGTTTTACATCTAGCTCCAACACTACATTTCTTCATAAGCTTCTGCACATTATTTAATGTTAAATATTTGGCTTGAAGATTGTGTTGAAGCATGTTTTACAATTATCTTGGACTTTTAAGTGG
>NW_012117944.1:872687-873118 GCF_000951035.1 Colobus angolensis palliatus | reverse complement strand
TTTCTTTCTTTGCAAGGCAAAGTCTTGTGTTTTGCTCATGCTACTCACTGTTCAAATCTATGATAACAGATTGCTTCCAGAACTCTTTTTATATACGTCAGTTATTTTAAGTAGACACATTTTTATCAGTATATCAAGATACCATGCAATCTGACCTAGTTTTGTCACCCCACCCAACCATATTACTAATGAAAAACTGGAAAATGTTCTATTAGTTTTTCCGTCATATGTCTTTAACAAGCTGCAGTCTTAAAGACATCCTAAAACTAGAATATCTAATTTAACCTGCTAGTGACTTTTTTTGAAAGAAGTTATTCTTCAAAGGCATACTACTGATTGGTGGGCGGAGCAAGATGGCCGAATAGGAACAGCTGCAGTCTCCAACTCCCAGCGCGAAGGACACAGAAGACCGGTGATTTCTGCATTTTCAA
>NW_012117944.1:858164-866622 GCF_000951035.1 Colobus angolensis palliatus | reverse complement strand
TTTACAGTCTTTTTAGAGATGGAAAAGGGATAGAGGTAAAGTGAATCCCCAAGGATAATACAACTAGCAAATGACAGAATCAAGATTTAATTCCAGGGTCCATGTGTGTCTAGAGAAATGTCTTTGCCCCTTACAGTGATTCAGCCTTCAACCAGTCCTATGAATTCTCTGGACCTTCGGTACTTCAGGTGTTAGAAAATTGGACTGGCTGACTGATTTCAAAGACTCTCTTGTAATAAAGGAAAATCTATTTAACATGATCAATAATATACCAAATTAGGGAGAATCATGCTATGTATTTCTTAAATTCTTTTTTCCTTTATTTCCAAAGGTTATATTATATTGAAAATTAGACACAAAGCTTCTTCTAAGACTAATAATATGCTGCAAAATTTTATTTTGGAAATGAAAAAGTTATCATTAATTTAATAGTTAATATTTTTCCCAAATATTGTAAATAAATTCATCATATCTATAATTTTCAGCCAGGTTTTGAAAGCCAGTCAGATTTGAGTAGTTTGCTATGATTTAAACTTTACAAATTATTATTTGATTATTTGCTATATTAATTATGAAGTGTGATAGTGATACAAACACCTGTTAAGAAACTGTATTGCTAAATTTGATTCTTTGAACTGTTCTCTTATTTTCAAAGTTGACACAGAACTCAAACAACTGAACCCCTTAAATCGAGATTGTTGAACATTACCTAAAAGAATCTCTTCATAGTATAAATTTTCCCATAAAACTATTCCCAGTGTTATTTTTTAAAAAACCTGTTTTGTCCTACACTGCTAATTATAGTTCTAAATTAATCTAAACACCATCAGAGTACCACAAGGCTGTGCAGAATAGGAATGTTCTGGATTAGAAAACAGGAGAATCATATTTTATCTCATGCTTCTCTAAGTTGTCTTAATCTGAGGTATGTTTGTAGGATCCAGAGGTCTATGAAGTCCTGAATTTATATTCACAATTTTGACGATATGTTCATTTTTCTATGAAGATAACCTTTACATTTCACCAGATTATCAAGTAGACCCATAACTCAAAAGGCTTGTAAACACTGCGCTAACGTTTCATCAAGATGTCACACATTTCTTATCCCTGACTTCTTTTCATAAATTTAAACTAAATCATTTGAAAGGTAACTTCTAACTTTAATTTTTTGATTGCTCTAAGAACATAAGTGTTAATATATCTCACAAAGGAGATCCCTATTCATTGCATGTAGTATCATGGAGCAGTTTTCCCAAGACTGAAATATTGGGTATTCATTTTCTTCTTCATTGCTGTCTTTACTTCCTGGTTTCTCAAAGTATAGATAAGTGGATTCAGAAAGGGAGTGAAGATGGTATAGAAAACAGAGAGAATTTTGTCTATCAGGAAGTTAGTGGAAGGCCACACATAAATGAAAATACAGGGTCCAAAGAACATTAACACAACAATAAAATGTGCTGTACAAGTAGAAAGAGCCTTGGCGGATCCTGTGGACGAGTAGTCCCTGACTGTAATAAGAACAATGATGTAGGAGGCGAGCAAAAGCAGAAAACTTACAAGAGCAATGACACCACTCGTTGAAATCATGAAGATCCCGAGAACATAAATATCTATACAAGCTAGCTGGATGACCAAAGGAAGATCACAGAAAAAACTATCTACAACACTGGGACCACAGAAGGGCAAATAGAGGGTAAAAGCTAATTGGCTCATTGTATGCAGAAAGCCCACTGTCCAAGAAACTAGCACAAGCTCAATACACACTCTTCGGCTCGTGATTGTTGAATAATGGAGAGGTTTACATATGGCAATATACCTGTCAAAAGACATGGAGATCAGCAGCACAATCTCAGTCCCGGTGAAGAGGTGCAAAAAAAAGATCTGAGAAATGCAGCCTTCAAACGAGATGGTCTTACGCTGAGCAAAAAAGTCCATAATCATCTTTGGTGTGGCAAAGGAGGACAGGCACATGTCAATGAGAGACAGGTTGCTGAGCAGGAAGTACATGGGAGAGTGAAGGTCTGAGGTGGATAGGACAGTGAGCAAAATCAGGCAGTTGCCCAACATGGTCATTAAATAGAAGACAGAAAACACCACAAAGAAGAATATCTGGAGTTCAGGTGAATCAGTAAGTCCAAGTAATATGAATTCAGATACTCTGGAATAGTTGAACCCCTCCATTCATCTGCAGACTCGGCTGCAGACAAAATTACAGAGTTTGAAAATGTGACATTTCTACAACCACATATTAACTTATCATTCACTAAAAGATTGATTACCTAAAATCCAATTAAAAATCCTCAGGGTGAAGATTTTGGGGGTGAACCACTTAACAACTGCTACCAGATATAATCTGAAAAGTTTAACCTCTTGGTTTTGACCAGCATCAGTATACGTTGAGCTGTAGTCATCACATGGGCACAAAATTATATACCTATCTGAATACTACTTAACGAATTACATAACACACATTTATTGAGGCAGATTACACTACATTTGTGTGCTCTACTGAATAAAACATATAAATAAAACTAAAAATAAAATGAGTGTTGAATTCTCAAAGGTTTCTCTTACACACAAAAATGTGAATATTTTGAATCAACTATTGTTAAACAGTAGACTTAACTAAGACTTTACTATAATGATTTCAGAAGATCCATTTAATATCTTTGAGGGTGATAAATTATTTAATTTTAATTACTTAATTCCATAAGACAACTGATAACCAAAAGGCATACTTGTAACCTGCAAAAGTTATTCTCCACTTTGGGTAATTTATTATTTCATAAAAACATGTTTTAAAAAGAGAATCTCCTTCCTTTAATTCTCTTCATTCTACCCAAAGCTATATTTTAAACTAGAAAAACAAACAAACAAAACAGATACATTAAGAACTCAGAATTTTTTCAAAATTAATGTTTTCATTTACAGTGCTTCCCAAGTTCTAGAAATTTTATTTCCTATAGAATATCAATGTCTTTACCAAAGAGTCAAAAGTGTGGTACAAAGCAAATGAAACTTAGTCCTAGTAAATGAAAGCTAATTTTGTGGCCAGGTAGGGTTTACTTTGCCAACCACCTAATGAAATTTAAGCCTTTGACTACAGAAATTTTAGCTGGGTAACTGGAAAGTTGTCCAGGTTACTGGAAAATTTGATGAGATCAAAATTAATTAAGTAAAAAAATGTAGTGTTAGATCAGGCATTTATAAGTCTATATGCATCTAAATCATCTTTCTTTAAATTGCTTTTTCCACATGTAAAACTATATGAATTCCCTTGTTATATTACACATTTGAATATTTCACTTTACACATTTGAATATTTATCTAGTTTTGATGATAATTTAATTAGATAATGCAGTTTTATCTAATCCTGTATTATAACTTATCCATCTTTGAAAATGCAATATTTCATTCCTTCTTCAACAAAAGTTTTCAAGGTACACTAAAAAAGATATCATTATGTCAATGAAACATGGTGAACCAATGTCAAAAATTTAAAAATATCAACATACCAATATTTAAGTTATAGTCAATATTAATATGCTTAGAAAAGAATAAAATCATTGTTGTGAATTCAAAGAATGAACAAATGGACAAAGAGTCAATAAATGGGCTGGGCACAGTGGCTCATGCCTGTAATGCTAGCACTTTGGGAGGTTGAGGCAGGCGAATGGCTTGAGCTCAGGAGTTTGAGACCAGCCTGGCCACCATGGCGAAACCCTGTCTCTACTAAAAATACAAGAATTTGCCAAGCATAGTGGCACACACCTGTAATCCCAGCTTCTCGCGTGGTTAAGGCAGGCGAATCCTTTGAACCTGGGAGGTGGAGGCAGAGGCTCCAGTGAGCGGAGAACATGCCACTGCACTCCAGCGTGAGCACTGAGAACCTGTCTCAAAAAAAAAAAAAAAGAAGAAGAACTATTTGACTTTTATTTTCTTCATTCTCTTGCATTAATTTATTCCCAATGATCCTTCCAAAAATTCTTGAAAATAAATAATAAAAAAGAAAATCTTGTATTATGAAAGCCTGAGACTACTGACTATTGAAATTTTAGATTGTAGATCAATACACATATAGATTTAACTGTCTGACAGTGCCAATGTATCAATTCAGTGAAAAAATAAGTTTTATGATTATGTGCCGCCTTTTTTCTGAATTAACTGATTGGCTGATTAAATTTGCAGATATTAGCTGGTTGTTTTTAGTTTAAAGTAGTGGCATGGTTTCTAGTCTAAAGAAAAAGTCTTACCTCAAGCCTGTAATCCCAGCACTTTGGGAGGCCGAGACGGGCGGATCACGAGGTCAGGAGATCGAAACCATCCTGGCTAACACGATGAAACCCCGTATCTACTAAAAAATACAAAAAACTAGCCAGGCAAGGTGGCGGGCGCCTGTAGTCCCAGCTACTCGGGAGTCTGAGGCAGGAGAATGGGGTAAACCCGGGAGGCGGAGCTTGCAGTGAGCTGAGATCCGGCCACTGCTCTTCAGCCTGGGCTATAGAGCGAGACTCCGTCTCAAAAAAAAAAAAAAGAAAAAGTCTTACCTGATTTGTAGTAAAAACTAAAACAAATGTTCCAAAACAATTTTGGTTTCTTTTTTGGATAACTATCAGAAATTTTACATTGACTACATATTCTGACTTTAGAGGAGAAGGATTATAGCAATTGTTCTGTTGCAGCAACTTTCAGAGTCCGGTTACAAGTGGAAAAATAATAATGGGAAAAAATCTGATTCATTTTAAAATTTTTTAATTTTTTTTTAATTGTTGCTGTGCAGAAGCAAATGTACTGGAAATGAATTGTACTTTGTTAATTACAGTTTACCTTATTATTCCATCCTTAACTCATTCTGTGATTGAACACTAAATATCAAAATTTTAAATATTACCTTCACAGCCGGGTGCAATGGCTCATGCCTGTAATCCCAGCACTTTGGGAGACCCCGATGCCTGGCCAACAATGTGAAACCCCGTCTCTACTAAAAATACAAAAATTAGCCATGTGTGTTGATGGGCACTTGTAATCCCAGCTACTCGGGAGGCTGAGGCAGGAGAATTGCTTGAACCCAGGAGATGGAGATTGCAGTGAGCCGAGATCATAGCACTCACTTCAACCTGGGAGACTCCATCTCAAAAATAAAAATACAAATAAATGTTACCTTCTGCAATATTTTTCCTTTAGATGACCTCATGTTTTCCCATGTGGAGGAAAATCTGGTTACATCTCCATTTATTTGCACATATTTAAATTGTTTTGTCAATATTGAAAAATTATTTTGGCCAGGTGCGGTGGCTTATGCCTATAATCCCAGCACTTTGAGAGGCCGAGGTGGGTGGATCATGAAGTCAGGAGTTCAAGACCAGCCTGGCCAATATGGTGAAATCCCATCTCTACTAAAAATTTAAAAATTAGCTGGGCATGGTGGTGTGTGCCTATATTCCCAGCTACTCGGGAGGCTGAGGCAGGAGAGTTGTTTGAACCTGGGAGGCAGAGGTTACAGTGAGCCGAGATGGCGCCATTGCACTCCAGCCTGGATGGCAGAGCTAGACTCCATCTCAAAAAGAAAAAAAAGAAAAATTATTTTTAAATTTTGTCATAGAATGATATTCTAGAATTCTTAAAAGGAGTCTACTGCCCAGTGGTTAAGAGTAGTTACGGTATTCTTGACTTCACTTATGTCTCAGTAGCCTAAGATTTGACTTCTACCTGTGAGAATTATATTACATGGTCTATGTAAAGCTTGAAGCATATTTTCTGGGCAAAATTTAAGGAATTTTCTCGGTTTCAAAATCCAAATCTAATATTGCTGTTTGGAAATAATCAGCTTGTTTTATTGTTAATAACATATGCAATAAAAATTCTCATCTAAGTTCAGGGATTTAGAAAAAGACCATGTGCTACCAAAATAATTTCATATGTTTGAAGTTGCATTTTTCATATGAAAATGGCACAAGTTCCTTTTACATTAAATGCATTGAAAATCCTCAGCTTCACACATTTGAATATTTCTATTTTACTGACAATTTATTTACTAATGGGAACTATTCTTATATTGATTTAAACATATACGTAAATTTATATTTATATTTTTTCTCCTTTTCATCACCAGAAAGAATGCTTTAAGCCCTATTTAATGGAACCATCCATTTTTAAGTCTTTAAGTCATATATACTTTTTCTTTACTATTCCTCCATTATTTCTGTTTTATATAATTATTAAATAAACGTTAATTGTTTTGCTACCTGAAGAATGCAAACCACAACTGCTTCTGAAGATCCTTACAATCATATCTAGCTTTTAACCTACCAGTTATGCACGTAGCATCAAAAACACCATTTCCTCCGAGATTCACAAGCCTACTGAAATCACCATAGCTCTTTAGTAAGCATCAGAAGCCTGGAGTATGGATGTATATTTTCTCCTGTCTTTATATAAAATCCCTTAGAAAGTAGTGACGTATACTAGATCAGGGATTAAACACTATAATCTACTTGCAGTGGGAGTCATTAAAATGTTGACCCAGCTTTTCACAGAGTTGCAACAAGAACTGTGAAGTGTGTCTTTGCTATTTAATGTGGGAATGCACACCTGTGATGTAGCAATGTTCGCTGGAGAAAAGCACAACTGGAACCGGCCTAGGAGAAGAAAACATCTAAGCAGTCATTTACAGAGCATATGGGGAACAAAAAATTACTCCTTTAGTTATGGAAATATTCCCATATTTATGCCCCAATGTTCAAAATCCCATAATTGGAAAATTATTCTTTTAGGCTAAGGCAATTTGTCTCCAACAAATACTTGCTTACTGGAAGTTGCATATTAAAGGAAGAATCATGCATTAAAGTTTCTGACAATACATTAAAAAATTAGCACAAACTAATACTGATAGCTATTTCGAGGGATAGGTGAATTCTAGAAAGGGGGATATTGGAAAGTCCAACATAACCAGGGGAAGTGAAGAGAGGTACTATGGAGTACCTTAGAGGAATAGTGTAAAAATTAAATTATAGAAATAAATTTTAAACATTCAGTTCAATGCTTACTACAGGGAAAGTACTCAATAAAATATAGTAGAAATAATAGCAGGGATGTTTATAATAATTATCATTACTTTTGAAGTGTTCATAATAGATTATCCAGGAAGACAGTAGACATGGATTCACAACCTAAAACCATAAGCCAAGGGTCTTGCCATATTTGCCTGCAGGTCAATCATTTATCTGTGGCTTGCTCTCCAAGCACAACCTTTTTCCCAAATACCTCAAAGACTGAACTCTGCACAACTGTCCTACATTCTCCATCAATATATCCTACATTCCCCACAAGTCTGGCAGTAGAGCCCAAGAAAATCTTCCTTAGGTGACCACATTTCTAGTACTCTTTGAAATAAGAAAACAAGTTTAGTTTTAAGATGTTTATCCTTCTACGAAGAAAAAGGAAACAACTTTTGAAAAAATTAACAAAACTGGCATAAAGATTTAATAGTTTTCTAGTTATCCCTTGGTATCCACAGAAGATTAGTTCCAGGACCCCTACTGATACCAAAATCCATGGCTGCTCAAATCCCTGAGTTAAAATGGCATGATATTTGTATACAATCTAAACACATCCTCCCATATACTTTAAATCATCTTAGATCACTTATGATGCCTAATACAATATAAATGCTATGTAACTAGTTGTTATATGGTATTGCTTTCTAAATTTGTATTATTTTATTATGTTTCTTAATATTTTGGATCCACTATTGGTTGAATCCAAGAACATGAAACCCACAGAAAGAGAGGGCTAGCTGTAAATCTAAAATATTTGTCCTATTGTAAAACAAAAATAAGGATATATAATAATTATTAGAGTAATCCTGGAAAACTGTATAAATCCTGGAAAACAGGTGTAATTATTATTAGAGTAATACTGGAAAAGGCAAGAGAATAAACAGAAAAAGAACAGAAATAAAAAATAATTCAATAAGAAAGAGCATGAAGGAGTTTTTTTGTATTAGTAACCTGTTCTATATCTTGGCTGTGGTGCTGATTACATAATCTATACATGTGCTAAAATTAATGGATTGTATACCAAAACAAAGAAAAAGTCCATCTTACTTTAAGATCATTTATAAAGTAGAATTTGAAAAAGTAAACCCAGATCATTCAGTACAAGGGCAAATTTCAAAATGAGCAAATAAATTCAATAACCTTCTTATAAATTATTCAACAATTAAATATATTTAACTTATATTTAATTGTTAAGTATATTTAACATTATATTAAATATGTATTATATTAAAATATAATACGTTAAAATGTAGCCAAAAAGAACCTATTCAGTTGAATGATAGATTATATAAACTAAATAGAAATAATCTTGAGGGGGGGCGGAGCAAGATGGCCGAATAGGAACAGCTCCAGTCTCCAACTCCCAGGGCGAAGGACACAGAAGACCGGTGATTTCTGCA
>NW_012117944.1:835207-852724 GCF_000951035.1 Colobus angolensis palliatus | reverse complement strand
AAAAAAATAAAAATAAAAATAAAAAGAAATTAATCTCATTTCCATTAGAACCAAAAAATAAAATATTTAGGAGTAAAATTAACCAAGGAGGTGAAAAACTTGTACACTTAAACTATAAAACAATGATGAAAGAAATTAAAGCAGATGCAAATAAATGGAAAGACTTTCTATGTTAATGGAACAGAATAATTAATATTGTTGATCCACACTACCTGAAGCAATCCATAGATTCAATGCAATCTCTGAAAATCCCAATATCATTTTTTTGAAAAATTTTTTTAAATCCTAAAATTCATGTGGAGGCACAAAGACTCATGAAGTGACATGGAGAGGGAAAAAGGTGGCAAGAAGGTTTTATTTAGGAGGGAGGAAATGTGGTTACCTGCTACAGGTTACACCCAATAGGGAGGACAAAGTTCATGTTACAGATGAGAGAAAGGAGAGTTATCAGGGTAATTGCCTTTAGTAGAGAGGAGGGGATGGAGTCTGGTGCATAGGTGGAAGGGTTTACTTCTGTAGGAGCAGGAGCAGGTCACCCAGTCTCAGGAGAAGTTAAAGGAAACTTAATCACAGATGCAGGTCATATAGTGGTAGTGATGGGAGATTAAGGAATTCTCACCTGCTACCTTTCTCAGTTAAACAGGAAGCAACACAATAAACAGAGTGAGAATGGAAAAAGATTATCTGAAGACTCAGACCACTTTTTCTATAGTCTGAATATTTTTACCATGTACATAATTTATATTCATAAGTGTAAACTTTGGTTATTATCAAAAATAAAATATTTTAAAACTCAATTTTAGATCCCCTTGCATTTGGGGTTCCAGATGTTTTGGATACTGCCCATTTAATGTACTCATATGAGATTTGAATTTGTAGTAAGCTAGTTAGGCAGGGAGGTAGTAGGAGAGTCTTCTGTTGTACTAGGGGTGATTTGATAGGTCCAGAGTGATTCTAGATCATTAACTTGATTCCAGGCACATGGCTAAAGTTGTAGTGTTTTTCAGACAACAGATGGCTAAGATTGTAGCAAGAACAACTTCCCTAACAACATAGGTCACCTGTGTTAGTCTGTAAGGCGTCTCTGGAATGTCCAGCCTATAGTCTGCTCTTTTCGACTTTCCAGAGATTTTGTGAACACCTAACTCTCGATATTAAATGATGTTTTGTTTAAAATAGCTAGAATGGTTTCTTCTCTCTGACACAAAATCCTGATTGGTCTACCAAAGAACTATCATTATTAAACTTAGAGTGAAATCCATTGGCAATAAGGTCAAACATACAGCTAAAAGTCATAAAAATTTGCTAGGATTAATAATGAAGCTCTAGAAAAAAAAGTAAAATGTTTTTGTGACCTTTTTCAATAAAAGTAACCAGCTTTCTTTTGCCACTCTCTGCTAAATTTATGGAAGAAAAATTGGTAGTTTAATATCTTTCAAAGTGCACTTACAAATATAATATTCTCCTCTTAATGATATTTTTAAACTCTTTGATATCTGCATAGAATCTTGAGTTTACAGCCCTAAGTCATTTACGAACCTTCAGTAGAGGAATCACTCTTTTGCTTAAAGCCACAAAATGGCTTCTTGTTGTAATAAAATTAAAACTCATATTTACTATGTAGACCATGTGTTTTTGACACTACCATTATCTCCAACTTTAAGCCTAATCATTTTCTCATTAAATTACTATATTCCGGGTAACATGGACTTAATCGTATTCCTCAAATATACCAAGTTCATCATCATCTTTGAGTTTTTGCACTACCTGTGCCCTCTATCTAGAATACTATAGCCCCAAATGTTTGCATGTTTGGCTTCTTCAGTTTATCTAGATATGATCCAAAATGTCAGCTCCTCAAGGCCTTTTTTGATTGTTAAACACAAATTTGTTACTCCCAATCCAGAGTCACAATTTATCATTTCACTTTTCTTTTTAGTTTTTACAGAGCAATATCTCTTCCTGAAACTATGCTGTTTATTTTCTACCTTAATGGTGGTCTACTTTTACTAGTTTTTACTATTTTTACTATATCTCTTGGAGAGCAGATAGACCTTATCTGCCTCATTAATTTCTTTCTTCAGATCCTAGAATAGTCCTGACAAATGGGAGGTATTCAATGATTGCAGTGCTTGGAAATAAACAAATCAATTTCAGAAAAAATGCTACACTCTATTTTTATTCTTCCTCCCCCCGTTTTTCAGGCTATGTGCTTATTAAACACCTTTTTCATGGAAGCTTTCACTTCCTGGTTGCGAAGGGTGTAAATGACAGGATTCAACAAAGGAAAAATCACTGTATGGAAGAGAGAAACCACCTTGTCAGCTGGGAAAGCCCTGAAGGGGCACGTGTAGATGAAGATGCCAGGTCCAAACATGAAGAATATAACAATGATATGGGTGGTGCATGTGGACATGGCCTTGTTTTTCGCCTCAGAAGAAGACCCTCGTATGCGACAAAGAATGACTGTATAGGAGGCCAGAAGCCCCAGAAAGCACAGAAGTGTCATCAGGCCACTGCTGAAGACCATCAGAAGCTCCACCACAAACGTGTCGGTGCAGGCCAGCTTGATGACCTGTGGGACATCACAGAAGAAGTTGTCCAGCTGATTTGGGCCACAAAAAGGCAAGCAGAGGATGAGGACCACCTGGATAATGGAGTGGACAAAACCCCCAAGCCACAGAGCCAACAACATTGCATAGCAGGCTCTATCTAGGGTTCATGACAGTTGAATAGTGCAGAGGCCGGCAGATGGCGATGTAGCGGTCAAAGGCCATCACAACAAGGAGTAATCCCTCCCCGCCTCCAGTGAAGTGTAAGAAAAAGAGCTGAGTGATGCAGCCTCTGTAGGAGATTACCTTCTTCTCAGAGAGGAAGTCCACCAACATCCTGGGAGCCACAGTGAAGGAGTAGGATGCATCCAGGAAGGCCAAGTTGCCCAGAAAGAAATAGAGGGGGGCTGTGAGGCCAGGGTCTGACCTTATGGTGAAAATGATGAGAAAATTTCCAGGGAGGATGATGAAGTAGAAAATTAAAACTAACACAAAGACCAGGAGCTGAATATCTTGAGACTGGGTCAGACCAAGGAGCATGAATTCTGTTATCACTGTTCCGTTCTCGCTTTCCATTTCCCTGGCCTGCAGTACATTAACAAGCAGAATTAATTGTTATTACTATGTCTCTGTGTCTTCCAACTAGATACTAGTTCTACTGCTAAAAAATATTTGGCACATACAGTACTTCAGCTAAAAACAACACTTCCCATCCCTCTCTTATTCTGGGTAAACTCTATTACCTTAATTTCTCCAAATTTAAAATGACAACAAAATACAGTTCTCAAAGCTACAGTTTTATTCCCATTCAACCACGTGCTTCTACAGAATCATTTTCCATGTCAGGAGTCTGGCATCCTCCACGCTGGGATTCCTGCATCCTCCACGCTAGGATTCCTGCATCCTCCACTCTGGGATTCCTGCATCCTCCATTCTGGGATTCCTACATTCTTAAATCATTCAAGTTTCCTAATGGAAACACAACCTAACTTCGAATCTGAAGGTCTTTGAGTTTTTGTGGATATACTGTGCTTGAGGCTTAGCTCTTTTCTTGGGATTAGACCCTTTTTCTCCTTGTCCACACCACCCCAAAATTTCCCTAGACATTTTCTTCCCTCAATTCCTGTGTAATTTCCAGTTCCTAGCTGGTAACTCTCTTCCTTGCCCTCTGACTAATCATCTAATGTACTTATTATACTCCTTCTGGTCTGATATCCTTGTATACTCTTTTCCCAGACTGTTCACCAGAATCCCAAGCTGTAGCTCCACTTTTGACCTAACACAGACATAGTGCTCCAGCCATAACTCTGTTTGAGCACCACTCTTGTGGCCACTCCACACCTGCATGCAGCTAATTTAGCACTTTTTGAGTTTCAAATACTAATAAACTCAACACATTTCTTTCTCTGTTCCCAGTATGACACCCAAGACAGAGCCTTTTAACAAACAATATGCTACAATATAAAATTTGCAAATACAAAACTTCAAAATGTCATTATCTCAACTCATAAAATCATAGCATAGATACACTGTAAGTGGCCATAAAGATACTGTAGTCTTATTCTTCCATTTCAAAGATGAGAAAACAAAAGCTCCTGTGGTTATATTACTTAAGTTTAGAGTGAGTTTTATTTTTTGCTCTGCTTGATAAGTAGTAGGATAAGGCAAGTGTATACTATTCAGTTTAAATAGATAAAGAATTTTTTAATCACAGCTTTAATGAATGAATGTTCTTTTCTTGCATTTGAATAACTAAAAATAATATTGCTAATCTAAAATCACTGCCATATTGCTTTGATTTGTAAGTTCAACCTTCTTTAAATAAAAAGAAAAACAATGTGCATTGTGAAGAAAATTCATATTTAAAATTCAGATTGTTTCATGGTGTATACTCATTCCAGAAGGTGCACATGATAATCCACTGAAGTATAGGAAGAGCATAGTAATTTATCTATATTTAGTAGATATAAAACATTTTATACATATCACAATATTTCATTCTTTTCTAAATTCACTTTTTAATATTTATAATGGATAACATATTAGTGCAATGGTTTATATATACTTTATAAATAAATATGCATACATTTAAGCTTATATAGTAAAAAATGTCTTATGGGAATAAATTTTTTAAGTTTGAAAATTGCTAGCCTACAACAAAATACAAACTATAATATGAAAGATATTCTTCATATGATTTAACTAAGCAGTGTATTTGTTTTAAATAAGCGCTTCAGCGGCAGGGCACGGTGGCTCATGCCTGTAATCCCAGTACTTTGGGAGGCTGAGGCAGGTAGATCACGAGGTCAGGATATTGAGATCATCCTGGCTAACATGGTGAAACCCCCCTCTCTAAAAAAATACAAAAAAATTAGCCAGCCATGGTGGCGGACGCCTGTAGTCCTGGCTACTGAGGAGGCTGAGGCAGGAGAATGGCGTAAACCTGGGAGGCAGAGCTTGCAGTGAGCTGAGATCGAGCCACTGCACTCTTACCTGGGAGACAGAGTGAGACTCTGTCTCAAAATAAATAAATAAATAAATAAGTGCTCTAGCACATGGGGTGCAGAAGGAAGGGAAAATCTTTGACAGAAAATGCTACTGTGACAGTAGCTAGAAAAGAAAGACTGGAAGATAGAGTGTGAGGGAAGAAAGAAGAGAGAAATAGAAAATCAAAACAAACAAGCAAGCAAACACCAAAAGACAGTGCATCTATAGAGTGTCATCTTAAGGTACATACTTTAAGAAGCATTAAAACTATCTGCTTTATGTACCCCTAGAGCAGAATAGAGTGGTTAATACAGGAATTTCTGGATGTTACTTGCAACCACAGGTGGAATTTATGAAAGTCATCCTTTAACACATCATCATATATACACATGCAATTACCACATGAACACACACATATGCACACAAATAAGTACAAACACACACTAATTGTAATAGGAAAAATATTTTGTGGGTCCTTCAAATGAGCTTTTCTGCTCCTGTCTTAACCATCCCCCCCTTGCCAGCCATTTGTCTCAACATTTATTCTACTATCTGCCTATATAAATATTTCCTTAAATCCAGAGCCCCTTCTACAGTCAACCCTTGAACAACGCAGGAGTTAAGGGAGCAGAACCCCCATGCAATAAAAAATTAGCATCTACCTTGACTCCCTAAAACCTTAGCTTCTAATGATTCCTGTTGATCAGAAGCTTTGCTGGTAACGTAGAGAGTTGAATAACAAATATTTTTATTTTTTATGTATTATATACTATATTCCTACAATAAAATAAGCTACAGAAAATAAAATATAACAAAATCATAAGGCAAGGAAGATTCAACTGCTGTTCACTAAGTGGAAGTGGATCATCATAAAGTTCTTATCCTTGTCATCTTCCCACAGAGTAGACTGAGGAGGAGAAGGAAGAAGAAGAGTTCATTTTGTTGTCTCAGGGGTGGCAGAGGTGGAAGAAAATCCACATATAAGTGGACCCATGTGGTTCAAACCCATGTTTTTCTGGGATCAACTGTACTTATTCGTATGTTTTATGCATCCCACATACTCACATAGAATGAAGTATTTCTTGATGTGTTAGCATTTAACAATATACCGGAGACTTTTGAGGATTTCTGAAGGACTTTGAAATTGAAGGTTATAAACTCTTCCATTCTGCGTGTGTCCCAGCCTCACTGTTATTTTTCTACTGTTTCTTAACAGATGGGATTCTGTACTACTTGACATCTTGATCAACTTTCTGCCCTGTCCCATTTCCATTTTTGAATCAGCTCTACCTTCTCTAAATGGTGGTTGGAATAGACACAGAGACTAATCAGATAAGCATTCCTCTAAGCAAAATAAAATGTCTACCAAAAAAAAAAAAAATCCATAAATGACGGCATCATCAGAGTAAAGTGTTTTATTTTAGCCAAATTAGTAGAGAAAGTTCTGTCAAAAGTCTGTACCATACCCTCCTCACTGTATCTCTAATCCTTCTTGCCATTTCAGCTAATTCACAGATTCATCAGTTTCTGGCCATGATGACACACTACAGAAATAGGGAAGACGAAGGAGAAGGGTTCACCACATTTGCAGGCTGGAGACACAGAAACATCTCCAGGCAACTCTATGTGTGCATGCCTGGAGTCTGAACTGTGGTCAGATGGGCTCTTGGAGCCAGGTGTTTAGAGATCCTATGTGCTTAACTCCACCTCCTTTCTTATTTTCCTTTTTCTCTCTTTCTTTATTCATCAATATGCAGTTCACTTTCATTTTTTTTTTCTGGTTGTGATTTCTTTTCCCTATTAATTTGTTGCCTGCTCTTTTTCCCCTCTCTGTGTCTTTCTGGCTTTATTTATTTGATTCTCTTTAAACATTGTGCTTTATTATTTTTTCTTTCTTCTCCCTTAAATATATCTATGTCTTTTCACTCCAAAATGTTTTCACTGTCTCCACTTTTCCTCTATGTTCATGGCCACTCCATTCTACCCCACGCCTGTCTTGCTAATACATCTAAAAACAAAACAAAACAAAACAGAAAATCTCATTGCCATTTTCTTTCCCAACAAGACTCAGAAATGTGTGTGCTTCCTACCATCTTCCATTTTAAATATTAAGTCTACAAAATGAAAATGTATAATTCACTCTTCAGTAATAACCATTTACTTTTAAGTGGTATTCTTGCAATTGGCCAACTCTGAGTCACTTATCAATTAATTCATATATATATATACACATATATATGTGTGTATATATATGTGTATATACATACACATATATGTGTGTGTATATGTATATATGTATATATGCGTGTGTATATATGTGTATATATACGTGTACACATATATGTGTGTGTATATATATATGAAACTTGTAAGTGAAACTGATAAAAATGAGAATTATTTTTTTAAAAAAAAGAAGTTAATTTCATCAGTAGCATCCTAATGAAATAAATATATTGAATAAAAATTTCAAAACTAGGAATGTAATATTAGTAGTTAGGAATAACTTACTAACTACACAAGGTTAGTAAATTATTTAAGTATGAAATAATAAGTTTTGCATTTTCTAAAAAGTGTGAATCAGGCTGAGAACATAACAGAAAATTTAATTTATACTGATGCTGATATAAAGCACCAAACAAATATATAGATTCTTAGCCAGAAAATTTATTCATCAATCAAATGAGATGGCCAGATTAAATGACCTCTAAATTCCATTTGAATGTCAGCTTTTTAGGCAATGTAATAACATAAAAGGATCCCTGGTTTGGGAATCAAGTCTCTGACTCTCATGCCTTGACTTAGCAATTAACTTATTGTGTGATTCTTGGAAAGTTACTTAGCTTTCAGAAGTCTGAGTTTTCATCTAGCAAATAGATTAATGTATTGACTCTTTGGGTCTGATGTGGGTAACATGATGACCAAATGAGGTGTGAGGATCAAATAAGGAATTCATTCAAGTACGCTTCAACCAAAGTTAATCCTGAAAATATTTAGATGTTAAAAGTAGTTATATTGAATGGACAGAATGCTGCTAGATCTCCTGTCAATGTCTTTGAGTAACCCCTGGGATAATGGTAGTTGCATAAATCTGAATAGTTAATAGAGACAAATTGTGGAGGGTCAGTAACATAAAATTGCCAATGCAGCTAGTGGTTTGTATGTCAAACTTTTTTCAGTTCTACAACTTTCTGTCAAAATTCTGTGAATGAATGATAGAACCATATGCAACAGTAGAAACTTTCATACCTGCTGAATGTGAAAATGAAGAGGTCAAGGACTTATCTTCTGCAAAATCATAAAATCTGTTAAGTTTTTCTCTGGAGCTTTTAGCCTGCCATTTCTGCATCTTCCTCCCTTTTCTTCCATGTTTAATAAGGAAAATGATACATATCAGTCACTTGTAGGATCTTTGGTTTTTAACACATGTCGATTCTCTCAGTCTATGGAAAATTATAATAGAATTAAAAGTTTTGTTCACCAGTAAAGTAATCCCAAGCATTAAATGCAGATGGAGATCTATTAGGAGAGAGAATACATAGTGCCCCACTGCTGAATTTAGACCTTAGCCTGTGGCTATTCCTGCTTTTACTCTGACCTGTCTATTCAACTGCAATCTAAGATATCAGGTAAACAAGTAAAATAGTTGCAATATTTTTTCTATTGTCCCTTTCTTCTTGTTTCTTATATATATATGAAGAGCTCCAGAAATTTAAGCCTTCAGGGATCTTATGTTACTCTCACAAAGTAGCCATCCCCCCTCTTCAAGTAAGACTAACCAATTCTGCCATTGTTCATAAATGTTGGTTGCCACATGAGGAACCTTAGATTTTAAAATCTCTCTATTGTAATGGAGAAAGTGCTTCTGAGATTTGAGACTACCATGACCCACTGAATGCTTCCAAAGGGAGTTATTAGGCAAACTATATTAGTTATCAACTAAATAAGGCAAAGAAAAATACCAGAGCTTTGCAAGAACTAAATTTTTTTAAATGTGCTACGTAATACCAAGATGACTTACTTTCTAGTTCTAAAACAAAAATCCTATTGTGAAAAAGACAGAACCCTATTCAGAAGCATGTTTATTAGTCCAGAAGTAAATAGAAGTTTGAGAGAAGTAAATTTACATGTTATAATTAAAATTCAAAAGGAGAAAAATATTAAATAAATGATGAGAGATTATTGCTTTGTACCACAAAAACAAGCAGGGGTAGGATGAGGCAAAAAATACATGTGTGTGTGTGTGTGTGTGTGTGTATACAGACTCAAATTTTTCAATTAAAGGCTTCACCAAACTGTAGAGGGTGGCTGGCAAGATGGCCAAATAAGAGCAACTCCAGTCTGCAGCTCCCAGCAAGACCAATGCAGAAGGTGGGTGACTTCTGCATTTCCAACTGAGGTACCCAGCTCATCTTACTGGGACTGGTTAGACAGTGACTGCAGCCCACTGAGGGTGAGCCAAAGCAGTGTGGGGGGCATCACCTCACCCAGGAAGTAGAAGGGTTCAGGGAACTCCCTCCCCTGGCCAAGGGAAGCCATGAGAGACTGTGCTGACAAGAACAGTGCATTCCAACCCAGATACTAGGCTTTTCCCAAGGTTTTCCAACCTGCAGACCAGGAGATTCCCTCAGGTGCCTACAACACCAGGGCCCTGGGTATCAAGCACAAAACTAGGCAGCCATTTGGGCAGACACTGAGGTAGATGCAGGAGTTTTTTTTCATACCCCAGTGGCACCTGGAATGCCAGCAAGACAGAACTATTCACTCCCCTGGAAACGGGGCTGAAGCCAGGGAGTCAAGTGGTCTATCTCAGGGGAAGCCACCCCCATGGAGCCCAGCAAGCTAAGATCCACTGGCTTGAAATTCTCACTGCCAGCACAGCACTCTGAAGTCGACCTGGGACACTCGAGCTTGGTGGGGGCAGGGGGATCTGCCACTACTGAGGCTTGAGTAGGCACTTTTCCCTTCACAGTGTAAATAAAGCCACCAGGAAGTTTGAACTGGGCAGAGCCCATCGCAACCCAGCAAAGCAGCTACCGCCAGACTGCTTCTCTAGATTCCTCCTCACTGGGCAGGGCATCTCTGAAAGAAAGGCAGCATCCCCAGTCAGGTGCTTATAGATAAAACTCCCATCTCCCTGGGACAGAGCACCTGGGGGAAAGGGCAGTTGTAGGCACAGCTTCAGCAGACTTAAATGTTCCTACCTGCTGGCTCTGAAGAGAGCAGCAGATCTCCCAGCAAAGCACTTGAACTCTGCTAAGGGACAGACTGCCTCCTCAAGTGGCTCCCTGATGTCTGTGCCTCCTGACTGGGAGACACCTCCCAGCAGGGGTTGACAGACACCTCATACAGGAGAGCTCCAGCTGGCATCTGGCTGGTGCCCCTCTGGGACAAAGCTTCCAGAAGAAGGAACAGGCAGTAATCTTTGCTGTTCTGCAGCATCTACTGATGATACTTAGGCAAAAAGGGTCTGGAGTGGACCTCCAGCAAACTCCAGCACATCTGCAGCTGAGGGTCCTGACTGTTAGAAGGAAAACTAACAAACAGAAAGAAGTAGCATCAACATCAACAAAAAGGACATCCACCCAAAAACCCCATCTGAAGGTCACCAACATCAAAGAACAAAGTTAGATAAGTCCACAAAGATGAGGAAAAACCAGAGCAAAAAGGCTGAAAATTCCAAAAACCAGAACACTTCTTCTCCTCCAAAGGATCACAACTTCCTGCCAGCAAGGGAACAAAACCAGACGGAGAATGAGTTTGATGAGTTGATAGAAGTAGGCTTCCGGCCGGGCGCGGTGGCTCAAGCCTGTAATCCCAGCACTTTGGGAGGCCAAGACGGGCGGATCACGAGGTCAGGAGATCGAGACCATCCTGGCTAACACGGTGAAACCCCGTCTCTACTAAAAAATACAAAAAACTAGCCAGGCGAGGTGGCGGGCGCCTGTAGTCCCAGCTACTTGGGAGGCTGAGGCAGGAGAATGGCGTAAGCCCAGGAGGCAGAGCTTGCAGTGAGCTGAGATCCAGCCACTGCACTCCAGCCCGGGCGACAGAGCAAGACTCCGTCTCAAAAAAAAAAAAAGAAGTAGGCTTCCAAAGATGGGTAGTAGCAAACACCTCTGAGCTAAAGGAGCATGTTCTAACACAACACAAGGAAGCTAAGAACCTTGAAAAAGGTTAGAGGTATTGATAACTAGAATAACCACTTTAGAAAAGAACATAAATAACCTGACGGAGCTGAAAAACACAGCACGAGAACTTCATGAAGCACACACAAGTACTAACAGCCAAATCAATTGAGCAAAAGAAAGGATATTAGAGATTGAAGATCAACTTAATGAAATAAAGCATGAAGACAAGATTGGAGAAAAAAGATTGAAAAGGAATGAACAAGTCCTCCAAGAAATATGGGACTATGTGAAAAGACCAAACCTACGTTTGATTGATGTACCTGAAAGTGACAGGAAGAATGGAACCAAGTCAAAAAACACTCTTCAGGATATTATCCGGGGGAACTTCCCTACCCTAGCAAGACAGGCCAACATTCAAATTCAGGAAATACAGAGACCACCATAAAGATACTCCTCGAAAGAACAACCTCAAGACACATAATCATCAGATTCACCAAGGTTGAAATGAAGGAAAAAATGTTAAGAACAGCCAGAAAGAAAGGTCAAGTAATTACCCACAAAGGGAAGCCCATCAGACTAACAGTGGATCTCTCTGCAGAAACCCTACAAACCAGAAAGAAGTGGGGGCCAATATTCAACATTCTTAAAGAAAATAATTTTCAAACCAGAATTTAATATCCAGCCAAACTAAGCTTCATAAGCGAAGGAGAAATAAAATCCTTTACAGATAAGAAAATGCTAAGAGATTTTTGTCACCACCAGGCCTACCTTACAAGAGCTCTAGAAGAAAGCACTAAATATGGAAAGAAAAACCGGTACCAGCCACTGCAAAAACATACCAAATTGTAAACACCATCGACACTATGAAGAAACTGCATCAACTAATGGGTAAAATCACCAGCTAACATAATGACAGGATCAAATTCACACATAACAATGTTAACGTTAAATGTAAATGGGTTAAGTCCCCAATTAGAATACACAGACTGACAAATTGGATAGTGACTCAAGACCCATTGGTGTGCTGTATTCAGGAGACCCATCTCACATGCAAAGACACACATAGGCTCAAAATAAAGGCATGGCAGAAGATTTACCAAGCAAATTGAAAGCCAAAAAAAAGCAGGGGATGCAATCCTAGTCTCTGATAAAACAGGCTTTAAACCAACAAAGATTAAAAAAGACAAAGAAGGGTATTACATAATGGTAAAGGGTTCAATGCAACAAGAAAAGCTAACTATCCAAAATACATGTGCACCTACTACAGAAGCATCTATATTCATAAAGCAAGTCCTTAGAGACATGCAAAGAGACTTACATTCCCACACAATAATAGTGGGAGACTTTAACACCTCACTGTCAATATTAGACAGATCATTGAGACAGAAAATTAACAAGGATATTCAGGACTTGAACTTAGCTCTGGACAAAGTGAACCTAATAGACTTCTACAAAACTCCCCACTCCAAATCAATAGAATATACATTCTTCTCAGCACCATATCACACTTATTATAAAATTGACCACATAATTGGAAGTAAAACAGTCCTCAGCAAATGCAAAAGAACAGAAATCATAACAAATAGTCTCTCAGACCACAGTGCAATCAAATTAGAACTCAGGATTAAGAAACTCACTCAAAACCACAAAACTACATGGAAACTGAACAACCTGCTCCTGAATGACTACTGGGTAAATAACAAAATTTAGGCAGAAATAAATAAGTTCTTTGAAACCAATGACAACAAAGATACAATGTACCAGAATCTCTGGGACACAGCTAATGCAGTGTTTAGAGGAAAATTTATAGCACTAAATGCCAACAGCTTAAAGAAGGAAAGATCTAAAATTGACACCCTGACATTACAATTAAAAGAACTAGAGAAGGAAGAGCAGATAAATTCAAAAGCTAGCAGAAGACAAGAAATAACTAAGATCAGAGCAGAACTAAAGGAGATAGCGACACAAAAAAACCCTTCAAAAAATCAACGAATCCAGGAGCTGGGTTTTTGAAAACATTAACAAATAAATAGACCACTAGCCAGACTAATAAAGAAGTAAAGAGAGAAGAATCGAATAGACACAATAAAAAATGATAAAGGGGATATCACCACTGATCCTACAGAAATACAAACTACCATCAGAGAATACTACAAACACCTCTACACAAATAAACTAGAAAATCTACAAGAAATGGACAAATCCCTGAGTACATACACCCTCCCAAGACTGAACCAAGAAGAAGTTGAATCCCTGAATAGACAAATAACAAGTTCTGAAATTGAAGCAGTAATTAATAACCTACCAACCAAAAACAGTTCAGGACCAGACAGATTTACAGTCAAATTCTACCAGAGATACAAAGAGGAGCTGGTACCATTCCTTCTGAAACTATTCCCAACAGTAGAGAAAGAGGAACTCCTTCCTAACTCATTTTACTAGACCAGCACATCCTGATACCAAAACTGGAAGAGACACACACACACAAAAAGGAAAATTTCAGGCCAATATCCCTGATGAACATCGATGCAAAAATCCTCAATAAAATACTGGCAAACCGAATCCAGCAGCACATCAAAAAGCTTATCCACCACAATCAAGTTGGCTTCATCCCTGGATGCAAGGCTGGTTCAACAAACCCAATCGGTAAACATAATCCATCACATAAACAGAACCAATGACAAACACCACATGATTATCTCAATAGATGCAGAAAGACCTTCAATAAAATTCACCCCTTCATGCTAAAAACTCTCAATAAACTAGGTATTGATGGAATTTATCTCAAAATAATAAGAGCTATTTATGACACACCCACAGCCAATATCATATCTAATGGGCGAAAGCTGGAAGCATTCTCTTTGAAAACCAGCACAAGACAATGATTCGCTTTCTTACCACTCTTATTCAACACAGTAATGGAAGTTCTGGCCAGGGCAATCAGGGAAGGGAAAGAAATAAAGGTGTTCAAATAGGAAGAGAGGGAGGTAAATTGTTAAAGTTTACAGATGACATGATTATTATTTAGAAAACCCCATCATCTTAGCCCAAAATCTCCTTAAGTTGATAAGCAACTTCAGCAAAGTCTCGGGATACAAAATCAATGTGCAAAAATTACAAACATTCCTATACACCATTAATAGACAAACAGCCAAATCATGAGTGAACTCCCATTCACAATTTCTTTAAAGAGAATAAAATACCTAGGAATACAACTAACGAGGGATATGAATGACCTCTTCAAGGAGAATTACAAACCACTGCTCAAGGAAAAAAGAGAGAACACAAACAAATAGAAAAATATTCCGTGCTCACGGATAGGAAGAATCAATATCATGAAAATGGCCATACTGCCCAAAGTAAGTCATAGATTCAATGCTATACTCATCAAGCTACCATTGACTTTCTTCACAGAATTAGAAAAAAGTACTTTAAATTTCATATGGAACCAAAACAGAGCCTGTATAGCCAAGATAATCCTAAGCAAAAAGAACAAAGCTGGAGGCATCATACTACCTGACTTCAAACTATACTACAAGGCCACAGTAAACAAAACAGCATGGTACTGGTACCAAAACAGATATATAGACCAATGAAACGGAAAAGAGGCCTTAGAAATGATGCCACACATCTACAACCATCTGAATTTTAACAAGCCTGACAAAAACAAGGAATGGCAAAAGGATTCCCTATTTAATAAATGGTGTTATAAAAACTGGCTAGACATATGTAGAAAACTGAAACTGAACCCCTTTCCTCCACTTTAGTCACTTAGTAGCCACCTTGGTTATCAGTTAGACACAGCATCACAGTGCTTCTGTTCAAGTAATCCTTTTCCTATTTAATAATGGCTCCAAAATGCAAGAGTAGTAATGCCGGCATATTGTTATAATTGTTCTATTTTATTAGTTATAAATCTGTTACTGTGCCTAATTTATAAATTAAATTTTATCATAGGCATGTATGTATAGGAAAAACATGGTATATAAAGGGTTTGTACTATCCATGGTTTCAGGCATCCACAGATCTCTTGGAACATCTCTCCTACGGATAAAAGAAGACTACTGTATAATTATATATATGTGTGTGTGTGTGTGTGTGTGTGTATACCCAACCTTTTGTCCTAGTCAAATGTTTGACTGAAATTTGTTCTCTGATAATTTTGTCCTCCATGAATCAGGCTCAGTTATTACAAGAGTTTGCCAAATGTTCCCCTTTTCTTCATTGATATTAGTTTCTAATTTCAGATAATATTCCTAAGTAAGCAATTAGTTATCACACTATTTTTATGACTTTTTCCTTTGTATTACTAGCTTCAATGTTTTCAGTAAATATCCTTCTATAGTACAGTGTGCTGGTGTTTGAAGAGCATATCAAATCAGTGGTCCCTTCGTGTCTGGAATTTGCGAGTTCTTGGTCTCACTGACTTCAAGAATAAAGCCGCGGACCCTAGCAGTGAGGGTTACAGTTCTTAGAGATGGTGTGTCCGGAGTTTGTTCCTTCAGATGTTCAGATGTGTCCACAGTGTCTTCCTTCTGGTGGGTTCGTGGTCTTGTTGGCTTCAGGAGTGAAGTTGCAGACCTTCAAGGTGAGTGTTACAGCTCATTAAGGGCACGGGGACCCAAAGAGTGAACAGCAGCAAGATTTATTGTAAAGACCAAAAGAACAAAGTTTCCACACTGTGGAAGGGAACATTAGTTGGCTGCCACTGCTGACTTGGCAGCCTGCTTTTGTTCCCTTATCTAACCCCACCCACATCCTGGTGATTGGTCCATTTTGCAGAGAGCTGATTGGTCCATTTCACAGAGAGCTGGTTGGTCCGTTTTACAGAGAGCTGATTGGTCCATTTTGACAGAGTGTTGATTGGTGCATTTACAATCCCTGAGCTAGACACAGTGCTAGACAGAAAAGTTCTCCAAGTCCCCACTAGGTTAGCTAGATACAGAGTACTGATTGGTGTATTTACAAACCTCAAGCTAGACACAGAGTACTGATTGGTGTGTTTACAATCCTTTTGCTAGACACAGAGTGCCGATTGGTGCATTCACAATCCCTCAGGTAGACATAAAGGCTCTCCAAGTCCTCACTAGACCCAGGAGCCCAGCTGGCTTCACCTAGTGGATCCCGCACCAGGGCCGCAGTCGGAGCTGCCTGCCAGTCCCGCACTGTGCGCCCTCAGCCCGCACTCCTCAGGCCTTGGGTGGTTGGTGGTACCGGGTGCTGTGGGGCAGGGGGCAGTGTCCGTTGGGGAGGCTCTGGCCCTGCAGGAGCCCATGGCAGAGAGGAGGCTCAGGCATGGCGGGCTGTGGGTCCTGAGCCCTGGGAGGCAGCTGAGGCCTGGCAAGAATTCGAGCACAGCGCTGGCTGGCCGGCACTGCTGGGGTACCCGACACACCCTCTGTAGCTGCTGGCCCAGGTGCTAAGCCCCTCAAGGCCTGGAGCCCGGCCCAGCTGCTCCAAGTGTGTGAGCCGCGGAGCCCGTGCCTGCCCGGAACTCACCTTGGCTGGTGAGCGCCTTGCAGTCTTGGTTCCCGTGGGCGCCTCTCCCTCTACACCTCCCCGCAAGCAGAGGGAGCCGGCTCTGGCCTCGGTCAGCCCAGAGAGGGGCTCCCACAGTGCAGCTGCGGGCTGAAGGGCTCCTCAACCGCAGCTAGAGTGGGTGCCCAGGCCAAGGAGGTGCTGAGAGCCAGCAAGGGCTGCCAGCACGTTGTCACCTCTCACCTTTCCCAAGAACATCAGTCCTAATTTGATGAAAGATGAGTGACAAAAGGAATAGAAGTCTGGCTAGATCAAATACAGAGAAAGGATATAAGGATATAATAAGATGATACAAGATTTAGAAACATAATATTTTATTGTGTATGTATATATATATATCTTTTGTATCTCATATTGTTTTGTGCTATGTTACAAAACATTAGAGCAGTCTACTGTTTTATTCACTTCCAGGTGATGAGAAGTCAACTCAAAATCAGGACTCATAATGTCAGTCCGTGCCTTTCAGTTCCTAGAAGAGAAGTAAGGTAGCATTGAAGATGGAAGAAGGTCACCATAAGGAAAAAATCCCAAAGCAGAAAACAATCTTTGTGTGCCACCATTCCATCCTATGCATCCAAGGTACACTGGGTCTGGTACAAATTATCTCCTCAATTAATAAATAAAATCTCTGTAAATAAATAGTAAGTCTAGGAATAGTTATTTATTTTTATATATTCATTCCTAATGTTGACAAGGATCTAATTCACTTAAAATTTAGTCCATATTGTTTTCCATAATGGTTGAACTAGTTTACAATCCCACCAACAGTGTAAAAGTGTTCCTATTTCTCCACATCCTCTCCAGCACCTGTT
>NW_012117944.1:824808-833161 GCF_000951035.1 Colobus angolensis palliatus | reverse complement strand
AACAAACCTGCACGTTATGCACATGTACCCTAGAACTTAAAGTATAATAATAATAATAAAAATAAGTAAAAAAAAAGAGAGAAAAAGTAAAAAAAAAAAAATTTAGTTCATATTACATTATCAAATTCAAAATGAAGACTAAAGCTTAATACACCCAATGCATTCTTGCCCTTCAATGAAAAGATTCTCTAGTTTTGAAATTAAAAACTAATAAATTTAAGTAAAAAAACAAAACCTATAAAATCAAATGTTCTAATCTACCTTTTACATTCTGAAACTTGGAAAGTAACTGAGTTTTTAGTGCCTGAGAATAGGAAATCAATCCCTAATAATTTTCTAAGGGATCATGGGAACCAATACATCTAGGTCTCTCAATGGGAAAGAACTCTGAATTAAGTGCTAACAAAAGCAGCACCCTACCAATTTAACATGGGAGGCAGAATTAGTAATCATGGAAAACATACAAAAGTGGCAAACGAGATGATAGTTTAGAAAAAAAATTACACAGCTAGATAGCTACCAATCCCAGTCAACCTAGAAGCTTTCTCCCCAAGCCTACTTTCACTCTGAAGGATGTAAGTAGGGACTGGCTTTAAAAATTGCTAGTTTCCTGGAGGCTTCATCTGGAATGACATGAATCTCATGTATCAGCCAAATTACACTCTGCTTTGAATTCATAAAAATTGTTTTCATAATGTGATAAAATTTTGAGTTCTGTCTCCAAACTGTTGAGTGGACACCACCTGAAATATAAACTGAAATACCTTTATAAATGAATCCTCATTTTCCATCAACTCTGGAAACAAGAGAAGATAAAGGACAAATAATCTGTTTTTCCAGACCCAGCAAGATGTTTACCAGAGGCCATTCCACTGAGCCAACACTGAAACATGAAAACAATATTTATTTGCTAACTTGAAGCTAGCTACATTCATATGCTTGCCATTTACTTTATATCTTTAATGGACACATCTCCATGTCTTATTTATTTTTCTCAACACGTTCTCCTCAAAGTCAGAGCCTCTGCAGAATAGTTACTCAATAAACAATTAGTTAAAATGTACTTTAGCAGATTATTATTTTATCTCAAATTCTAATAATGATCTGCCGGGAATTTCAGGGTGGGTGTGAGTAAATTTATTTTCATCTTAATGCCTCTATTTTTTCAATATAAAGAAGAATTAATAGAGAAAAATTATAGTAAAATTTAAAGAACACAAATGAAAGGAGGAAGTGAAGGCAGCGTTATTACTGCAAATACTTCCTGCTTTAGGACAATGATCCTCAGGAGGACTATAAAATGTATCATTTATCTTTCACTTCTCTTTACACAAAATACATTTGGTGACCAACTTCCTCATGGCTGCCTTTACTTCCTTGTTTCTCAGTGTGTAAATAATGGGATTAAGTAAAGGGAATATCACAGTATGAAACACAGATACCACTTTATCTAGGGAAAAAGAGTCAAATGGGCGAGCATAAATGTAGATGGATGGCCCAAACATTAGCACCACAATGGTAATGTGGGAATAGCAGGTGGACATGGCCCTGTTGGTATTCTCACCTGAGCCTGAATGTTTCTTGAGCATGGCCAGAAGGACAGCATAGGACATTAGCAGAGCAATGAAGCACACCACAGAGATCAGACCACTGCTACAGATCATCACTAACTCCTCTGGGAAGGTGTTGGCACAGGCAATCCGGACAACCTGTGTGATGTCACAGAAGTAACTGTCTAACTCATTGGGCCCACAGAAAGGAAGTCGAACAATGAGAGCCACCTGTATTATAGAATGAATGAAGCCCCCCATCCAGGAGAGAGCCACCAGGATACAGCAGAGACGTCGATTCATGATGGTAGCATAGTGGAGGGGTCGGCAGATAGCAGCGTAGCGGTCAAAGGCCATCACTGTGAGCAAGAACATCTCCGAAGCCCCAACAAAGTGTAAGAAGAACAGCTGTGCAATGCATCCACCAAAGGAAATTATCTTCCTCTCCACAAAGAAGTCTATGAGCATTTTAGGGGCTGTAATGGAAGAGTACCAAATATCAAGGAAGGCCAGATTAGCCAACAGGAAATACATAGGAGAAGTCAGATGAGGGTCAAGCCTGATGGTGCAAATGATAAGGATATTTCCCGGTAGGATGAACAAATAGAAGGATAGAAATATAACAAATAGGACTAGTTGGACCTCCCGAGTGTGGGATAGGCCAGTGAGAACAAATTCTGTCACCTTGGTGCAATTTGCAGTTTCCATTTCTTCAATTTACTTTTTTCATAATATAGCTATGAAAATTAAAGAAACTATAATTAGTCCACATAGTATTTAACTAGAGTTATATCACTGCTTTCAAAATTGTCATATGTTCCCTGTCATTAACAGATTACATGAGGATACATTTGGTTTCCCATTTTATATTTCATAAACCAAGAGGGAGAGAGTATATGATGAACTTATAAATTGGAAACATTAAAACTATATGAAGTGTGGCATATATTTGAAATTCAAATCTCAGTTTGTTAATGTTAGCAATCTTACTTTTTGTGAAATTCGGCAATGCACTACTTCTTCCCCCAAACATCTACATTATTAAGCAATATGTGAAGCTACTTCTGAGTGTAGCCAAATTTTAGACTGGCAATCAGAGATGTGGCCCCCTTTCACTAGATCTTCTTTTATTGTGAAATCTTGCCAACCTGCAAACTTAGGCTTGCATTCTAATAGTACACATATAGATCTAGCAGTATTTTAGTTGTAATACAGAAAAGAGGTCCCAAGGCTTCATGAGTAGTGAATGGACATATTTTTCCATAACCAAAACCTGTACAGCTTAATCCTTGGTAACAGGCAACCAGCCACAATCTACAGCTATGCAAGGCCCTATATAAAAATTCTTCTAGCTGTGACCAGATTTATCAATACCAGATACTACACTGACTATAAAATTTTCTCACCATTGCAGGAACGTAAGTGGGTGTAGTGATCAGAGAAATGGGTATGCTTGCTACCCAATTTGATACTGAGCTGATCTGCTCTGCTGTTTCAAGGTGACAATGGGAATAATATTATTTTTAAAATTTTGCTTACTGCCCTTTATTGAACCTGACACCACTAAGTAGAACAAAACTTGTCAAGTAAAAATGAAATAACAATTCACATTACCAAATATGCTTTTCTTTAAGTAAGGTTAAAAACTGCCCCACCAAAGTTAAGTTTTGTTGTAACCAACAGCCAATATAAGAGAGCTGTTTCTTTTCTGCTTTTCTGCTAATGTGACATTTTTTGGTATTGCCTCTCTTATTAGTTTTTTTGCTTTGTTTTGTTGGTTGGTTTTTTGTTTTGTTTGTTTTTTTTTTTTTTTGGAGATGGAGTCTCACTCTGTGGCCCAGGCTGGAGTGCAGTGATGCCATCTCGGCTCACTACAAGCTCTGCCTCCCGGGTTCACGCCATTCTCCTGCCTCAGTCTCCCGAGTAGCTGGGACTACAGGCACCCACTACCACACCCAGCTAATTTTTTGTATTTTTAGTAGAGATGGTGTTTCACTGTGTTAGCCAGGATGGTCTCTATCTCCTGACCTCGTGATCCACCTGCCTCGGCCTCCCAACGTGCTGGGATTACAGGCATGAGCCGCTACACCTAGCCTAACCTCTCTTATTACTTAAAAAGTTAAACATAAAAAAGAATATTTAAAAAGTTAAGGTTCTGTAATACCAAACAATGTGGCTGTGTCCAAACACTTATTGGCACTATGTATACTACTGAGTAAAGAAATTAAGTGTGCCATTTTCAGAACCTACGGACTCAATTTGTACATAATTTTAACAAACATAGATAAATGACTTTCAGTATCTTATAGAAGCATTGCATTTTGACGAAGGGATGGCTTACTACAAGCAGACACAAAGAAAAAAAGACTAGTGTTTTCCAGGAATCTGGAAGGAAGCAAGAGGAAGAAAAGTAAAAATACTCAGAAAGTGAGTAGTGTGGGACTATTTAGAAAAGGGATCAATTTCCCCATGTCCATAAATTGCCCAGAGTGGACCTCACTGAGTTAATTGAGCATATTTAGTAAGATAGAAAAATTTTAAATTTGACTTAGGAAGATTTTAATCAAAAGAAAGATAGTAAGTTTATCCAGAATGACATATTTCCTGAGATTCCACAAAACAATGATTTTACTGTACTTACCTGGAGGAGGCAGCTCATAACCACCACAACTAATAACACAACAGGTATAGCTTATAATTATATACTTGTTGTGTTATTAGTTATAAGGGTTATGAGCTAGTTATATACTAACTCATTTACATTCACTGATAAGTCAACTATGAGGTTCCAACAATCAAATAAATTTCTACCAAAAGCATCTGAAATAATACAATTACTCAGCTCATTTACATATTTTGCTATTATGCTATGTAGCTTTTGACCAGATGGAAGTGATGATTTGTTCTTACGTAAATAATTGCCCCTTTATTATTGAAAGGAGATGAATATTTTAAAGCAGTAAATACCATTACAAGACCATATGCTTTTTTTTATTATTATGGAGACATGATACAGAGATTCTGAGTGTCGTCATACAAATCACCCCTTCCTCCTCTGCTCTACTCCGTACCCATTCCACCAAAACATAAGTAGAAAATGGCACTAATCTAGAAAGAATTTAGCTGAATGAGTGTTGATGTCTTGAGAAGACAAACATACATCAGGTATTATGGAATAGAAAGGGTGATTTTACCAGAAAAAGTGTCAAAGATTTTCTTTTGTACCTCAGTGTTCAAGATATGACATAAAATTAGAAACTAATGATGTATACTTTGCATTAAGAACCAAAATCAACCACATTTACTCCTTAGGACAAAAATACAAAGGATTCATCCCTCCACACTCCTTGATGAATGTCTCTCTCCTCCACCCTTCACAAGTGTCAAGTGGAAAAGAAATATTTTGCTGGAGCATCTCAATCCGATAGTCAGGCAGCCAATCAAACCCCCTACTCCCAAAGCTAGTAATGCTCAGCCACTACTCATAACACACACACACACACATACCACTACACCATTTCACTTCCTCAAGGAAGAACAAACACCTAGTTTCCCTACATTAACATAACCATGACCTAAAATACCATAAAAGACGCAACAATTCTTATTCTGTCCAGCACTTGTCATTTAACACATGTCAAAACAAAGCTATCTACATGTGATATTAAAATGTCTATTCCTAAATATATAGCTTGTGTGTCACTTCTATAAACTATTCATTTGTTTATTCCACAAACATTTAGAGAGGATCTACTATATGCTACCTGCTGAGACACAACAATGAACAAGGAAGACTCAATATCTGCCTCATCAAACTTCCATTCTGAAAATATAGACAGACAACAAATAAGTAAACAAATAAAAATAAAATATAAATAAGTAAAATAAAATAATTGCTACTAGTGCTAAAAGACAAGCAGGAAATAAAAAGGGGGTGACGGTAGGGTAAATGACGATGGTGTGTGTGATGGAGTATTTTAGAAAAGTTTCTGAGTCGGTGACATTTTGCTAGCTTTGAAAGTTTGAAGAAAAGCATTTTAAGAAGAGAGAATAGTAATTGAGTTCTTCAGGAACTGCGCAAGGAGGAGGAGACGCCGCTGCGGTTGAAGGCAGCCCTGTATGACCAGCTGAACCGCCTCAAGGTTGAAGAATTAGCCCTCCAATCAATGATCAGTTCTAGAAGAGGGGATGAGATGCTGTCTTCTCACACTGTACCTGAACAGTCACATGATACGTTGGTGCATGTAGACAATGAAGCATCAATCAACCAAACGACCCTGGAGTTGAGCACAAAGAGTCATGTGACAGAAGAGGAGGAGGAGGAGGAGGAAGAAGAGGAAGAAGAAGAATCAGATTCCTAAAGGAGGGGGAAAGCCAGGCTGGTCGGTTGTACAAATTGCATTTCTAAGTCTCAGGCTACTTCTTCTCAAGGAACTCATCTTGCCCTGAGCCCTGTGATCTGCTTGAAAGGAAAGCAAGAACTATAAGGAGGATGTGTAGTTGCAAAAATGGCTCCATCAGTAACTCAAGCTTCAGAATGTTACGACATACAGAAAATCAAAGATGCTGTGTCTTAGCATTGAGCAATATGGGTGGTGCTGTCTGTAATCTGGTCAGATTCAGTTAACTGTTCAAAACAATTTCCTCTGAAATACTGTTGAGAAAGTCTGGCATTTGCAAAAAGAGCAGAGTTTAAATACAAGCCAGTCTTTCCAGTCAACAATGCCTCTTTGAAGAAAACCAATTAAAGGCTGTTTGCATGCCACTGAATTCTTGTGAGCAGTTAGCCCACAGTCTAGGACAGAAAGATGACAAAGGGAAGGACTGAGGGCCATCTGAGAGCACAAGCTTGCTACCTCTCAGAGGCATTGAAATATTGCATGCTATAAACTGCTTTGTGTAGCTGTTATCACCTCTCACTTGAGACATCACTCACTGGTAAAATGTTTTTATAAATAAATTATAAATAGCCATCAAAAAAAAAAAAAGAAGAGAGAATACTAATTGAAAAGGCCTTGTGGCATGAAAGAGTTTCTAAGAACTGTAGAAAACCTGCAACTAGTAGAAGCATAAGAACAGAATAAAGAGTTAGTTAAAGACCAAGTAATGTAACCCACAATAATAAAATTGGATTTCCAATTGTCTTTCAATATGTTTTACGATAAAACTTGGGAGAATAGCTTCATACAATTTGCAATTTAGAAATATCACCTTGGCTGCTATGTGAATAAATTGGAGTAAGACAACATTACAGGAAAAAAAATATGGCTTAAACTAACAATACAGCAATAACTATTTGGAGAAAGGAATAATTTGTTTAGAAAATATTTAGGAGATGCAACTGGCAGGATTTATCAGTGGATCATATGTTGCTATTGTCATACTACCAAAGGCAGCTGGAACTCCACAATGGCAATTTAAAAATATTGTCTTTCTATCTTCTGTGTCTAAAATGAGGCTCATCCAGCACACTCAAGGTCCTTAATAAAACTGGGCTAAATAAACTATACATACTTGGGTATGCACTGCAACACCCCAAGAAAGGCTGGGAATTGTGCCAAGAAAACCCAAAGCAAGCAATTATGTTTGTGGGAAATTCTTGGGGGAGATAAGCCACTCATGAAGACTGACTTAGGGCATTTTTTTTCCAAGGTTGCCATTTAGGAGGGGATGTCTATTCCAAATCAGTGCTTACTCTTAGAGCAGTGGTTGCATAAGTTGCTTAAGAAGATTTACTTCATCTTACATCCACCCACCTACTCCTCCTAAGCTTCTGCTCTTTTAACAACATCTAGAAAATTCCCATTCTTAATCTGCAGGGACATAGTACCTAGAGGATGACTATGAAAATACCAGGGAGTACAGGTGCATTCCCTGTAGGGGAGTAAACTGTGAAATCTCCTCAAGAGAACCAATGCTTTGGGGGAAAACAAGAATCTGGGTGATGCTGAGGTCATGAAGTCTTCCTCTATGACAGTTTCTTCGTAGCAACAGAAGGGATTTTAACTAGAATTTTAAGAAATGTTCTACCTCTAAAATCCTATGATTCCATTAAAGTGAAAGTAGGTTGAGAGTAAAATTATCAGAAAGGTAAATTAAGAATGATTTGGGTAGCAACAGGGAGAAACAGTGATGTAATCACCATTGTGGGTATATACAACACTTAGAAATAATGTGAATTAAGGCCGGGCGCGGTGGCTCAAGCCTGTAATCCCAGCACTTTGGGAGGCCGAGACGGGCGGATCACGAGGTCAGGAGATCGAGACCATCCTGGCTAACTGGTGAAACCCCGTCTCTACCAAAAAATACCAAAAACTAGCCGGGCGAGTTGGCGGCGCCTGTAGTCCCAGCTACTCCGGAGGCTGAGGCAGGAGAATGGCGTGAACCCGGGGGGCGGAGCTTGCAGTGAGCTGAGATCCGGCCACTGTACTCCAGCCTGGGCGACAGAGCGAGACTCCGTCTCAAAAAAAAAAAAAAAAAAGAAATAATGTGAATTAATTTTCCTATTTTTAGGATATTGAGCTCACTTATTCTGTGGGATAGTGAGGAAGGAGTATACAGAAGCATCTTCACCATATAGATGGGTATATGGAAGCCCAAGGACCTCGAATGTCATAAATAAATCAGTAGCAGAAAATATCAATATGTAGTAATTACACTGATTTTCTGTATGCATTGTTGTGCACAGTAAACTAGGCAAGAAGAAACCATTAGGATCAGAGGAGGGCTGATCTCAATATTAGACTATTTTGAAGATCATTTGCTGCCTATTTCTCTCTTAATATACTTTAATATATTATTAT
>NW_012117944.1:809520-822683 GCF_000951035.1 Colobus angolensis palliatus | reverse complement strand
ATCTCCTGACCTCGTGATCCACCCGTCTCGGCCTCCCAAAGTGCTGGGATTACAGGCTTGAGCCACCGCGCCGAGCCTCCTTTTCTTTAAAATACATATTTCACTCACATTTATTTCAAGCAAAATTCTCTTCTCTTTTAAGTTTCTTTTTTGCTTTTCTATTTATTTTCAAAGTTTTTACTACTACTAACACTAATCTGTTTGAAATGAAACATATCAAGCCTCACCTTTCCCATCCCCTTCACAGAGATCATCCTGAAGAACTATAATAAGAAGTAACTGGTTTTCCTGACTTTCTTTCAGGAGTAAAGGGATTCAAAATTTTGGAAGTTTATTTTAGTAATTTGTCACTCTCTGAAGACCCATAAATCAAAACAGCCTTCTCTGAGCTTGTTTACAAATGGTTCATCCTATGAGTATAAAATGACCAAGCTGTCTCCTCAATGCCCTGTTCAACCCTGACTTTGAAATGCTTTAATTATTGAGATCAAGGCACAGAAGAAACAATTTGTCCATCCACTGCACAGCTAAGACCCACAGTTCCCTAAGACATTTCCTTACATGCTGCTTTCTGTTTCTTACTACTGATCTCTGCACATTTTACATAGTTATTCCCATCATTATATCTATCCTACTGTTGCAAAAATAGGATGGTTTATGTAAACTTTATAACAACATTCCACCTACCAATTACTGTGACAGTCTTGGTGCATTCAGGAACTATGGCGAGGAGGTAGAAGAAGCGTCTTCTACCATCCACTGTGGAGGACTTTATCCTCTACGTGTTGGTATGTATCAGTTTCTGCCCTGATGTAACAGTAAACTAACTAGCAGCACGGGCTGTAACTACAAAATATCAGTCCTCTGGAGGCCAGGGGAAGCCGGGTAGGAACATAAGCCCTGAGGGAATAATTTAAATGTTGATCTGTGCTTCATCCAAAGAGCATAGAAACACAACTTTTGAGTTTCACAGAAGTAAGAAAAATAGTGAATCCTTACAGGATTAGGGGTGGAAAATGCTACGATGTACAATATGTGTTCTCTAGAGTATGATGTGCATTTTCAATTCTATTGTCCCAGAGGACACAATAAGTTGTGTTGGAACAGCTAGTTAACCAGATTTTTTAAAAGATTTATATTTTATAACTTATACTTAACATCAATTGCAAAGGAGTAATTTTTTTAATTACTATAAATATAGACTATTTAAATTATTTTGGAATGAATAAAAACTTCTAAGTATATCCTGCCCCTATGAAGGAAAAACAATAGGAAAAGAGTTATAGCATATTTGATAATGAAATTTAAAACTTGTCAATGGCAAACACAAATATAGGGGAGAATGTTGGAAATTAAAACAATTTAAAATTATTAGAAAAATAAAAACAAGTTTAACAGGCAAATAATAAATAGAAAAAAGTAAATTTAAATAACTCCATTATATAAGAAGCACTTAAAAATCAGTCCTACTATGGCAAAAATAATAATGATAATAATGCAGTTTCAAAGTGGGTGAAAAACTTGAAGACATTTCTGTAAAGACAATATACAAATGGCCAACAGGTATATGCAAATATGTTCAGCATCACTAGTCATCAAGGAAATGCATATCCAAACACCAATGAGATATTGCCTCATGCCTATTAGCATGCCTATTATCAAAAAACAAAAGAAATGTTGGCTAGAATTTAGGGAATTGAAACTCCTGTACACTGTTAGTGGAAATAGAAAATGGTGCAGTCACTATGAAAAATAATATGTCAGTTCCTCAAAACATTAAAAACAGAGTTATTACATGATTCAGCAATCCCACTTTTAGGAATATGACCAAAAGAATTGAAATCAGAACCTCAAAGAGTTACCTTCACACCCATGTTTACTGCAGCATTATTCACAAAAGCCAAGATATGGAAACAGCCTAAATGTCCATAGTCAGATGAACAAAGAAAATGTGTTAGACATCAGCTAGAATGGCAGAGTAGGTGATCTCAGTCTTTATTCCTCCCACAAGGAACAACAATTGGGCAAATATCCACAAATGAAAATAACTAGAAGAGATTAGGAATCCACTTAAGACGTTTAAACAATAGAGCAGACAGAAAAAAACCTCAAGAAAAAACACACACAAAAAAAAGGTAGAAAAAACTGTTTCATTTTGCCTGCATCATCTCCTTCAGGCTGGCAGTGCTCAGCATGGAGAGGGCAATGCTCAGCTTGCAGGTTCCCCTTGCAGAGAAACGGAGAGTGGAGTGAACCATCTTACCCAGCCTACTGGAGCATTGCCCAAAAAACCAGCTTAAGTTTCACCCATCCCAGATTGCTAGGGAGACCAACATAGCTGAGAAATCTGTAAACTGCTGGTAACAAAGAGAAATGATGAGGTCTATCAGTATCAGTCATGTGGTAGGAATCAATGCAGTCCCCAATATTCTGATCTGAGCAGAATTCCATTAGCTTTCTATACCGAGGACCTCAACAGCCCTCATGGATGTGACACAGGATTCTTTCAGTGCCATTTTGCCAAGTGGAAATCTCCGTGGCCAGCAAAACCTCTGCTGAGGCTTCACTCAGGTCCCCTGAACTCGTTTCACTCACTCGGCTTGGCAGGCTATGCTCCACTCATGCTTACTCACCCAGATCCCCTGACACCCACCATAGCTCAGTGCTCAGCCCATGGCTGCTCTGGGTGTGCTATGACTGACTTCTGCCTTGAGCACTGGCATCTGGATGAGGGGGATACAGCAGTGCCCAAAAACTCAAGAGATGCCAGCAAACATGGAGCTCAAAGAGATGTTACAGTTTTTGCTCTGGGAGTCGAGGTCTGAGCCCCCAGGAAGTGTTACAGTTCTTGTTCATTCTCACTACCAGCAGTGTCAGCAAATGGGGATGTGTCACAGCTCATTCAGTCCTGCTGCCCACAGCTCAGCAACTGGGGGTGTGTGGCACCCTGCAATTTTTTTTCACTCCTGTAGTTTGGTGAACAGGAGCGTGTGTTACAGCTCTTTTCGCACCCACTGTTCAGCAGGTTGTGGATTCTTGTCCCACAGCCAAGAGGAATGAAGCATGTGGACACCACAGAGTGAGCAAGGCTGATGAGGTTTTCATTGAGTGGCAGAAAAACTCTTAACAACAAGGGAGTAGCCAAAGTGGGTAGCCCTCTGTGTGAGAGTGGGGCTGAAAGCAGACAGCCATCTGTGAGGCCAAGTCTGGGATTTTTATGGGCTCAGAATGGAGGAATCTGAGCTGATTGGTCCAGAGGCAGGCCTGGAAAAAGCACCATTTGATTCCTTAAAGGCATTGAGGAAGTTCTCAGTTGGGTTGTGGACTCCACCTGCAACTGGCAGCTCGGTTTTCAGGCTTCAGGTTGTCTTTGGCTTGAAGGTTGGGATTCACCAGGGACTCATCCCTATCTGCCTAGAATCTGTCTGTCTCCTGCCTTTATCAGCTGCACATACCACACTGCTTTCACTAACTACCAGGGAACCCACGATGATAATTGCACAAACTACAGTACTTAACTCCACTCCAGCAGGTTTAGTCACTGACAAAATCAACACCCAAAGATCACAAAGAAGCAGGAGAACATGACATTACCAAAGGAACAAAATTAATTTCTAGTAACCAACCCCAAGGAATTGGAGATCTATAAATTGCCTGGAAAAAAAATCAAAATAATTACCTAAGGAATCTTGGGGAACTACAAGAGAACACAAATAAGTAGTTTAATGAAATCAGGAAGACAATCCAAGAGCAAAATGAGAAGCTCAATAAAGAGACAGAAAATATTTTAAAAGAACCAAACAGAAATGTTGGAGCTGAAAAATACAACAGCTAAACTAAAAAAAAAAAAATGTAATAGAGGCTTGAACATCAGACTAAATGAAGCAGAATAAAAAAAAAAAGTGAATTCAAAGACACAGTATTTTAAATCATCCAATAAGTGGAGATAAAATTTTTTAAAAAATGAATAAAACCTACAGAAGCTATGGAATATCATCCACAGAGCTTACATTAGAATTATAGTAGGTTCAGAAGAAAAATAGAGAGAGTATTAGATAGAAAGCTTATTTAAGGAAATAATCATGGAAAACTTAGCAAATATCAGGAAAGAAATGATCATCCAGATGCATGAAGCCTAAATTTCTCCAGTCAACTCAACCAAAAAAAAGAATCCACAAACATACATTATCATCAAACTGGCAAAAATCAAAAACGAAGAGAGAAGCTTGTAAGCAGCAAGAGAAAAGAAGCATATCATATGCAAAAGGACCCAAATAAAGCTATCAGTGGATTTCTCAGCAGGAACCTTGAGGATCAGGAGAGAATGAAATAATATATTCAAAGTGATGGAAGAAAAATAAAACTGCCAGCCAGCAATATTTTGCCAGCAAAGCTGTCCTTCAGAAATGAAGAAGATAAAGACTTTTTTAGAAAAAAAAAGTTGAGTGAATCTTAACTATTGCCTGCCTTACAAGAAATTCTAAAGGGGGATTTTTAAGATTAAATAAAAGGCAGCTAATTAGTAACTTTAAATATAAAACTAACTGGGAAAGTATATATATGGTTAAATTTAGAATATTCAAATACTATAATGGTGGTGGTGTAAATCACACCATCATTATAAAATTATAGGATGAAAGTATGAAAAATGACTATAGCTATAATAAATTTTTAAGACACATAAAAAATGTAAACTAACATCAAAAGCAAAATATAAGAGAAGTGAAGTAAAAGTACAGAGCTTCTTTAGCAATCAAAGTTAAGATGTTATCATCTTTAAATGAACGGTAAAACAAGAAGAATACTTATGTAAGCCTCATGGCAACCACATATTAAAAACCTACAGTAAATACACAAAAGATAAACAGAAAGGAATCAAAGCACACTACTGGAAAAAAATGATCAAATCACAAAGGAAAACAACAAAGGAGCAATAAAGGAATAAAGGATCTACAAAACAATCAGAAAACAATGAATAAATTGACAATAGTAAATCTTTACTTACCAACTATAAATAAATTTTTGTCAATCAACGACAAAGAGTGGCTGAATTGATTTATAAAAATAAGATCCAACTAAATGCTGCCTACAAGAAACTCACTTCACCTTTAATAACACACACAGACTAAAAGTAAAGGGATAAAACAAAAATATTCCATGAAAATGAAAACCAAAAAAGAGCAGTAGCAGTTACATGTATATCAGACAAAATGGACTTTAAATAGTGTTACAAGAGACAAAGAAGGTCATTAGATATTGATAAGAAAGTCAATTCATCAAGATAATATAACAGTTAGCAAATATTAACAAATATAAAGCAAGAGATAAACAGCAACGCAATAATAATAGAGAGCTTTAATATCCTATTTTCAACAATGGATAAATCATCCAGAAAGAATATTATTAAGAAAACACTGTCTTGAACTACTTCAGCCTAAATGAATCTAATAGACATACACAGAATAGTCAATCCAACAGCAGAACACACATTCTTCTCAAGCTCACACAGAATATTCTCCAGGACAGATTGTATGTTAAGCCACAAACAAGTCTTAACAAATTTCAAAAGACTGAAATCATATCAAATATATTTTCTGACCATAGTGGTATGAAATTAAAATCAACAATAAGAGGAAAACTGGAAAATTCATGTACATATGGAAATTAAACAACCACCAATGGGCCAAATAAAGAAATCAAAATGTAAATGTAAAAATATCTTGAGACAAATGAAAATGGACATGACATACAAACAGGTATGGGATGCAGCAAAAGTAGTTTTAAGGGAGAAATGTATAGTAATAAATGTTTACAAAAATAAAAGAGGAAAGGCCTCATATTAACAACCTAACATTACAGCTCAATGAACTAAAAAAAGAACAAAGTCGAAAGTTAGTAGAAAAAAAGGAAATAACAAAGATTAGAAAATAAATCAATGAAATTGAGACTAGAGAAACAGTAGAAAAGATCATGAAACTAAGATTGATTTTTGGAAATATAAATGAAATCAACAATACTTGATCTACACTGAGAAAAAAATAAAATAGGATATTTAAATAAATAAAAGCCAAAATGAAAAAGGAGACATTACAACTAATGCTACAAAAAACATAAAGAAGTATAAGATAATGCTATGAACCATTACTAGTCAAAAGATTGGATAACCTAAAAGAAATAGATAAATTCCTAGACACATACAGCCTACAAGACTGAATCATGGAGAAATAGAAAATCTTAACAGTAATGAGTAAGGAGATTGAATCAATAATAAAATCTCCTATCAAAGAAAATCCTAGGACCTGATGGCTTCATAGATGAATTCTACCAAATATTTTGAAAAGAACTAATACCAATCCTTCTAAAATCCTTCCAAAAAGTTGAAGAGGAGGGGATATTTTAAACTCATTTTACAATGCCAACATTGCCCTCATACCAAAGCCAGATAAGGACACCAACAAGAAAAATAAATAATAGGCCAATATCCCTTATGAACAAAGGTCCAAAAATCCTCAACAAACTACTGGCAAACCAAATATGCCAGGACATTAAAAAGATTTTGCATCATGACAAAGTAGGATTTATTCCTGGGATGTAAGAATTATCCAACAAACACAATCAACAAATGTGCTACACCACATTAACAGAATAAGAAATAAAAACCATGAGATCATCTAAACAAATGCAGAAAAAGCATTTGACAAAATTCAACATTCTTTCACAATACAAAATTTTCAACAATTATAGGAATGTACCTGAACACAGTAAAGCCTGTATATCACAAGTCTATGATAAACATTATACTCAATGATGAAAAATTGAAATGTTTATCTCTAAGATCATGAACAAGACCACTCTCCCCACTTCCATTCAGCATAGTACTGGGGGTCATAACCAAAGTAATTAGGAAAAAGAAATAAAATGCATCCAAATAAAAAAGTTAGTGTCTCTGTTAGATGACATAATCCTATGTAGAAAGAATCCTGAAGACTCCACTAAAAAACTGTTAGAACTAATAAGCAAATTCAGAAATTTTGCAGACTAACCCAAAATCAACAGAAAAAATCAATTGCATTTCTTTACACTAATAATGATCTATAGAAAAAAATCAAGAAAAAGTTATGAGCACATCAAAAACAATAAAATACTTAGGAATAAATTTAACTAAAGAGGTACAATATCTGTACACTGAAAAGTATAAAACATTAATGAAATAAATTGTGGAAGACACAAATAAGTGAAACATATCCCATATTCATGAACTGAAAGAATTAATATTGTTAAAAAATCCATACTACTCAAAATGATCTGTAGATTCAATGCAATCCCTATCAAAATGGAATGAACATTTTTCACAGCAATAGAAAAAATAATTCTGATATTCATACACAACCACAAAAGAGCATAAAAAGCTAAAGCAATCTTGAGTGTAAGTACAAAGCTAGAGGTATTAAACGTCCTGATTTCAACTCCATTACAGAACTGTAATAATCAAAACAGATGTTGCTGGCATAAAAACATATAGACCAATAAAACAGAATAGAAAGCTCGGAAATAAACCCACATACATACAGTCAACTAATTATTTCAACAAAGGCACCAAGAATATACAATGTAAATGACAGACTCTTCTATAAATGATGTTGGGAAATTGGATATCCATATGCAAAGAATCCATGCTTCTCTTATTCCAATCACAAAAGTTAATTCAAAGTGGATTGTAGACTTAACATAGGACCTGGCCCCATAAACTCCTAGGAGGAAGCATGGGGAAAAGTTCCTAGACATTGGTCTCATCTTTATTTGTTTGATGAAAGGGAAATCTACAGAATGGGAGAAAATATTTGTATACCATACAGCCAATAAGGATTTAATACCCAAAATATATAAAGAACTTATACAACCAAATAGCAAACAAACAAGCTTCTAAATGGGCAAAAGATATTTTTAAAATGATTTCATAAAATGGGCAAAGGATCTGAATAGACATTTTTCCGAAGAAGACCCACAAATGGCCAACAGGTATATGGAAAAAATGCTCAAAATCAGAAATAATCAAGGCAAATCAAAACCTCACTGAGATATCACCTACCACCTGTTAGATTGCCTTTTATCAAAAAATCCAATGATAACATGTGTTGGCAAGGATGTAAAGGAAACCTGATATGGTTTGGCTGTGTCCCCACCCAAATCCCATCTTGAATGTAGTTCCCGTAGTCCTCACATGTCATGGGAGAGACCTAGTGAAAGGTAATTGAATCATGGGGGCAGTTTTCTCATGCTATTCTTGTGATGGTGAGTAAGTTCTCACAAGATCTGATGACTTTATATGCGGCTTTATCCTTCACTCAGTTCTCAATCTGCTCTCTCTCGCCACCACGTGAAGAAAGACATGTTTACTTCCTCTTCCACCATGACTATGACTGTAAGTTTCCTGAGGCCTTTCCAGCCATGCTGAAATGTAGGTCAATTAAACAAACCTCTTTCCTTTATAAATTACCCACTCTCAGATATGTCTTTATTAGCAGTGTGAGAACGGACTAATACAAAGCCCTTGTAAACTTTTGGTGGAGATATAAATTAGTACAACCATTATTGAAGGTAGTATGTAGGCTCCTCAAAAAAGTAATAATAAACCTCCCATATGATACAGCAATCCCACTTCTGGGTATGCATGCAAAAGAAATAAAACCACTATCTTAAATACATATCTGCACTCTCAAATTCTCTGCAGTATTATAACACTAGCCAAGATATAGAAACAACTTAAGTGTTCATCTACAGATGCATAGATTTTTTAAATGTGGTACAAATACACACAATGGATTATTCAGCCTTAAAAAGAAGGAAATCCTGCCATTTGCCACAATATGGATAAACCTAGAGGACATTATGCTAAGTGCAATAAGCCAGACACATAACGACAAATACTACATGATATCGCATATAGGTGGAATCTTTAAAAAAATCACAAACTCATAGCAATGAAGAGTAGAGTGGTGGTTAGCAGGGGCTAGGAAATGACAGGAAAAAGAAGATATTGGTCAAAGGGCACAAACCTTCAGCTGCAAGATGAGTAAGTACTGGAGACCCAATGTACAGTAGCTTCAAATTTGCTAAGAAAGTAGATCTCCGCTGAGCGCGGTGGTTCACCCCTGTAATCCCAGCACTTTGGGAGGCCGAGGCGGGTGGATCACGAGGTCAGGAGATCGAGGCCATCCTGGCTAACATGGTGAAACGCCGTCTCTACTAAAAATACAAAAAAAAAAAAATTAGCCGGGAATGGTGGTGGTGGCCTGTAGTCCCAGCTACTCGGGAAGCTGAGGCAGGAGAATAGTGTGAACCCGGGAGGCAGAGCTTGCAGTGAGCCGAGATCGCGCCACTGCCCTCCAGCCTGGGCAACAGAGTGAGACTCCGTCTCAAAAAAAAAAAGTAGATTTCAAGTGTTAACACACATACATACACACATTATACACAAATGGTAATCATGTAACATGATGAATATGTTAATTAATTTGATTGTGGTAATCATTTCATAAGTATGCATATGCCCTAAATACATGCAAATTTTATTTGTAAATCATACCTCAATAAAGTCTGAAAAAATTGTAGCATATATATGCAATGGAATCTTATTCAGCCTTTAAAAAGCAAGATACAGAAGGACAAATACTGCATGATCTCACTTACATGTGGAATCTAAAATACTCAAACTGGAGGTGGAATGGTGGTTGCCATGAGGTGGAAAGGAAAGGGAGAAATGAGGAAATATCGATTAAATGTTACAAAGTCTCAGTTATGCAAAATGAATTTCATTGTTTCTTTTAATGGAGACTTAATGCACAACATGGTGTCTGTATTACAATGCAATACTGTATTGGACAACTGAAATGTACTAAGGGAGTAGATCTTAAGGGTTCACACCACACACACAAAAAGGTAACCCTGTGAGGTAAGGGATGTGTTAATTATCTTAAATGTGATCATCACTTCACAATGTATACATAGTTCAAAACATCAAGTTGCACACTTAAATATGTACAATTCTTCTTTGTCAATTATACTTCAATAAAACTGGGAAAGGGGAATGAAGGAGAATAAGCTGGACCATGTGGCCACATGCAAGTTGACCTCCCACTGAAGGTTATTCCTCCTTTCAAATGGCTATCATAAATCTCTCTTTTTGGGGTTTCTGTATTTCCTCCCTCTCTCAGTCCCTTCAGGCACAATGGTGTAAACAGCTCCACTGCATCTCACCCCTGATTATAGCACTGGCCTGTGTGGTACTCTATGCCTGTAAACTCATAGACAGCATCTCTTTAAATAAATCTTTATTATCCTATATTAAGTGTGTCATTAACTTCCTGTTGGAACTCTAAATGATATAATTTTCTATAAATGTATCCTTCCTTGAGTGTATAAACTTGTTTCAAACTACTGACTGTACCTTTACAACTAAGATGCTTCAATATATTAGATAATATAAATTTTCACCCTCTCCTTTCTGTTTTATGAACCTAGGTAGGCTTCCATTTTCTGCTTTCATCCATTTCTGTTGTCTCCTATGCCCACTGTACAACTGTCATCTTAAAAGTGACTTTTGATCCCTTTGTGGTTCATAAGCATGATGACTGAGTTTTCGCACTTCTGCGTGAGATATATCTCCCTCAAACCTTATGACGTGCACATTACCTGACTCACATGAAGAAAGATAAAGGAAAAAGAAAAGAGATTGGGATCTTTTTAAAAATAGCTTTAGCCCCCCTGCATTGCATATATTAGTTTATTGATCTCATTTCTTCCTCTTGTTTTGCTGGGACACATTATCCCATACTTTCAGGAAAAAAAGGATAATTGTGAAGTAAACTTTATAAATTTTTGCATGACTAAAGCTTTATTCTATCTTCCTAACCAATAGATTTATTCTATATAGAATTCTAGGATGAAAATCAGTTTGAGGAATTTTCCTCTGAATTCTAAGGATGAGTTTGCTACAGAGCATACTCATGCCGTTTTAATTTCTGCTCATTTGTGAGCTATGTGGTTTTTTCTTAATAATTTTACAGTATTTTCAATCATTAACATGATAAAATATACTAATGTGCCTTGGGATTTTTTTAAATCTTGTGCTGGGCATTCAGTAAATCTTTCATATTGAGAAAATTAAGCTTTTCTGTTCTAAGAAATTCATTTTCATTATTTCTTTTAAATCCATCCTTCTGTTTGTCCTCCTGGAATATGTGTGAGTTGAAAGGTTTGCCCCTAACTTGACTCCTTATATTTCTTGTTTTTATCTTTCCTATTTTCTATTTCTTTGACATTTTAATTCTATTTTCATAGACTGTACTTTTATGACTTCTTTGACTACTTGTTTTCTTATAATGCTGTACTAATTTGTTTTAATTTTGTTTATTGTTCTTTTTATTTGATTTTATTTACTTTTCAAAAATAATTTTTTCTATATTTTTCAATGCATCATATTCTTATTTAAAGATTACAAATATTTTCTTTCATTGATGAGAAGATACAGCTTTTTAAAGTTTTTTTTCCCTGAATTACCTCTAATTCTACCAGTTTCCTTTTGGTTTTTTTAAAGACTGACTTTTTTCTTTTTTCAAAACCCTTATATAAATGTTTAATTTATTGGTAGGCTTCTGGTTAGGGTTCCAGTAGAAACGTAGCCATTTCATTTGTAATCTCCAAAGGCAGATGTGACATTAACATTCATTTTCTTAAGCAAAGGTGCCAATATTCTGTCTGTGACTCATATGCCACCGATGGCATCTGGGAGCAGAAAGAGAGGATGGAAGATTGAACTGTTCCTTTCTCTTAATCTTCATTAGCAGCCCTGAACCTCACCTTGCCCTGACCTGGCATCCTGGCATCTCAATCATTATAGGGATTCCCGGAAGTGAATCTCTGCCCTTTTCCTCACTATTCCTCTCTGTTGGTAATTTAGACTTAGCCTTCCCGATGCTGTCAAATCAGTTACTACTTTTTTGTCTTACCTTTTCCAAACTTTTGTTGAAATATCTTGGCATCTAACTCCTGTCCTGTTTTGTTCCTGTGAGTCTAAGCCATTTTGTTCTCGCTGCAAGTGTTTTTGTCATTGTTATTATAATACTTCACTCTTAAGAGGAAAAAGGAAGCCTAATGTATTCTATCATTTTAAATATAATTTGTGTGTTTGTTGTTTATCTTAAAAAATCAGGAGTTAAAAAAAGATAGAATTACCCTTTTGCAGAGGGAAAGTAATATGAAAATAACTATAAGGCAATGCAGTAACTATAAGGAAATTTTAATCATCAAAATGTTCATGGTGATCATGTATGAGATGGCTGGAGTAGACAAACCATTTTAAAGACTTTTGAAAAGTGCCACCAACCAACTACTATTAATATCAGATTGTCCACACTGGGCTTCAAAAGGAGTATCTTTTTCTTATAAGGTCATTCTAAATTATTGAATTGAAGTTTAAAAGAACCTGAGGCAAGTCAATGCAATATTTTAGTTGGACCACCATAAATAATGTCAGGTCCCCATTACTAAGGAAAAAAATTAGAAATTGGAGTTATAATCAATAGATTCTGAAAAGTATCTACTGTGCAAGCCCCTCTGTTCCATACATAGAGAGTAGAAAAGAATATACATCATTTATATTCTTCATAAGTGGTGGATCTAAGATAAAAATCCATTAAAAAAGAGAAAAAAGTAAGTGATGTTTTATGAATTATATACAGGATTGCTTAAGGCATATAGAAAATAAATGTTGAATAAAAATAATCAGGGCAGAATTCTTGAACAATATGAGTCATGAGATAAGATTTAAGAAAATTTCTCAGAAGAAAAATGTCTTTTCCAGAACACTGAGAATACTCATCTGTTTTTCAGCTTTACTAAGAATACCACAAAAAGAAAATGTGCTTATTCCATTTTGTTCTGTTAAAGAACTGAAGACAAGTTCAACTAAAAATTTATAACAGAATTACATCTCCTTAGTCATTTCAATAGTACAAATATCAACTCATTTTAGTTGCTTTAATCTAGTCTGTGTATTTATTGCCAAAAAAGAGTAAGATTTCTTTCAGTAAAAATAGTATTATAGTAATGTAGTAGAAGAATATTCAAATTTTTCCAAGAGGGTCTTTTTTTTTTTTTTTTTTTTT
>NW_012117944.1:801916-803063 GCF_000951035.1 Colobus angolensis palliatus | reverse complement strand
CAAGAGGGTCTTTAAAGAAATTGCTGTCCACCTCAAAATACGTAAAGTTATATTTTCTTTCCTGTACAGAAACCATCCTTCAGGCAATTTATTGATTGTAGGAAGTATATATTTCTATGTCTGCATTTGTTGGATTGTATTATAATTATCTCCCTGCAAATCTGTTTCCCCAACTAGATTTTGCAATATTGATAGGAAAATATTAGAAAAGGAAGAAAAAGAAAACAAAATAAGGAAGGAAAGAAGGGGGGAACAACAGTGTAGCTTCTGGTAAATTAGATTTCTTTTTTGAAGAGACATGATCTGGTGTGAAGATGTGATCAGGGATATCTTTCTCTTATAACCCCATTCTAAATTATTGATTTGTAGCCTAAGAGAGTTTGATGTGGATAGAAGGGATCCAACGTTAAATGAGCTACTGAGTAGCAGCGTTAACTCTTGTACTCTAGAAGTAAGAGAGGATAAACCTTGCCAAGTATGGAAAGGTTGAAGTTTAGCCTGTCTAAAATAGCCTCAAATTATTTCCTGTTAGACAAAACATAAAAGCTGCATTTAGGAACAATTTTTTTTAATTATTAATAAATTAGGGATCATTGAAGGTATCCACTAATTCTCTGATTTTGTAATTCTGACAAACTATCCTCTCTGCTTTTCCTTCAAGGAGATCTTGCTACTCCATAGCCACCTCACGGCATTCTTTACATCCTCATTCCGCAGCGTATAGATGAGTGGGTTCAGCATTGGGGTGATGGTGGTATAGAACACAGACACAGCTTTATCCGATGGGAAAGTAGTGGATGGACGGAGTTAAATAAAGATACATGGAACAAAGAAGAAAGTTACTACAGTCAGATGAGATCCGCAGGTAGAGAGAGCTTTAGGTCGGCTCTCTGCAGACTGTTTTTGAATACTAAACAGAATGACTGTGTAGGAGGCCAAAGGAATGAGGAAACACCCCAGGGAGATGAGACCACTGTTGGCAACTACCAACATATTTACCAGAGTTGTATCAGCACAGGCAAGTTTTAGGACTGAGTGGACATCACAAAAGTAATGGTCTATAACCTGAGCATTACAGAAGGGCAGCTGGAAGGTCAGGAGGGTCTGAACAAAGGAATGACCCAGGGCCCCCAACCAGGACAGTGAT
>NW_012117944.1:799636-801866 GCF_000951035.1 Colobus angolensis palliatus | reverse complement strand
AGAACACAGACACAGCTTTATCCGATGGGAAAGTAGTGGATGGACGGAGTTAAATAAAGATACATGGAACAAAGAAGAAAGTTACTACAGTCAGATGAGATCCGCAGGTAGAGAGAGCTTTAGGTCGGCTCTCTGCAGACTGTTTTTGAATACTAAACAGAATGACTGTGTAGGAGGCCAAAGGAATGAGGAAACACCCCAGGGAGATGAGACCACTGTTGGCAACTACCAACATATTTACCAGAGTTATATCAGCACAGGCAAGTTTTAGGACTGAGTGGACATCACAAAAGTAATGGTCTATAACCTGAGCATTACAGAAGGGCAGCTGGAAGGTCAGGAGGGTCTGAACAAAGGAATGACCCAGGGCCCCCAACCAGGACAGTGATGCCAGCACAGTACAAGCATTAGCACTCATGATGACAGTGTAACGGAGGGGTTGGCAGATAGCAGCATAACAATCAAAAGCCATGACCGTCAAAACAAAAATCTCAGCACAACCAAAAAAGTGGGAGGTAAACATCTGAGTTATACAGCCCCCGTAGGAAATAGTATTTTTCTCAGAAACAAAGTCTGCAATCATCTTGGGTGCTGTGGCTGAGGAATAGGCAATATCCACAAAAGACAGGTTACTGAGGAAGAAATACATGGGTGTGTGTAGTCGGGAGTCAGAAAAGACCATAAGCAAAATGAGCAAATTTCCCACCATGATCACAATGTAGAAGAGGAGAAATAAGACAAAGAATATCAATTGCATCCCAGAATCTTGGGAAAGTCCCAGGAATATAAACTCAGTGACATTGTTGGCCACTTTCAGGGGGCCCCAGGATGGACTGATGGAGTGACTCTGGTTCTCTGCAAAAATAAATACATGTTATAAACCATTGTAAGCGTGGTAAAGCCTAACAGTAAGAGTCTTGTGAAAATCCCTACACGATGTTAAATATGGTAGAGAAAGTTCTTCCTATTTCTTGAGCATAGTTCATGAATATTTTTCTTGTTATTAGCTTTATTTCCACATTATTGACACACATTTGAATTTCTTTCATAATTAGTCTTATAGTTCCTTTTCTCCATATAAGAACTAGAGAATCTGAGACTTTTTATTGAATTTAACGTTTTTCCCTAATCAGTGCTCTCTCTCCCCACCTCCAACTTCCCTTGTCAGAAATTTGCTTTGGAGTGAAAACTTTGTTTATTTAATTAAGTAATTAATTTTTTGAGGCTGTAAATAAAAGCATGAAGTCAGAGTATAAGATCTGATGTATAAAATTTCAGAATCCTTCAAAGATAATATATACTACTCACCTATGGAAAAGTAACATTTTATTTAATCAAGAGAGGAAGACTCAGATTCCAATTTCTCAATTAGATTGGAAGTCTCAATTCAATTAAAAATTAACTCATTTTTGGTGCTTATAAATCAACATTGAGGAAGTCTGAATCATAAACCTTGACCTGCAGGTTGAAAATTCCATTTTGCTTGCCAATAAGGAATACATGAGAAGTGATCAACTTATACAGAGAAATACTTTTTTCTATGTTGCTCTGAAGAGTTGAAACATTTAAAAGTTATTGAGTTCCCTATCATCCTCAATCCCTTTGCAGGTCCCTGTCATTCTCAATCCCTTTGCCTTGAAAAAGACCCAGATAACTCTCTGTCCTTGTGATCATAGATAAAAATTAGGAATGAAATTTATCATACAGATAATGTTATAAATGATAGTTTAAAAATAAGTGTCTGAAGCCATTTTATAAAGTATAATAGGAATGCTTATATCATACAGAGAAAATAATGGTTAAAAATAATCAGGAAAAAATTCTTAAAGCAGATTAATATTAGACAAGATCTGAAGTTTCTTGAAATAAAAATGGCTTTTATGAAATATGAAAATTACAAGCTATTTTCCGTCTTTACTCACAATACCTCTTTTCTGCATGGACAGCAGAAAGAGCATTCAGCCCAGAAGTTGAATGGTGTAAGTTTGAGTGCCCTCATCAGCTTTAAAACTCTGGGTAAATCTATTTATCTTCCCTGAATCTCAGCCTTCTCATCTTTAGAAGATGAATGATGGGGGCGGAGCAAGATGGTCGAATAGGAACAGCTCCAGTCTCCAACTCCCACCGCGAGCGACACAGAAGACCGGTGATTTCTGCATTTTCAACTGAGGTACTGGGGTCATCTCACTCGGGATTGCCGGACAATCGGTGCTGGTCAGCTGCTGCAGCC
>NW_012117944.1:782515-794016 GCF_000951035.1 Colobus angolensis palliatus | reverse complement strand
CTATAGAACATGTTTTGAATTTACGAGGTGTTTCCTTTTAATTTGAATCTATCAAGTGGAATCTCTCCAGTAAGCACAATTTGTAATTTGGTCTATTTTGTTATTATATAAAAGCTATATAATGTAACTGCTAGAAAATATTAAAAACATATATAATTTTATTTCTGAGATAATAGCTATAATAACTGCCCATCTCCATTAAAGAAATATCATTAATAGTTGCTAACATTTACTGAGCATTTTACCATATGCAGAATCATGTGCTAAACTCTTTGCATATGTTACTTCATTCCATCCTCACAATAATATCATAATTTTTATTATCTCCGTTTTACAGAGCAGAGCACTAAAGATTAGAGAGGCAAATTACCCAATATAATTTTCAGTGAAAGGGCTGGTATAGTTGTGGTATTCTTATTCCAGAACACACCTAACTTACAAATCCTTAAATAGATGATAGGTAGATAGAAAGATTAGATAGATAGATAGATAGAGAGATACATACATAGATACATAGATATATACATAGATACAGAGATACATAGAAACATAGATACATAGATAAATTTCTCATAAAAGAACTGAATTTATTATTTATTTTATTTTATTGTTATCATTATTTTTTGGAGAGGAAGTCTCACTCTGTCGCCCAGGCTGGAGTGCAATGGTGCAATCTCGGCCCACTGCACGCTCCACCTCCCAGGTTCAAGTGATTTTCCTGCCTCGGCCTCCCGAGTAGCTGGGATTACAGGCACTTGCCACCACAAAAAGAACTGAATTTAAACAATTGCTTTCTTATCGTGCAAAGTCCTTCAATTGGAGAATATGTTTCACATTCCTAAAATCTTTGAATAGTTTGTGCCCTTTACTAGCAAAGCCAAACTGTGCTCAGTCATCACCAGTTGGCAAAATCATTAGGGTTGAAAAAATGTTTAGGTAAATAGAAAACACTTATATTGTACTTACTATATACCAACTTTGATTCTAGATGTTTTACATATTATAGCTCATTTAATGCCCATAATGATCTTATAAAGTAGTCTCTCACTACTATTCCCACTTCAGAAATGAGGAAACTGAAGTACACAAAGAGTAATTAACTTGCCCAAGGTCATAGAGCTAGTGACTGGTAGAGTTGGTATTTGAACCTAGGCAATGGGATTTCAGGATGTATTTTCCTAACTATGACGCATATCCTAGGTCTGATGGCATCAAAGCCACCAAATATCTTTCTCATTTGAAAGCCTTAAACCTTCTACAATAATCAAAAGACTCCTTTTCTTCGAATCATGAAAAGTTTTTTTTTAATTATATACGCTATTTAGAGACAAAGATTATAGCTACAACTGGCAAGATCATCACAGCATAGAGTCTGTGCCCAACTTTTCTCAAATTAAATTTACAGTGGGGATGTAATAACAAGTGATGGGATACTGATCATTAATTCAGTCATTATTTGATTTGGCAAGTATTGTCAATCAAGTGGAGGAGGTCCACATGTAAACTGTGACAGTTCTCTGTGAAAGGGCTCAGGAAGGAAGCCCAGGAGAGACAGGATTGCCTTTTCAAACGCTGTCACTGAGTAGAATTCTGATAGATGAGTTAGAGTTAACCTGATGATGATGAGGATTGCAGGATGTGGGCACAAAAGAGTAGACAGGGCAGGAAGAACTTCGCAGGCCTAGCAAATAGAATATGTGAAGGTAAAAATCATCATACCATCCTCTTTGGGGAGTGCCAGCAAGTTGAGTCTGATTCAGCACAGAATCCACATAGAAAACTGTCAGAAGATGAGGCTGAAAAGAAGGCAAGCCTAGATTACAGAGTCTTATGTGTTAAGCTTAAAAGTTAGCAATTGATCTTGAATTAATTGGGGTGCCATAAAGAAAGATCATGGCCACAGGAGGAAAGTAGCTGCGATGGAAGGTGGGGAAGAGAAGTTGTAAAAAAGAAGATGCCTGGAACCCCAACTTGTCTAGGTTCAAATTTCAGCTTCACCATTTACTAACTTTATGACTTTAGGCAAGTTATTTCACTTCCTTTTGCCTCAGTATTCTCCCACTTTGGGAGGCCGAGACGGGCGGATCACGAGGTCAGGAGATCGAGACCATCCTGGCTAACACGGTGAAACTCCGTCTCTACTAAAAAATACAAAAAACTAGCCGGGCGTGGTGGCGGGCGCCTGTAGTCCCAGCTACTCGGGAGGCTGAGGCAGGAGAATGGTGTGAACCTGGGAGGCGGAGCTTGCAGTGAGCTGAGATCCGGCCACTGCACTCCAGCCTGGGCGACAGAGCAAGACTCTGTCTCAAAATAAAAAAAAAAAAAAGAATGGTACATTTATATAGAGTATTGTATATATTAAATATGTATTACATATAAAGCACTTATGTGCATAACATACTTTAAGTGAATTATAATTATCATTATCCATCTTAGCTATCAGAGAAAATGCTGATTGGAAGGAGAGACAGATGCCTAGATAGGAGTCACCTTAGAACACTAACTTCCTTACTATGTTAGCCTCTTGATTCTCATCTATATGCATGCTCATGCTTGTCCAAATCTTAGACTGTGTATCTACTGCTCAAACTTACCGTCTCAAATATATTCCTTTGACTGGAGCAGCAACAGAGTACATTCTATACCCTTGCATAGATGTATTCAAGAGTTCAGGCATGGATGCCCAAAGATGTTTGGACCGCTGCTGTATTCACCCTGAGTGGTGACAACTCAACTTTACCTAGACTCCTCCTGAGGAGTTCATCAAATTAATCAAAGTCTAGGACTCAAGATCTTTTTGCTATGTTTGCTGGGAGAAACAGCACAGGATTTAAAGACAGAGCAACTCACAGCTCTGCTTCTTCAGGCTATGTAATATTAACATAATTTTTCTAACATCTATTAACCTCCCCTGTGAGATAATGCTACCCATGGTAAGACTCAAATTAGATAATGGACAAAAAAATCAATAAACAATCTGCCAGACTAACTCTTGATCGTTTTTGTGGTAGAATTTCAGGAACACCGGTATCAGACATCTGAACTCTATGAACCAGAGCCTCTATGGGATGGATTGTTTCTACTGGTCTACCCAGGTTCTTAGGTTAAACTTGATCTCTCTAAGACAATGCTAAAGAATATATATTATTTAAAATAGGATTTGTGTAGTTAAAGAAAAAATTTCCTCCTTTATTTAACTCCATGAGCCTACACAAATTATTTCCAATAGAACAACTTCAAAGAATGCAACTCTTGGAATCTTCTGGGAAAGAAACTGTCTTAGTCCCTCTCCTGACGGATTTACAAAGGGCAGCCATATACTATTCTGGATCTCTTTCCTAACAGCAAGTTCCATCTCATGGAAAACTTTTCATACAATAGTGTTCTTGACTTCAATATCCCTCATAGAGACATTATGACACATGTGCATGCTTTTATGTCTCTTGTTACCTGACATTATTTTATTACTTATTAATCCTATCCTGTTCCTCTAATTGGCCCCAATTGAGGAAACAATTTACTAATCTTCGTGGAGCTGAAAGATAAGGAAAAATATTGAAAAAAATCTGCAAATGAGTTAGCATAGCACAATGTATAGATTGTTTAAGGTATCATCTATTTGATTTATATTTCATAAGTACCAATATTAATGCATCCTTTCACTTAATAAATATTTACTAAACTTAATGCAACCCAATTCCTGACATAAAACCATTTATTTTAGAGCAGCAGTTTTAAATGACCTCCCTAAATCATCTTAGACTGAAGCATAATTTATGTTAAGTCCTATACTTATCTATGTATAAAGAATTTTAGAGATTGTTTGATTTTATCACACTCATGTAACCATTGGGAAAAAAATAAGGTACAGAGAGGGGAATTAAATTATCTAACTTTACTGATGGTGGTAAACCTAGTAAACCTAGGACTAAATTCCAATTGAAATTATATTGACACACACTTTAAATTGTAATATACTATTTCTTAAATTAATTACTAGAACAGATGTTATAAAGCAGGTGAAGAATTTATAAAAGTAAAGAATTTATCTCTGAATGTAATTTGAATCAATGAAAATTGACCTTGCCTCTTTCACTGGTGGTTAAGGTATCATTCTAGATGGAAAGCTTACCCTGGACTTTTTCTTGAGTGTGGTCCCACCGCATGGATTTGAGCAATCCAAGATCTTGGATCAGAAAAGCCTTTGAAATAAAAATGTGATCGATACCAAGATATGCACACTAAAAGACTGAGATTTATATAATGATGCTTCTCTTATATACATGCCACATTTCCTCTTGTACAGCCTAAAAAGCGGTCTTGAGTTTGTTTTCTCTCTCTCTCTCTTCTTTCTCTCGCTGTCTCTCCCTCAGAAAGATAGTATTTTATGAGTTTACAGCCATGCCATAGCTTCTGATCTTGGTATGCAAAAGATTTCTACATTCCTGGCTGCCAAAGGGAAGAAACTCTCAGCAATCTTTATGCATCATCAAAACCCTGAGGGAAATGATGGACAAGTGATTGGGTAAGCAGCTGGAGAATATGATTAGGCAGAGAAAGTGCACGTGTAGTCTCTACTAAATAACTCCTTGTAAAACCATGCTGAAAGCTGGCTGAAAACAAGACTTTTAATTAGAGTATTGAAGATGAAGAGTTGGTCAACATTTCCAGCAGAAGCAGCAGCATGTTCAGAGGCATAGAAATATGAGGAAGCTGCACATATTTCAGAGGTTCAAACAGTGGAACAGGACTGGGCAAAAATTGGAATTAGGATTGATAATTGATCTTGGAACAAGTTTTTCTACTACAGCAAGGTCTAAGGTGTAGAGTGGTGTTGTAGTGTGAGAAATATTAGTTATTATCCTAGATTTTCTTATCACCATGCAGAACCTATACCCCTATAGAATCTCATAATATGTGTACCAGAATCTGAGGTAGGATAGAACATGGGAACAAGAAAGTATAGGTTTGATGAAATAAGAGGGAGAGACTGGTAGGGCTAGGATGTATATGTTAATTGACTCAACTGAGCCATTTTACTATGTAGACATATTTCAAAACATCATGTTGTACATGACAAATATATACATGTTTTACATGTCAAGTAAATAAATAAGAAACCATGCACAGATGTGGGCAGAGTGGAGGGGGAGTCAAATGTTCACTTAAAGAGATAAAAACTAGAACTGCACTGCATTTATGTTATAGATTTCACCACTTCCTCTAAGTAATGGAAGCTCACCAGGTATTTTCAAGTATTTATTTACAGAATAATTTCAAAAAGCTCTTTGGGAACATAAAGAACATAAGGACAATAAATTAAATAACTGCCATGATAAATAAAAAATGGACAACATGAGTAAGCCATTTCCTTGAGGAAGAACTAATGAAATCTGAATCAAAGGTACAATGTAATTAATAATAATGCATCAGTATTGGTTTATCTGTTTGACAAATGTACCATAGTAATATAACAATAAGAAAAATAGCATGAGGTATAATTATATTCTGTGATATCCAACATTTATGTAAATCTGTAACTATTCCAAATTTTAAAAATTATTAAATTTAAAAATGATGTTATAAAATCTTCGAAAGCATGTTGTAAGCCAGAAATTTGGGAGGGCCTATAAACATCTGCTTTATTCATTCCCTTTCATTCCTTTTTTAATTTCAACTTTTATTTTAGATACAGAGGGTACATGTGCAGGTTTGTTATGTGGGTTTGTTGCACCAAGGTAGTAAGTATAGTACCCTCGAGGGTACATGTGCAGGTTTGTTATGTGGGTTTGTTGCACCAAGGTAGTAAGTATAGTACCCAACAGATAGTTTCCCAATCCATCCCCCACCCTTCCTCACACCTCTTGTAGTCCGCAGTGTCTATTGTTCCCATGTATATGTCCATGTGTGCTTAACGTTTAGCTCCCACTGGTAAGTGAGAACATGTAGTATTTGGCTTTCTGTTCCTGAATTAATTTGCTTAGGATTATTGCCTGTAGCTCCATTCATGTTGCTGCAAAAGACATGATTTCATTCTTTTTTGTGGTTGCATAGTTTCTGATAATGTATATACCATATTTTCTTTATCTAGTCTACCATTTATGGGCACCTAGATTGATTCTGTCTTTACTGAATAGTGCTGAGAAGAACATACAAGTGTATGCGTCTTTTTGGTCTTTTTGGCATAATCTATTTGTCATAATCTATTATATATATGTGTGTGTGTGTGTGTGTGTGTATGTAATAGAGAGAGAGAGAGAAATAGGATTGCTGGATCAAATAGTAGCTTTGTTCTAAGTGATTTGAGAAGTCTCCAAAATTCTGCCTACAGGGGCTGAACTAATTTACATTTCCAACAGCACTGTATAAGCACTCCTTTTTTTCTACAGGCTCACAAGCACCTATTGTTTTTGACTTTTTAATAATAGCCATTCTGATTAGCATGAGATGGTATCTCATTGTGGTTTTGATATGAATTTCTCCAACAATTAGTGATGATAAGCATTTTTTCATATGTTTGTTGGCTGCTTGTATGTCTTTTTATTGAGAATGATCTATTCATATCTTTTTCCCATTATTAATAGGGCTATTTGTTTTTTGTTCATTGTATTGTTTAAGTTCTATTTACATTTGGGATATTAGACCTTTGTCAGATGCACAGTTTGCAAATATTTTCTCCCATTCTGTAAGTTGTCTGTTTCCCCTCTTGATAGTTTCTCTTTCTGTATAGAAGCACTTTAGTTCACCTAAGTCCCACTTGTCAATTTTTGGTTTTGTTGCAATTTCTTTGGGGGACATAGCTCATTTTTTTTCCCAAGGCCAATGTCAAGAAGAATATCTCCTAGGTTTTGGTCTAGGATTTTTATAGTTTGTGGTCTTACATTTAAATATTTAATCCATCCTGTTAATTTTCTTATATGGTGAAAAGCAAGGGTCTAGCTTCACCCTCTTGCACTTTTCACCTCAAGGAATTAGAAAATAAAGGACAAACCACTCCCCAGCTAGCAGAAGAGAAGAAATAACTAAAATTAGAGAACAGCTTAATGAAATTGAGGTGCAAAAATCTATACAAAAGGTCAATGAAACCAAGAGTTAGTCTTTTGAAAAAAATAAGACTGATAGACTGATGGTTAGATTAAAAATAATAAAAAAAAAGATCCAAATGAGTATAGTCAAAAAGGACAAAAATGACATTACAACTGATCCCACAGAAATAAAAAAGATCCTCAGAGAATACTATGAACAACTCTATGCACATAAATTAGAAAATCTGGAAGAAACTGATAAATTCCTGAAACATCACAATCTCCTAAGATTGAATTAGGAAGAGATTGTAATCCTTAATAGACAAATATCAAGCTCTGAAATTGAACCAGTAATTAAAAAAAGAAACTCTACTAACCAAAAAAAGCCCAGGACCAGAGGGATTCGCAGTTGAATTCTACCAGACATATAAAGAAGAAATGGTACTAATCCTACTGAAACTATTCCCAAAACAAAATCAAAAAGGAAGGGTTCCTCCCTAACTCATTCTATGAAGCTAACATCAGCCTATTACCAAAATCTGGCAGAGACAAAACAACGAAAGAAAACATCAGGCCAATATCCTGATGGACATGGATGCAAAAATCCTCAACAAATACTAGCAAACTGAATTCAGCAGCACATCAATAAGTTAATTCACTGTGATCAAGTAGGCTTTGTTCCTGGGATGCAAGGTTGACTTGACATATATAAATCAATTTGATTCACCACATAAACTGAATAAAAAATAAAAATGATATGATCATCTTAATGGATGCAGAAAAAGCTTTTGATAAAACTCAACTTCCTTTCATGATAAAAATCCTGAACAGACTTGGTATCAAAAGACCATATCTCAAAATAATAAGAGCCATCTATGACAAACCCACAGCTAACATGATATTGAATGGGCAAAAGCTGAGACCATTCCTCTTGGGACCTGGAACAAGACAAGGATGTCCACTCTCACAACTCCTATTCAATATAGTACTGGAAGTCCTATTTACAATAATCGGGGAAAAAAAAAAGAAAAGTCATATAAATAGGAAAGGAAGAAGTCAAACTATGTGTTTTCACTGACAATGATTCTATAGTTTAGAAACTCAAAAGACTTTACCAAAAGGCCACTAGAACTGATAAACAATTTTAGCAAGGTTTCAGGATACAAAATCAATGTACAAAAATCAGTAAACATTTCTATACGCGAATAATGCCCAGGCTGAGAGTCCAATCAAGAGCATAATTCCATATACAATAGCTACAAAGAAAATGAAATACCTAGGAAAACATTTCAGCAAGATGAAAGATCTCAACAAGCATAACTACAAAACACTGATCAGAGAAATCAGAGACAACACAAATTAACAGAAAAACATTTTGTGCTCATGAATTGAAAGACTTAACGTCATTACAATGGCCATATTGCCCAAAGCAATATACAAATTCAATGCTATTCCTATCAAACTATCAACATCACTGTTCACAGAATTAGAAAAACCTCTTCTAAAATTCATATGGAACCAAAAAAAGAGCTCAAATAGCCAAAGCAATCCTAAGCAAAAACAACAAAGCCAGAGGTATTACATTACCTGACTTCAAACTATAAGTCTACAGTAACCAAAACAGCATGGTACTGGCACAAAAAAAAGACACATAGGCCAATGGAACAGAATAGAGAATAGGTGTGTGGGATAAAGCCACACACTTACAGCCCTATAATCTTCAACAAAGTAGACAAAAACAGGCAATCTTCATTGAATAGGAGAACCCCCTATTCAATGAAGAGTGCTTAGATAACCAGCTAGCCATAAATAGAAAAAAAAGACCTAAAATATAAATATTTTACATAATTTTGAGGGCATATACATCACCTAACATAAAAGTTATTATGCCAAGGCCGGTTTCAATATGAATAAGGCAGTTATTAGGAATTTTGCTGTCACCTGATAATGGTCTGGAGTCAGGTTCATCTTTCTGTTCTTTGATTCTCTAGGATTAAACAATTGTACAATATTGTTTCAGTCTTGTTCCCCTTTCAATTTACGAGAAAAACTAGTAATAATAATAACATAATCAATCAATATATAATGAGTTCTGACCATATGTAGACATTCTTACTAGAGCTTTATAAGTATTATTTTGTTTAGTTTTTCCAAAAACCCTGTGAGTTGGGTTCTATTATTGTCCTCATTGTACAGACAAAGAGGTATTGAGAGGTTATCGTTTGCCCTCTGGTATATGGTGGAGCTGAGCCATGATAAGACCATTTGACTACAGAGTCCACAGTTTGGACCTCTCCATTCTACTCTCCTCAATCATCTGGGCTCACACATTGCCTTAAAATGCTATTCACCTCCCACTAGTAGACATTGAGAGACTCTACAATTAGATATTTGGGTGATCTATTGATGCTTAGTGGAAGGCGCAAATGGCAAGATGGCTACATTTCCAGGCACATAATAGCACACAGAAAATAATTGTTGAATTAATAAATAGATAATAACAATAAATGAAGAAATACTAAAAGATCCAAAAATCACTAGCAGTTTTTTATTAGAGGAACATCCTCCAGGAGATGTTTTCTCTAAATCTGGAGTAAATATTATGATGGCATGCTGGTGTCTCTCTAATAATACCTTCTAGTTTCTAGGGCTTTTAGAGGCAGAAATTTGGCAATGGGTGGGTAGGGTTTCCTGGTTTATATCGGCCCAGTTACAATGTCTACTTTAGAGTTAGGCTATAAATGTGCTTATCTTTAGTTCCCATGATGTGTCTTGGAAATATGAAGTAAATAATTCTCCCATATTTTCATCAATCAGGCTTGTCTTTGTCTCCTATGCATTATTTCAGTACCTGAGAGGGCCATAAGAGCTGTACAGAACAAGAAAATCCATCCCAAATGTCTATGAGACCCAAGGCAAGAGTACAAATGAAGCCCATGTAACATATGACTAAAAGCTACACAGCAAGCTAACAAAATGTAAATATCTTCTCATAGCCTCATAACTACTAGAAGGCCAGTTTCCAATCCAAAATCCCCAGGCTCCTTAAATTTCTGCACCAGAATGTGTTATCATGAACAGAGCAGGCCTTTGACTATGAGACCTTCAGTCCACCTCTTCTCTAGTTCCAAACCCCACCATAAGGGGTCTCTCATGTATGAATGTGGACCCTGCTGCCCACATGCGGAGGCTTTGTCCACAAGTTTTGCACACAGAGCCCCTCAATACCTCTGCAGTCTAGGGATGCACACATGATATGGTCCACTCTCAGGAGGAAAGACCCAGAGAAGAGGCTCAGGCAAACTGTGAAAGTGGGCTCATGGTATCTGAACAGGAAATTCTGGAGGACTAGGTACCTAGATAATAACAATCGTGTGCCGTCTCAAGAAACAGAAGTTTCATCATTATTAATAAAAAGAATTTTAATATATATAATTGGTTAAACAAAGAGAGGCTTGAAAATGCAGAAGGGAATACAAAAAGCTCTTGCTTTTCTTAAAATAATGTTACCAATTCCAGCTATCAACAGGACATTTAAAATGATTTGCCAAGACTATACATTTTGCTATGAAAGAAGAACATCAGAAAAAAGGGGATGTTGCAGCCGGCTTATACTAAGAGAACGCTTGGAGCTCTATGTCCTTGAAACATGCCTGGTAATCCCTAGCACCACTCAAACCTTTCTGTTAACTCACACACTACTCTTGGGCAGTTTCCAGCTCTTCAGGATGTTCAAAATACTATCTTCGGGATATCATACTGCTCTTCGGGATATCCATTGTATGCAAAAAAAACTCTGAAAATGTTGAGTGAAGCGAAAGAGGAGAACATGATGTTCCAGGTATGCCATTCTCACCCTTACCCATGCTATTTAGAAATCTCCCAAATGGCAGCCTAGTTCCTAGTCTGTGAGGAGTCCTTCTGTAGCAATATATACATATACACATACATACATATGGCTTCTTAAATATAAAGTCATTAACTCCCAACACAAAAATAAAAATACATTTTTTGTCCCTATATCAAGAAAGCTCTTACACAGCAAGGGGTATTGCAATTTTCCAGTATATCCTAGGATTAGATGGCGTTTCAGACATTTTTTTCAGAGGTGTATTTTTCAGCTAAGTAATCATAAAAGCCTCTCTATGTCGATTAATTAGGAGATAAAGTGGCAAAATATAAAAACATTGTTAAAAGTTTGTTATTATCTTATATAGTAAATAGAATAAAGACATTGTCACAGCCATAAAATATTGCAAGGATCCTACATCAGAGATAGATAATCTTAAACATAAATGTTTAAGTTAACCTTTTTAGGGATCTTTCAGCTCTGAAGCTCCTACACAGGTATTATACAAATTAAGTAATCTGGCCAGGTGTGGTGGCTCACGCCTATAATCCCAGCATTTTGGGAGGCCGAGGCAGGCAGATCACCTGAGGTCAGGAGTTCAAGACCAGCCTGACCAACATGGAGAA